>NC_068355.1:156187391-156805340 GCF_020536995.1 Dreissena polymorpha
CAAAACGATAGAACTAAATTATGTTGACAAAATAGCTAAAATAAAAGCCTTATTAAAAAGTTGGTCAAGATGGATTTTAACTCCGATAGGGAGCATTCAAATTATTAAAACATTAGCATTACCGATTCTAAATCATATTTTGGTTTCCTTGCCAAATCCACCACAGGGAAATAGGGAGAAGAATTATATAAGACATTGTCTTTCGTTCCCATCCTATTCAAACATGTTAACTGTATAAATGTTGTATGTAGTTCAATGTAAAACAATGTGTATTGTTTGAAATAAATATGTTTAAACTAAATCCACCACACAATATGTTGACAGAGATCAATAAATTATGTTTTACATTTGTGTGGGATGGCAAACCACGAATTAACAAAACTGTTTTAATTAAATTATATACAGATGGGGGTTTGTAAATGATTTATCTTTTTTCTTTTTGTCAGTTCTCTGAAGTGCTCGTGGATCCGCATGATTGCTATTGGGAATGGACAATGGATAAATATTGTGCATACAATGATCGATTTTCAAAAATTATACAACTGTGGGAGTCACTTTCCTGAAAATTTAATTAACACGATACAAATGGAATTCTGGAAAGATACATGCAAATCGTTTATTGAACTAAGTAAAACAGAACCATTTATAAAACCCAGTTTTGCTTCAAAATCCATTATTAGATAACCCAGACATATTAATTGGTAAAAAACGTATATATTTTTTTTAATCATGGTTTGAAAAAGGCGTTCATTTTGTTGGTGACTTGATATATAACGCTGAACTTTTCACCTTTTACAGTTATGATGATTTTTTGCAAAGTATTTAACTTCAATCCAAATTACCTATTTTTTAAAAGAACTATTTATGCAGTTAAAAGATACACGAAACGCAGAAGTTCCTCTGATACTTGCTTTTGGAAGCCTTTTATTCCCACTAGCCTACGATCCATCTTAGCTAACACAAAGGGTGCAAACCCTATGTATGAAATAATTACCAAAAATGAGTCTACGCCAGTGTGAATAAATAAATGGTCAAGTATTTTTAACAACATTGAAACAAAAGAATGGCGATATATCTTAGGGATGCCTTTTAATATCACGATACGAATTTGCAGTGGTTCCAATACAGAAGTACACATAAAATCAAAGGTACGAATTCCTTCCTATTTAAAATCGGCTATGCCACCTCAGCCAACTGCATTTTTCGTCAAACTGAATGTGAAATTATTCAACATTAATTTTGGGAATGTAAGCTTGTCAATAAATTAATAGCAGAATTATTTTCTGGTCGTAAGCATTTTTCAAACTGTTTAAATATGCCATCTTTTATACTGGGACAAGCACATACAAATGGACCACTCAATCTGATATTTATTTTGATAAAAATGTATATTTATAATAGTAAAATGAACAAAACTAAACCCACACTTAAAGCAGCAAAATCATACATGTCCTTACATTGCCTTATACTAAATGAAAATATATTTTTTTTTATGATTTATGGCAAAGTAAGAATGGGATTATTGTCAAGACTTGTTCAGTAGTTGTGAAAAGAAGTCGTGTTTTGTCAAATATTCATTTAACAAATGCAGTTTATATTGCCACCACTTCTTCCGTAGTTGTGAAAATAGACAGAATAAGTCATGTATTGTCAAATATTTCTTTGGAAAATGTTGTTTTATATTGTCATGTAAAAGTTATTGATGGTAACGTGTATATGGTGTGTTGTAATACATATTTTATTTTATGCTTTCCGGTGGTTTATAGAGAATTATCAGTGATTTAAAACTGATTATTTCACTATTTCAAACAGTGAAAATTAACAGTGACAACTATCGATAATATTCACTGTTTACTGTGAAATGACGTCATTTTTTTTTCTTTAGTTAAACTCTTTAACAATGTATATAAACGGTGAAAAAAAAACATAAAATAAAAATAAAATTTGTTGGATTCGGTGGAATATCGATTTTAATTCTCTCGTGATCACAGAAAATATATATTTCCACTCATTTTCAACATAAGCATTAGAAACGTTCAAACGAATTACTCGTTTCGCCCTACTAACGTCGTATTCATGTCATCTGTTGATTATACCGTTTTACAAAAGTGTGTGCATTTTCAGTTTAATTTTGTGGCCAATGTATAACATATTTAGCTCCTTTATAATCTGAGATGTAAATAACTATTTGGAAATTTTATAAAGAACAAACCCATATTAATCCTTAATCACCGTGAGGCATCGGGAAATGCGCGAGACAAAGGTGTTAACATGCGTTTACTTGCAGCAAAAACCCAGGGCCCACAGTTTCGGCCGGTTTGAAACAGCCCTTTACAGTCGTACAGGTCTATCAAACAGTAATTTGAATGATACGATTTAATCATGCAAATTGTTTTACAACGTGTTTCACACAGTCCATGAAACGACCGAAAGAAATTATTGTGGTCACGTTTTTTGCCAGGTTATTCTAAACTGCTTGACTGACTGCAATACAATATTCGTATACAATATACATCCCCGCAGGGACACGATGTCTTGTATTGATATTAATGAATTAACGCAATAATTATGATCTAATTTTACCCCTTTTATTTTTTGTTATATTTTCATCGTATTAAATATGTTAGCAAGTAAGTGTTATTTGATATTGAAGACAATGTTCAAGTTTGACACTGAATCCAATTTTCTAATACATGTATCTGTGTACGTGATAATATATATATAATATATATACATGGTTGCTCTGAAAAAGTGGCGTGTAACCTTACTTTTACCTCCCTTGGTTAATCTTTTGATAACCTTTGACCTCCGTAATTTGTTGACAGGTGCTTGGTTGCAAGGTGTAAAATGTGGATAACAAATATATAATTAATATTGAGTGTGAATTTCGCAATTACAGCATCTGGTGGTTATGTTGACACAAGATAAAGCGGGTTGACAGGCTCACATTAAGGTTATCATGCAAAAGAAAAATAATAAACTTGAAAGTTTCTTGTTCAAAACGTTACCTGAGCAGAATTATGAAAGGATTCGAGGATATGAATCGTGTATTGTCGTGTCGGAAAAAGAAAACAAGGCTTTCAAATACGTGGTTCTCGGTGATGAATGGGTTTATTTAACAGAAAATCCTCCAAAATCCATACACAGGGAAGTGCCACTGGCAGATGTCATATCAGTTGAATTGGTAAATAAATGTTAACACAACACAATTCACACAGCAAGAAGTAAAATAAAAATATTGAATGTTTTTAAATTGATATTTTGAAGTTGGGTCAAAAATACTCACTCAAAGTTAGTTTGCTAAATGAAATTTGCAATAATTGTTGAGATGTAATGTGGATTCTGACCCACACTGATGTCTTTTTCTTTGGACTACTGAACAAATTGTACCATTGGAGTTAACTAAATAAAATGGGCCAATAAAATTAATCCCGCCACTTAACATGCAATCGCATTGAATATAATGACCAAATCCATAAGAATGTGAGTGATTTCAGTGTGTTATTTTTGGTATTTTTGGTTGTTGATATACCCTTTGGCACTATAACTGCAAAGTTGTTTAAGTTAAACTATTGTGCACAGGGACCTTAAATAATAAATTATAGTGAAAGCACGAAGTGTATATTGATAGGAGATGAGTCGATTATTTGACCATTACTGTAGTAAATTAAATCTTATGCAAATACTATTCATCCGATTTTATTGGTTTATACCTTATCTTGTTGCTTATTAATTCCTCTTTCAAAAAAATATAACTTTAAGTATATTCCCGTTGTTATTAATGGATTTATAGCGAGTTAAACACAAGAAATACACATTTTATGTTTTACCACCGCGCGTTTTAACGTGTTGTGGCTATCGATCTTTTACAATTAGCGTACAGCGAAGCGCCGAGGTTATACATTTTGGTGTACCCACTCACATCTTTTGTTAAATTATAGTTTCGTTTCTCGGCCTATTTTGACAAATTATATATCATTAGAAAGCTTACGTTATTTAGTAAACAGATATATAGATATATATTAAGTTTTTCTTCTGATTTCGACAGCCCGGCGAGTTATAACTTTAACTTTTGCAAATATCATACCGTTTTGGAGTTATAGAATCTAGATTTACGGTTGACATGTTCATACTTAATACAAATTTGTAGCGTTTATATTTGGAGTTCAGTTTTAAAAATTACATCTTGCTTAGGAGAATAGAATTCTGTATACAATAGAAATTTTTTTTGTTTAAAAACGAAAGTAATTAAGGAATGAAGGCGGGAAAATGTAGCGCGTTCCTAACGCACTGAACTGATGCTACGGTCTTGGCGATTATGCTTTTGTTTAGAAACCGGCCATTGAATTTCCTTTGCCATCTTATTATATTTTTTATGGATTTTGAGCAGATCATGTCGACATGCCAAACAAACAAAATCGGTAACAGTTGCTTTAATTAGCAGCTAATTAGGCAGACAGAGAACTTGTTACCGTTAGCGATCTTTTAATCTTTTAATTGGTAGACCGGACCGACCTTAATTGTTAAGAACTTGTTAGCTTTGAATAAAGCCGCATACGGGTTTATTATATTGAACCGTCCAAATCCGTAATTGGCGAAAACAAACAAATAAATTATTGTTTTCAGCTTGCATAAGGATGGATTAAATTGCATGCTACTTGTTTGTTTTTATTACGGGGAAAATATCAAATAATTCTGCCGCAAAAACTTTTTATTAGCAAAATGTTATTTGTTTTTCTTTGTTCACATTGACGAAATTCACGTGATTATCAAGATGGCGACGTCCAGGCCGAGGCAGGTATTTTTTGCTGTTTTATAACTTATATACTTGTACAACTTTATATTACTTTTGAAATTTCACTCAATTACCATACATAATAGCAAGAAAGTTACTGGCGTTATTGTCATTATAATACTCGCTTTATATATCGCTGCAAAATTTCTTTAATTAGGGGGCACTTCTCCGGGTCATCAATTCTGACAGGGGGGCAGTTCTCCGCCCCTTATTAATCAGCAGGGGGGCAGTTCTCCGCCCTATAAAAAAACAGTGAGGGGGCAGTTCTCCGCCCAGTGAAAAATCTTTGGGGGGCAGTTCTCCGGGGGGGCACTTCTCCTAGAGCCAAAACATTTATAGTCATCTGCCCATACAGATTGCCATAAACTACATACTGTATAGATGTTAGCCAGCTTAATCATAATAATTATAAGTGCTTAATACCTATACATGTACATTTTAAACATTTAAAAAATCTAATACTTAACATTTAACGTATTTAGCGGGTACCGGTAAAAACTCCGTCATTTCGTAGTCCTATAAAGAGTGTATGGTAGTGTACAGAACAACATGATTAAAAACAGCATTCTCATTCCACCACAACAGGGTTAAATAATCTTTCCGAATAATACAAATAATACAGAGTTATAATTTAGAATTCTATATATTTATAACTCTGATAACTTATAAAGATATTTCAATATACATGCATAGACAGTTGACCGTGATTTCCGAGAATCTTTAAATAATTTTAATTAATTGATAATTTATGGTTAATAACCTTTCATATAATTTTACATAATTACCTTTTTGATAATAAACAACAAACGATGAATGTTTTGACACCCATTATATTTGAAGTATGCAAAGCCGAAAAATATCAAGAGGGTCCGCTATATACGCTGTTTCATCATAAAAGTAACACCCTTTCTGTGCTATAATCAAGAGCTGAAATTGTTAATTTATTAAGCTTCATTAATACTTAGCTTTATTGATATGTCTCTAGAAAAAAATATTTCAATATATTCCATAAAAAAATATAATAAAGTCATGGCAAAGGAAATTCAATGGCCGGTATCTAAACAAAAGCATAATCGCCAAGACCTTAGCATCAGTTCGGTTCGTAAGAACCGCGTGCTACTTTTTTACGCCTTCATTCCTTACTTGCTTTCATTTTTAAACCATTTTTTTCTATCATATACAGAATTCTATTCTCCTAAGCAAGATGTTATTTTTAAAACTTTATTCCAAATATAAACGCTACAAATCGGTATAAAGTACGAACATGTCAACCGTAAATCTAGATTCTAAAACTCCAAAACGGTATTATATTTGCAAAAGTTTAAGTTATAACTCGCCGGGCTGCTGAAATCAGAAGAAAAACCTAATATATATATATATATCTGAAAACTACGTTACGTGAGCTTTCTAATGATATATAATTTGTCAAAATCGGCCTAGAAATGAAATTATAATTTAACAAAATACGTGAGTGGGTACATCAAATGTATAACCTCGGCGCTTCGATAAAAGATCGATAGTTACGACACGGTCACGTGACTTAGACACAACAAGATATTTGGCGTAACGGTCTCGTTTCTTATCCGTGTAATCTAGAGTCCGTGGTGAAAGTAAATACTGAATGTGACTCATTATTTTTGCTTACATTTTTTAATGTTAAGGATTAAGCTCCAGTTGATGCGAGTGTTAATAAAAACATTTAAGTATCTGTATATACATGTCACTGTGTGACGGTCTATGATTGAATCTAGGCATCTATATGAGCTGTGCTGTGAGAAAACCAGGCTTAATAATGCATGTGTGCCTAAAATAAGTGTCATCCCAGATTAGCCTGTGAAGTTCAGGGACAACATTTGCAGCTGTTATGGAATTTTTCATTTAAAGGCAGTCTCTTCTAAAAGCAGAAAGTGTTGTTCCTGATAAGCATGTTCAAGCTGCAGGGGCTACTCTTGGAAGAGACTTCAAGCGCAGGCATTAAAGTCTGTTTTCACAAGGCTCATATTTATCATAATCAAATTTTATTTGAAGGTCAATGACTTCCCAGATTTTTTGGTGGGGGAGTCCAGGAAGGACTGCCAGCACATCGAGATCACCTACTGGACCTCAGAGCCAGTCAAACGGCGGTCATTCCGGAAGAAGAAATCCCCACGGGGCTCACTGTCTGATCTCCATGGTGACAGGTCTAACACCTCTACACCTCTCAGCATGGCATCATCATATGATACATGGGGAGACGAGATGGCACACAATAGCAGGTGCAATAAACATTAGAAATCATCGTTCTTTTTAGTCTAATGGTTTGCGCTCGGTCTGTCAGTCTGTCCGTCACACTTTTCAGGATCTTGTGATAACTTTAAAAGTTCTTAATATTTTTTCATGAAACTTGGAACATGGATAGATGTCAATGTGAACATTGTGCACGTCATTTCATTTTGTTCCTACGTCAAAATTTATGGTTGCTATGGTAACAAATAGACTAAAAATACTGCTGAACTGGTGGTTTTCTGGATCCTGCGATAACATTTAAAGTTCTTAATATTTTTTCATGAAACTTGAAACATGGATAGATTCCAATATGGACATTATGCACGTCATTTCATTTTGTTCATACGTCAAAAATTCTGGTTGCTATGACAAACAAATATATATTTTTTTAAATCTGAAAATGGTGGAATTTCTGACAATGGTGGAGCCGGTAGGGGACTTATATTGCTTGACAATAGTCTTGTTTTTAAATATTTTTTTATGGGGAGCATTCAATAAAGATTAAGAACAATACAGAGTTCCACATAATTTCATCGATACAACATTATTGTTATTAAATAAGATGCATACGTTCTTGAAAAGAGGGAAAATGCATTGTTTAAATACCTATATGTACATGAAAATATATTTTGGGAAATAACGTTTATACCCCTTTAATACTGTATATCTTGTAAATGGCGGTATTAAGTTGTTCAGCATCATAAAGTCAAAAAACCTTAAATACAATCAAAGTCATTTAGCAATAAAACTTTCTTGTAGGGGCATGCCAGTGATTTTTCATATATTTTATAAAGCGTCAAATTTAAAATGCCTCCACTCTGCGGGTTATTGTTTGCAGGCCTTTTGATGCTGATTGCCATTTGCAACAAATTTGCGAAAGTTGCAACAACATTTCAGAAGTGGTGACTTTAAAATAATTGTCTACAAAATCCTACTTGAAAATATATTTGAGTTGAACGATAAACGAACATTGTCTTTCAGTAATAAATATTGATTCATTAACATACGTGACATACAGGTCAGAGGTCAAAACTGAAGCGACTGAAGCATGTGTTACAACGTTGTTTGTACTGCAAGTTAATAGTTATAATATTTAACTTTTACTGTCAATATACACAACAATCAATTAACAAGAAGTGAAACATTTGTCACAAAGACTACTTCATAATACATGTAGTTATAAAATTATTATTATTATTATTAGGCCTGAGTTTTTTGATCTTCTGTTTAACGGGAGCGCTGTATCCAATTTTCAGAAAAGTGAAATGAAAATAAAATAGAAAAAAAATAATTTTATTTTATTTTTTCCTCCACATACAACAAAAAGTGCTCTTCTAAAAAAAAAGTTAATAGTGTATTTTATTCTTGGCTGTTTTACAAAACAATGCTGTTTTTACAAAACAAATAACTTTGAAAACACCCCGAAGTCTAAACATTTTAGGTTACGCATGCACAATTAATTTCCTTCTATATTACATATAAAATAGTTGAAGTTCGATATCAATTTTTTCATGATCAAGCGCATACCCACTATATCATCATACATCAACGGAAAGATAAATGCATAATCTTTTGAAAAAATGCATGTCATTAAATTTTATACGCGCGAACTCAAAATATTTACCTTAGAATAGGCAAACCGGTTTTGACAGCTGTGCACACAACCATTTTGGGCTCAAATAGTATGACCTACTTTCAAAGCCGGGAACCATCAACACAAAAAGTAGAGCACAAAAATGGCTTATTTTCTTATTGCTTACAAATATACTTTCAAGTTGATACCAAAACTAACCATTTGCAATGTATTTTACAAATCCTAGGCAGCATGCACTCAACAATGTGTGCTAAGTATCAAACTGACTGCATGTAACCCTAAAAACAGGAGTTCCGGTTTGGGGTTATGTGACCTTTTATCGGCGAAAAATTATGTCCGACTATGGTACACCCGTAAAAATAGGTTGACATTACATCATGTTTTTTTTTATCGGATTAAATTCATTTCGCCCTAATTTTCAAGTAAATCCATAAAAAAACAATACCTGTAAAGCAACCTCCCATTTAAATTTCAGCAAACACAATTTATTTCCTCACACCTGATAAAAATAAATACAAATAATCTAATAAAGTTAAATCTCGGATAGTTTTCACACATTGCATCCTCTATGGAGTTAGAGTATTAATGCTGTATCTGACAGTACTGCATGCTGCCGGAAACGTAGTATTGATCAATGCGTTTTGGCCATTTGCCACCTGCTGAGGTATTACAAGTTTACAGTTTTAACTCCTAGAAATTGGCCCCAACATCAAAGACCGTTGATGTCTACCAACAGCATTGACAGATTGCCTTTTTAGGGATTGGTTTAATTGACATCATTTGGTAACACTGTTTTCATTGTCAAAGACTTGTGTATATAAATGTTTTTATTGTTGTTTCTACTGGAATTTTAGTATAGGGTAATTAAAATGTTTTATTTAGAAGACAAAATTAATATTAAATATTAATGTATAATACCAAAATAAACCCCCCCCCCCAAAAAAAAAAACTACAAAAAACACACAAAACAAAACACTTTTTTTAATTGTGGGGTGGATGGGTAGTGTATGTAAATACAAGTTATATTAAGCACTTTCATGAACACTTGAATGCCATTAGAGGGCTGTTTATTGAATTGTTTTCTTTATACTTGATTGTTGATTAAATTAACAATAAAGAGAATTGAATCAGCAGGATTCATAATGCACATCTTGTATTCAGCAATTTAAAAGGGTAAAAAATAATGGAACTAATTACAAGATAAAAAAAATAAAACAAGACATCTCCTTATTTCACCTGACTTCTCCCTGAAAAATACAAGTCACGACAGAAGTCACCTCTCCCTAAAATCTGACCCTAGGCCGACTCCTGTAAAACTGTTAATTAGCTGTAATTGTTCTTAATATTAGCTCACCTGAGCAGGAATGCTCATGGTATGCTGTTGTGATCGCCACCATCTGCTTTTTCAACAGTTTGTGTGTTTTCAAAAGTTTGCTTAAACATTTAATTTCTTTTCATGTTTTTAAACTTTTTTGAGATTCCTCATACTTTATACTGACTAGGGAATGTCTGCCAATACCAGGCAAGTTTACAGGTAGTTTTTTTTACTATTTTTAGTAACTTCCAAAAATAAAATATATTTTTTTTATTATGATTTATTTTTATTTTTCTTTCCTACGAAACTTTTTTGAGTTTTTATTTATATATTTTTTCCCTCCTCCTATTCAAACTTTCAAAAAAAAATCCCGTTAAAAAGAAAATAATAAAACTCTGGCCTAAGCTTACTATAATGACGCAGACTTATGACTTTGTGTTCTAAATACAATGTATAATTAACATTTATACAGTGTACAAGTAATAATGGAGTCAATAATTTTAATAGGGTTTATTAAATGATTGTTATTAATAGTATGACGGTATTATGTGACATATAACATTGCAAAAAGGGGCAACAAATTTGTGGGGGCCAGTGAAACCCTTGGTTTTCACTTGCTTGGAATCCGAACTTTGAACGTTTTACATGTACTTATTATACCCTCAGTACAAAGTTAAAAGGGGATCACCATAGCTGTCTGTCTGACCTTCTGCTTGTGTTATTCCTGTCTGCTTGCTGACACTAAATTGTACAAAGGCTGTCTTCGAATCTGTTCAACATAAAATATTTTCACATGTGTATTTGTGACTTTTATTATCATACATTATCACAAATCACAAAACTTATGCCGCTGTTTCAACTTAAACATTCAAGAATGAAGTCATGTTTGTTGACATTAAATATTTGTAAATGATTTATCAGAATCCATACATTCCCATGTTTTTTGTTAAATTTGTTCATAATAAACTATAGGAGTCCTTTAGTTATTTTTCTAATATTATGCACTCGGCTTGAATACTTGACATCCCCTGGATGAAACTGTTAACAAGGTTACTAAGACTGTATCCGAAAAACAAGGCCTAGAGATTTGATATAAGTGTTTTTTTCCGTCTTTATAAAGTTTCCATAAAAGGTCCTTTCTTGATGGAGGAAAAAACTAAAAAATTCCCAACTGCCATCTTAAAAATTCCCCAAAAGAAGCAAAAATGTTGTTTATTTTGTTCCAAAAGTGCAATATCTTCAAGTGAACAAATAAATTGAGCACTGAAACTGTATATTGCAAGCTCAAATGCATGGACATGAATAATGTAATTAGTTTTTGCGATTAAAAATACCCATTATTCCAAATCTGAAGATTTATCTACTAAAATGTACCCAATTTCATGTTTTTTGTGTGCTAATATATCCCAATGGGTACAGTACCGTTACTTTTTCAAATTAGGTTATTTCTTGAAATAATCTTTTGGTATATTTACATCTATACATTGGATTGTGTTCCATAACAAATTATGCCCCTAGGATAAAAACTGGCAACCGGGTATCAAATTAATTATATGAACTTATTTATCAAAATAACATTTGTCATATATTTCTCTGGAACCACAGTGTATTATTTGTTATAGAACATTGAATAATAGTCCTATACAAAGTTTTCTTAAAACCTGGATGATGGCCCCGTTGTCAATACAGGCCAGGCCCTGGACGTAACGTTATGTATCAGCATTAAACCAGTGTTTTTTCACCATTTTGGAAATGGGGCTAGGTACCTTTGGATTTGGAAAATTTTCGGCGTTTTAACTAAAATTGGGAAATTAGATTTGTTGTTGTTCGCTAATAAATGCTTTGAAATTAAAAATAATTGAGAATAAAAGTGTTTTCAATATTACATTTACTATTACTACATTTCAACTTTTAGAGCTGGATGGGAACATGAGATCTGGAGATCTAAACATATTATATATTTATGTTTTTAGGAAACCTTTAATTCAAGATTTGAAGGTCCCATTTTGGAAAATATATAGTTTTTTTCCATCGGGAATGGGGTTGAAGACCGACCCCGAATAAAAAAAAATCACTGCTAACAAATTATGCAATGCGGCATTGGGGGTATCCTTTGTCCCAATTATGTCAAGCTGTAGTTGATACATCTGCAGTGAATGCATGGAAAAGATTATGGTGTATATGTCCCCATCCAAAGTGATAATAATTTTGGTTTCATTTTTTGTTGTTCCAAAAAAGATGGTATAAAAAAGACAGTAATTAATTGGTTTGGGTTGGAATGAGTGAGGTGATTGCAAAGGGAAAGAGTGCATTCCACACAGAGATTACATGTAGCTCTAGGTTTTAAAGAGCAGCCCAACTTTCTCAAAGTTGCCAAAGTTGTGTGCTTTGAACATTTAACCTGGACATTATATGTAATGTTATTTAAATGTTTTTTTTAAGAATCAATGAAACTTGTAGGCAATCTATTTGTTTATATTTTTATACATCCGCGAACAAAGTTTTGCAAGGGATGTATTGGATATACCCTGTTGGTTGATTGGTTTGTCAGTTTCTGGCTTGGTCTGACTGTCGGTTGGTTTTTGAGTCAGTCAATTGTTTTTTTGGTTTGTTGGTAGGGGCGTCTGTTGCATGGTATAATTGTCAGTCGGTCAGCATAAAATGTTATAATTTTGTGGATCTAAATGCTTATGCATTTTTCAAGCAATTTAATTGAAACTTTAAATATGCCATCACATTGAAAAAAGATACCCTGAATTATTGGTTAATGTAATGAAGCATTATTTCGCCTTCTGAAATTTGGAATCAGTTTCAAATTTTTTTAAATGCCTCAAGGCAAAATAAGTGATGTTAATTGAATGGTTTCTCAATGAACATTTAATATAAAATCAATCTCACTTGAACAAGTTATGAAAGACTGGTATTGATCTAGCAGTGGCTCATACACTGTCAATCTGATCGCCTGATTTGAGTTTACATTTGTACCTTGGCTACAAATTCAACAAGTACATCTTTATTGCAAAAGCAAATTTATTACATACAGGAGTGGCGTTTGATTGTCCTTGAAGAGATGTATATTAACCAGACAGCTTTTGCACACATTTGAAGGGTTATTAGGTATGTGAACTTCAGAAGTTCAACTATCTGGAAATTAAACAAGATTTGTGTTCCAGACGCACATGTATTTTTGCAAAAAACTGTTGAACAATTTTAATAAACCAAACTTATAAACCAATAAGACACAGAATATTATGCAATTTATAATAATAAGTATGTTAGTAAAGTGCTCTAGACAACTTTACAAAAGTGCATAATTGAAAGTAAGAAAGATTTAGTATCACAAAAGGTACATTTTGCTGCCAAAAAAGTGGCAAGGTGGAAAGCCTTTATCCCTTTGCATGCTGGGAAATTTGTCGTCTGCAAAAATGTCGTCTGCTGTTTTTGTAAAATAAGCATTTTCTTCGATTTTTTTCAAATAATACTATCAGAATAGCAAACAGTTTGGATCCAGATGAGACGCCACGTTCTGTGGCGTCTCATCTGGATCCAAACTGTTTGCAAAGGCCTTTAAAATTCGGTTCCCGCACTGAAAGGGTTAAGAATTCAAATTTGTAGGACCTAGTCTTTTGTCTTATAACCCACGATGGAAGTTTATGTATTTTGAGGTGTAAAAAATAAATAGGAAATTACAATAACGTGTGTTGATTGTGTTATATCGTATTTCAACATCATTGCACATTATTGCGCAGACACCTTTAGGATATCAGTATAACCTATTGTTAATAACTGCTTCTTTATCTGTTAGTTTATATCAAGTGTAGTGCTCGTGGTTGAAAACAATTGAAGCTCTGTTCATATTACATTTGGCTGTTTGTTTTGTCCATAAATAAGACCTACATTGTAACATTGTCCTCACCTTGTTATAGTGCAAGTGTTTATTGCTGTATATTGTTCATGAGATATTTTAAGTGACTGCAATATTAATTGTAAAATTTTTCATACATGCAATACAAAAAATAGTTTTTTCCGCCTAAACTGGATTTTTGCTACATAAGAAGAGACTTTCTGTAAACAAAAAATACCACATAAGTGTAAAGTGTTGTCCCTGATTAGCCTGTGTGGACTTCACAGGCTTATCTGGGACGACACTTTACGCACATGCATTGAACCCACTTTTCACGGAGCACGGCCCATATGTAATTGTATATGACCTGAACAGTTAAAAATGTCAGTCCACTGTTTTGTGTCAGTATTCAAAAGGGCCCCTGCCTCAATCCCAAAAATGGTGAAGAAAACAACAGTAAACTGCTGATGGTTGGACCTCAGGGCTAGTGCTGGCCCAACAATATAGAGCGTATGTGTCTCACATCATGATTTGTTAAGCTATTAAAAAATGACTTTTACTACAAGTTTTCGCCACATAGATGCCTTGTGATATATGTCAGATGAGTATTCATAGCTTTTTGTTTGTAGTTTTTTAATATCTCTTAATGTCACTTTTTGTCAAGAAATTTAAGACTTAAATCTTCTTGTGTACAATACTTTCATAAATTAAAAATTATCTTTTTCTTGAGCAATTAGACTACTGTAAAATTCAATACAATTTTGACAATATTTTGAGTATATTTAGCCAATTGACTTATGTGAAATTAAATTAAGATTTTGGTGATGTTTTCAGTATAACCAGTCTTCCTGTGAGACCAGACAGTCGAGGCTCTGTCTCCTCTGCCCGCGAGACACGTAAAGCCTCGCTACAAAAGAAAAAGAAGAAGGGTTCCCAGTCATTACGGACCATTCAGAGTGAGTCAGAAGATACGATACTGAAAGCACTAAAAGAGGAAGACTACGAGGACGATATCCTAGAAGACATCGAGAATCAAAGTGAGCTTGGAGACTCCATGGCTAAGTCACATAATAATTTTGAATCAAATAGGACTGCCCGTTCCTTGAAATCTGCCCGTAGCAATACGTCAAGGTCATTGCGACCTTTGCCATCTCCTGGACCCAAACAAAAAGCATTTGAGAACCCTGTTATGGAAAAGAGCACGCCATCAATCATTGATACAAATGAACTACCAAAGAAGAAAGGCTTGACACCTGAGCCGTCCCCCACTGATAATGATGAACCTTCTTCATGTTGTTTGAGATGTTGTTCATTTTCATTTGGGAAAACCCGTGTTTCACCTTTTTGTGGCACAGGAAAATCTCCACCTCCGAGTGATAAAAACAAACTTTTCAGTGCATCCACTGACAATACTAATTCTCACTCACAGTCTGTTGTAAGTATACAGATATCGGGAGCCAATCCTGAGATTGTTACTGACCGACCAACCTACAGGAGGGGGTCCTCTATTAATTCCTCCGTGTCAACGTTGCGGGGATTGAATGAGAGGTCTGGTACACCAGCCAATGAGGATGCAGAGAGACGAAGGTAACAACTTTTGTTTTCTTGAGTATGATTTCAAGTGGCCCCATTTTTTTGGAAGGGATTTCGCTTTATAGGAAACTGTGGACAGTTTGGGTCAAAAAGGATTAATGCAATATCTTTTTGATCCTTTCTTAAAGGAATATGCTGTGGATCTAAATGTTTTCATATTTTGTAATAATTTAAAACTGCTTGTTTCATCAATTAATCCAAAATGGTATGGTATGGTTTTCAGCACTCATGTACAGACTTAGAGATATGACAGACATTAACAAAAAATCCACTTGTGACAACATCTTTACAAAAAAATGCAGACAACAAAACATATTGCAGATTTGTAGAGAAATAATGCTCAAATGTCAATTAGTGAAGTTCAAACTAAAAATGTGCTTGACATCAATTAGACTGATGGACTTAGGAAAGTGCAACATAATTATATAAAAACAAAATCAATATTATACAATGTTTTTGGTTCAAGACACATCACATCTAAGATGGATTAAAGAATACATAAGGTTGAAAAGGGTCATTTAAACTATTAATGCCTAGCGTCTAGAAAAAAGGCCTTGGCAAACAGGCTGAAACAGCGTAGACCCAGATGAGACGCCACATGATGCGGCGTCTCATCAGGGTCTTCGCTGTTTGCTTAAAGGAATTTCTGAAAAAATATTCTAAATATAGAAATGAATATACTGGACATCCCTTATTTTGGAAATAAATTTATCCAATTTAGAAGGATGGGAGAGTCCACTAGGTATAAACTGTTTAAAAATATTGCTTGTTTCCTACCGTAGACCAGCACAAATTAATGGTGGGTCTGTAGCTCAGAGAATTATATTTTATTTGTATACCTGTGTCAGTCTGTGAGTTATTTTGTTATATAAATTACCAGTTAGCAAAGTCATGTGCTTAAAAATATGAAACTTTCAGTTTTATTGAAGCTCAGAGGGTTATTCTATCATTATAAGGACACTGGCTACTTATCCTAGGATTGTAGGTTAGATTTACCCTAGGCCAAAAATGATGTGTCACTGCTTTTCTAATCAGTGATACCCCTGTATACCCCTGTAATTGATAAAACAAGGATCTCTTGATTGCAAACAAATCAATAAAATTGGCACTAAACAATAAACTAGACAATATGGTTGAATGCATTTGCTTCAGAAGTAATAGACACTGCATTTGCGTTATTGAAACTGTGTTAACAAAATGTGTGAAGTTTAAATGATTTATATGAATGAAACGTTTAACTGCATGGTTTTAGTTGCACGCAATGTTAAACTTTGATGGATGTCTCACTTTAAAATAAGTACATGTACATATTTTTTAGCATTTTTGTTCACCTTAGCATTAGCTGTTCAAGGTAAATGCTTGTGGTCAACTTTGGTAAGGGTCTGGCAACATATAGCTCATTACCATTATGAGGTTCCTTATACATCCAATCTCGATGAAATGTGGTCAGAATGTATATCTTGACACCATCCAGACTGACTTCAAATCTGGTTCATATGTCCAAAAGCTACATTGTAGGTCACAAGGTACAATATTAGAAAAACCTTGTTCCCGTTGTAAGGGCCAAATTTACAACTCAATCTTGGTGAAACTTTGTAAGAATTTATATCTTGACAATATCTAGACCAAATTTTAATGAGGGTAATGCGTTTAAAAAAAACTGCATCAACTGGTGAAATCATAGAAAATCGTCTTCATTCAATGTGGCCCAGGTTTTGTAATTGACTGTTACTTTTTAATATATATTTCTTCTGAAAAAGTTGTCTGATGAGACAAATGGTTCTGCAAGTCACTAAGATTTCTAAGCAAATGCTCAGTCTGGTCAGGAGCTATCCAGTCATTGGTCAGGAGCTATCCAGTCATTGGTCAGGAGCTATCCAGTCATTGGTCAGGAGCTATCCAGTCATTGGTCAGGAGCTATCCAGTCATTGGTCAGGGAGCTATCCAGTCATTGGTCAGGAGCTATCCAGTCATTGGTCAGGAGCTATCAAGTCATTGGTCAGGAGCTATCCAGTCATTAGTCAGGAGCTATCCAGTCATTGGTCAGGAGCTATCCAGTCATTGGTCAGGAGCTATCCAGTCATTGGTCAGGAGCTATCCAGTCATTGGTCAGGAGCTATCCAGTCATTGGTCAGGAGCTATCCAGTCATTGGTCAGGAGCTATCCAGTCATTGGTCAGGAGCTATCCAGTCATTGGTCAGGGAGCTATCCAGTCATTGGTCAGGAGCTATCCAGTCATTGGTCAGGAGCTATCAAGTCATTGGTCAGGAGCTATCCAGTCATTAGTCAGGAGCTATCCAGTCATTGGTCAGGAGCTATCCAGTCATTGGTCAGGAGCTATCAAGTCATTGGTCAGGAGCTATCCAGTCATTAGTCAGGAGCTATCCAGTCATTAATCAGGAGCTATCCAGTCATTGGTCAGGAGCTATCCAGTCATTGGTCAGGAGCTACCATGTCAACTATAAAGTAACACAATATTTGGTGGTCTCATTAGCAGGCTGTGTAGTGTAGCCCCTGACCAGACTGCGCAATTGCCAAGGCTTGTCTGGAGCTACGCTGGTGTAACATTATGAATATTATTGATGAATATTACAACTATAAAATCTTTCATTGAAAATTATTAATAATAGAATGCTTGAATTTTGGAAATTATTAATATATGTCTAATTATAAAGGAAATGAATTTATAATAAAATAATTGAAATGTGCTTAAAATATTTTGCAAAAACAGGCATACCTTTACATTGAATTTCATTGTTAAAATGTTATAGATCAGTAACTAGAACGGTCAGAAAATGTCAAAACAGATAAAATATGTGATAGCGGTAAGAATAATTGCAGTAGTGAATTATCATCAAGTCCGACAATCTGCACGTATAACGGCCGTGGAAATGGCAGAATGTGTTGACTGTAAGTGCAATCTGATTGCCTCTAGCATTCTATTCTTGGTTAGCCATCATCTACATCCACTAAAAGGGTTGAGCGTGAATGATTTGTCATGCCATTTCCTGGGAGTGTCATTGAATCAGTACATTTTAGCGAATCAACAATTAGCACGTGCGGAGACAAATACTTTTTACAAATCAGAATTGCAGGCGTAACAATCAAAGATTTTGTTTTTATGTCCCCCACCACTATAGTGGGGGACATATTTTGTTTGCCCTGTCTGTTGGTTTGTTTGTGTGTTTGTTTTTTTGCGCCAACTTTAACATTTGCAATAACTTTTGCAATATTGAAGTAAGCAACTTGATATTTGGCATGCATGTGTATCTCATGGAGCTGCACATTTTGAGTGGTGAAAGGTCCAGGTCAAGGTCATCCTTCAAGGCCAAAGGTCAAATATATAGCTTCAAAGCGGCGCAAAGGGGGACATTGTGTTTCTGACAAACACATATCTTGTTTATATCTATATGTATTAGTTAAATTAGTATCACGCCCACAGCCAATGTTCTGACATTGGAAAGCGTTATATAAGAAATAAATCAACAGAAATAAATTGTTATGAGAACAGAAATTGACTTTGTCAACATTTATGTTATTTTGTTAACCACAAACTGTGCGACACTGGCTGCATTACTCTGTAGACCCGTTTTTGAATGACTTTTTTATTTGTTTTGACAGTGTTCTCAGTATGGCGTCTCTGTCAGACTACGGGGGTTCAGTCCAGCGCCTGTCACTGCTCAGTGTGGAAGGTATCCTGGAGAAACGGCGGGCCGTGTTACACCTCTACCTACTTAGTAGTTTGTCACCTATGCTCATGTTGATACGAAGTGCCTGGTGCAATTGCCTTTTGGTGAGATTGATTTTTCTGAAATGTCTTGTCTAATTCTTTATGAGATAATCTCATTGTTATACTGTACTTTGTCCTTTTGAAACATTAATAAAAGATGTTGAATCATTTTAATGATTTACTGGAATTTTCTGAGATTTTCATTTATATACTGTGCTATGTTGTTTGAAACCTTAATGGAAAATGTTTATTGATGTACAAAGATTTTCATTGTTATTCTGCATTATGTCCTTCGAAACATAAATGAGAGGTTTTCATTGAAATACCTGAGGTTTTCATTGATATACTGTTATATTTTATTTGAAACATGAATGAAAGGTTTTCATTGATAAACTGAGCTTTTCATTGATGTACAGTCCCATTTCTTTTGAAACATTAATGAGAGTTTAAAAAAAAAAATTATTTGTAAAAAATGGGTACAAAATGTCTTCTTTTTTTATATTTCTTTTGAGACAATATTATACATCTTTGGTCAAGATTCATATCACAATTTGTAATCGAAGGCAAGTCAAAATATATTTGAACACTGTTCAAGCTTTTTATGCCCCCCTTCGAAGAAGAGGGGGTATATTGTTTTGCATATGTGGGTGGGACCGTCCGTTGTTCCGTCCGTCAGTCTGTCCGTCCACCAGATGGTTTCCAGATGATAACTCAAGAACGCTTAGGCCCAGGATCATGAAACTTCATATGTATATTGATCATGACTGGCAGATGACCCCTAAAGATTTTCAGATCACTAGGTCAAAGGTCAAGGTCATGGTGACTAGAACCAGTAAAATGGTTTTTGGATGATAACTCAAGAACGCTTACGCCTAGGATCATGAAACTTCATAGGTACATTGATCATGACTCGCAGATGACCCCTATTGATTTTCAGGTTACTAGGTCAAAGGTCAAGGTCACGGTGACTCGAACCAGTAAAATGGTTTCTGGATGATAACTCAAGAACGCTTACGCCTAGGATCATGAAACTTCATAGGTACATTGATCATGACTCGCAGATGACCATTATTGATTTCGAGGTCACAAGGTCAAAGGTCAAGGTGAATCGAACCAGTAAAATGGTTTCCGGATGATAACTCAAGAAAGCTTACGCCTAGGATCATGAAACTTCATAGGTACATTGATCATGACTCGCAGATGACCCCTATTGATTTTCAGGTCACTAGGTCAAAGGTCAAGGTCACGGTGACTTGACACAGTAAAATGGTTTCCGGACTATAACTCAAGAAAGCTTATGCCTAGGATCATGAAACTTCATAGGTACATTGATCATGACTCGCAGATGACCCCAATTGATTTTCAGGTCACTAGGTCAAAGGTCAAGGTCACAGTGACAAAAAACGTATTCACACAATTGCTGCCACTACAACTGACAGCCCATATGGGGGGCATGCATGTTTTACAAACAGCCCTTGTTTTGTTTGTGATTATGACAAAAAAACATCAAAGGATGACATACATAGGGGTGCTGGAATGAAAAGTGTTGATTGTCAAAGAGTAAACAATGAGAAAGGAAACAATGAGAGTGATTAAAAAATCTGCTGCAGTAATTACATCTGTGCATCCTTCATTTTCAGTCTTCGACGCTCATGTTGAATCCTGAGGTACCAGAGACTCCAAAAGGCAGCATAATGAAGGGATCTCAGAGGTAAGGCAGCGTAATGAAGGGATCTCAGAGGTAAGGCAGCATAATGAAGGGATCTCAGAGGTAAGGCAGCATAATGAAGGGATCTCAGAGGTAAGGCAGCATAATGAAGGGATCTCAGAGGTAAGGCAGCATAATGAAGGGATCTCAGAGGTAAGGCAGCGTAATAAAGGGATCTCAGAGGTAAGGCAGCATAATGAAGGGATCTCAGAGGTAAGGCAGCATAATGAAGGGATCTCAGAGGTAAGGCAGCGTAATGAAGGGATCTCGGAGATAAGGCAGCATAATGAAGGGATCTCAAAATTAAGGCAGCATAATGAAGGGATCTCGGAGGTAAGGCAGCACAATGAAGTGATCTCAAAGGTAAGGCAGCATAATGAAGGGATCTCAAAGGTAAGGCAGCATAATGAAGGGATCTCAAAGGTAAGGCAGCCTAATGAAGGGATCTCAGAGGTAAGGCAGCGTAATGAAGGGATCTCAAAGGTAAGGCAGCATAATGAAGTGATCTCAAAGGTAAGGCAGCATAATGAAGGGATCTCAGAGGTAAGGCAGCATAATGAAGGGATCTCAGAGGTAAGGCAGCGTAATGAAGGGATCTCAAAGGTAAGGCAGCATAATGAAGGGATCTCAGAGGTAAGGCAGCATAATGAAGGGATCTCAGAGGTGAGGCTTGAAATAATGCAGCCATGAATTGAGTCTTGCTTCTAATGGACGACGGAGTTTAAAATATGTGCTTAAAATATTGTCCCTGATTAGCCTGTGCAGTCTGCAGAGACTTATCAGGCATGACACTTTATGTCTAAACTGGATTTTGTGATGAGCAGACTTCTTTTAAACAAAAAAATTCCATTTAAGCGGAAAGTGACGTCCCTGATAAGCCTGTGTGGCCTGCACAGGCTAATCTGTGATCACACTTTACAAACATACATTAAACTTCATTTTCTCAAAGCAAAGCGCAAATGTTATTAATGATGATTGCTAGCACTGTATATTTACTAATAAACACCTCTACACTAGCAACTGGCCAAACCAAATGTTTGAGTTGGCATGTGGCAATTAGGACAGTACTGTAAGTTTATACCAGATGCATATGAGCGCAACACTGCAGGCCCGTTTTTTTGTTTGAGTGGAAGAGGATCAATCTTTTCAATGTATTGTTTCTAAGACGGAAGCAGGCCAATCTATCCAATCATTGTTTTTATGCCTTCGGATCGAAAGATCGGGGGCATATTGTTTTTGGCCTGACTGTCTGTCATTCATTCATTGTGTGTGTCCCAAAACTTTAACCTTGGTTAAAGTTTGGTCATAACTTTTTGAATATTGAAGATAGCAACTTAATATTTGGCATGCATATGTATCTCATGAAGCTGCACATTTTGAGTGGTGAAAGGTCAAGGTCATCCTTCAAGGTCAAACGTCAAAAAATACAATCCAAGGGAAGTAATAAGCTTTAAAAGGTAGATAATTTCTAAACCTGCCAAATGATATATTGAAATTTTATTTCAAAGCGCCGCAATAGGGGGCATTGTGTTCCTGACAACCACACCTCTTGTGTTTTTTTTCAGAGGGAAGATGGGCAATCTCTCCTATAAAAAAGCTATATGTTGTAAGTTTTAGTTGGAAGCAGGACAATCTATCCAATATTAATTTGGATGTTTAAGCAAGAAGCAGGACAATTATGGAATATGTTGTTTGTTTTAGCGGGAAGCCAGACAATCCATCCCGTATTTGTTGATTGTTTCAGAGGTAAGCAGGAGATCCTGTTCCAGGAGTTGAAGCGTGACCTCCTTAAGGATCAGTTGGACATGGAGGATCTGTTCTACCTCCTCAATGAACTCAAGCTGGCCACAGAAAGGAACTATGTGCTCAAACGATTCTTCTGGAAGGTTGGTGACAGTGTTGCAGTCTTCATTTACCCATTCCCACTCAGAAGAAAACTTAAAATGGCTATATGCAACAAGCATAAAACCAAAACAGTCTGCAAGCCACTTGCAGTCTGTTCAGGTTTTATGCTGTGTGCTGCTTATCAGTATCTATGGGTTGCAAATAAAGGCTTTGAAAACTTGAATGGTCTTAAATATTTTATTACATTTTTAAAGGGACAACCCCCTATAAGTAATTATCTGAGTGGTAATCTTTCAGACTTTTTGGTTTAGTAAAGACATTTGTGAGTGAATTTTCGACATCAAAGAAAGCAATGATTAACCTGTTTTGGTTGTGAAATCTATAAAAAGCATGATTTAAATACTCAATTGAAAATTACTGCACCTTTAAGTCAGTGGTGCATTTTAATATACACCCCCCTTCAAAGAAGGCGGCATTTAGCAGTTGCACTGTTCACCAGTCCATAATTTCTTGTCTCATCAACATATTGATTGATCTTGTAAGTACTTGCTACAAAAGTATACTATCTTAAGATGACAGTTAAGAAAATTGCGATTTCAAAAGAACTTACTACAAATTACTGCCTTGAGGGGACTGAGCATTCCATGTATCACCTGGCGTATGATCTCAAAGGGGAACGACACACTTAGAGGTCAAAGAGGTCATATTTGGCCATAAACAGCCTGTTTGTGACATTAGCAGAGTTTCAAGACAAAGGTGGAAACATGCAGGCAACCTAGCCCTTTGAAAACATGTCTTGTTTATTGATTAATTTAAAATTACTTGTTACAATTCTGTAAACAAGTTATTCTCCTTTTCAGGACACAGACCTGTTGAAGTTCTTTGTGAGCCAGCTTCAGAATTATCTCCCCAAGTCACTGGCTAAGGCTGATCCAGCTATGAGGGTCAATGAATTTGAGTAAGAATGTTCTCATGTATCAATCATCATTGTTTTGTCATTTCTGTTATTTTATATTATTTTCCTATTATCAAAATATTAAAGTATTATGGTGAACATCATGGTTTCCATCTTACCAACATGCGGTTGTGAGTAAAAGCCTTTTTGAAGGCATGATTTTTATGCCCCCCTTCGAAGAAGAGGGGGTATATGCTTTGCTCATGTCAGTCTGTCGGTCGGTCGGTTTGTCCACCAGGTGGTTTCCGGATGATAACTCAAGAACGCTTACGCCTAGGATCATGAAACTTCATAGGAACATTGATCATGACTCGCAGATGACCCCTATTGATTTTGAGGTCACTAGGTCAAAGGTCAAGGTCACGGTGACCCGAAATAGTAAAATGGTTTCCGGATGATAACTGAAGAACGCTTATGCCTAAGATCATGAAACTTAATAGGTAGTTTGATCAGGACTCGCAGATGACCCCTATTGATTTTCAGGTCACTAGGTCAAAGGTCAAGGTCACGGTGACCCGAAATAGTAAAATGGTTTCCGGATGATAACTCAAGAACGCTTATGCTTAGAATCATGAAACTTCATAGGTAGATTGATAATGACTGGCAGATGACCCCTATTGATTTTCAAGTCACTAGGTCAAAGGTCACGGTCACCAAAAATAGTAAAATGGTTTCCGGATAATAACTCAAGAACGCTTATGCCTAGGATCATGAAACTTGATAGGTAGATTGATAATGACTGGCTGATGACCCCTATTGATTTTCAGGTCACAAGGTCAAAGGTCAAGGTCACGGTGACCTAAAATAGTAAAATGGTTTCTGGATGATTACTCAAGAAGGCTTATGCCTAGGATCATGAAACTTGATAGGTAGATTGATCATGACTCGCAGTTGACCCCTATTGATTTTCAGGTCACTATATCAAAGGTCAAGGTCACAGCGACCAGAAATAGTAAAATGGTTTCCGGATGATAACTCAAGAACGCTTATGGCTACGATCATGAAATTTCATAGGTACATTGATCATGACTCGCAGATGACCCCTATTGATTTTGAGTTCACTAGGTCAAAGGTCAAGGTCATGGTGACCCGAAATAGTAAAATGGTTTCCGGATGATTTCTCAAGAACGCTTATGCCTAGGATCATGAAACTTCATAGGTACATTGATCATGACTCGCAGATGACCCCTATTGATTTTCAGGTCACTAGGTCAAAGGTCAAGGTCACGGTGACCCGAAATAGAAACATGGTTTCCGGATGATAACTGAAGAACGCTTATGCCAAGGATCATGAAACTTTATATGTGGATTGATCGTGACTCCCAGATGACCCCTATTGATTTTCAGGTCAAAAAAGTGACAAAAAACATATTCACACAATGGCTGTCACTACAACGGAGAGCCTATATGGGGGGCATGCATGTTTTACAAACAGCCCTTGTTTTATTGTTAACTCTAACATTGTGTTTTTCATATTGTAAATTCCAACTTGATTTACTTTGAAAAGAACTTTTCAGTTTTCCCTCTTTGCCAAATCCTGCTAATTCTACTTTTAGGTGTAATTCTGAATATTATGCTTGTTGATTGGTACATTTCCATGATGTTTTAATGGCAGTTTATTTGCTTATTGATAAGGTCATTACAACGTTTTCCATTAAAAACTTCAGTGTTGATGCATTGGTGAAAATCGCTCCTAAAATTCTGATGAAGTTTTATATACTTTGGTTTTTGTTGGGGGCAGCATTACACAGGTGGTCTAAAACATTTGATAAAGGCGGTTTGTATATAGACCTAGCTAGGGATAGCCTTGGCTATTGAGTAGTCCCCTGTGTATGTCCCTCCCTGACTATAATGATGGTGGTTCAATCCCTCCCTGACTATAATGTTGGTGGTGCTGGTTCCATCCCTCGCTGACTATAAAGCTGATAGTGCTGGTTTCATTCCTCCCTGACTATAATGTTGGTGGTGCTGATTCCATCCCTTGCTGACTATAAAGCTGGTGGTGCTTGTTCCAGGCTGATCACTCTACTGATTGACATCCTGCACATGATGTTCCATGAGTCCGAGATCATACAGGAGCGGACCCAGGCGCTGAAAACTGACAGGTAGGGCACAACATTTTTATCCTAACTTTGGGTAATTTTCCTTGCTTAAAATAGATCTTGACATGTTTTTTTAATAGTCTTGGTAATGCAATACTTATTGTAAATTGAAAGACCTTGATTAAAAAAGGAGAGTTCTGCCCCCTTTTTTTCCACTTTTTTCTGTTCCCACAAATATTCAACATGTGTTACTCTGTTAATTTAAATTACCTCATACTAAGCATTTCACTAAATAAAATCAGAGATATAGCATACAAAACATTACTAAACGCCCTTCTCTATATTTAACCCCTTACCAGATTGACATAGGAAAATAGCTGTTTTTAACCAGGTTTTCCGAAGGAAAAAAATGGTTATTAGATTGGCGAATGTCGGCTGGCGGGCTGGCAGTCTGGCAGGCTGGCAGGCGGGCGGAACAAGCTTGTCCGGGCCATAACTTTGTCGTTCATTGTGAGATTTTAAAATCATTTGGTACATTTGTTCACCATCATTAGACGGTGTGTCATACGAAAGAATTACGTCAATATCTCGAAGGTCAAGGTCATACTTTGAGTTCAAAGGTCAAAAATGGCCATAAATGAGCTTGTCCGGGCCATAACTATGTCATTCATTGTGAGATTTTAAAATCATTTGGCACATTTGTTAACCATCATTTGACGGTGTGTCATACAAAAGAATTACGTCAATATCTCCAAGGTCAAGGTCGCCACGACTAAAATAGATTTATTTTGAAACAAAGGGGGTTAATTTAAACAATCAGTTCAGTTTGACTTGTCTCCCTTTATCAGACTTTTTTTTTCAAATTGAAAACCTGGTTTTGTGACAATTTTGTCCCTTGTTTGCTATTCAAACTTAATTATCATGAATAAGATGAGCAGTGCTATAAGACAACAAGGCTTAATGCATGTGTGTAAAGCAGTCCGCACAGGCTAATCAGGGCGGGCACTTTTTGCTTTCATAAATTTTTTGTTTCATGGAAGTCTCTTGTAAGCATAAATCCAGTTTAGGCGTAAAGTGTCCTCCCTTAACAGCACAAGCTAATCTGGGAAGATACTTGATGCAATTCTCCCATAAGAAGCAAAGTGAAAATGGCTTTTGAAACCAGCCTAAAACCAGAACAGCCTGTAAGTAACTCTCAGTCTGTTAGGTTTTATGCTGTTTGCTTCTTTTCAGTAACTAAGGGTTTGCGATGAAGCCTTTAAAACTTGAATTTAGAAAGAAAGGTATTTAACACATATGGTCTGCTTGCAGAGGGAAGACCGTGCTAGCTCTACTCATGGTTCTCACGTGTAACCCTGATGTACCTGACAAGAGGGGAGACAAAATGGATTCTGAGGTAATGGCAAGTAAACTTATCAAAATTCGAATATACTGTACTCTTGAGGAATGTCACCAGATTATCCAGGATGGCGCTTTTAGAAAATAAAAGACTTAATATGTAACTATGATGCATTAGGCCTGATTTTCCCAATTAACATCTGGTATTCAAACAGTTTAACAAAATAAATAACACTTGAAAATTTATTTGATTAATTGGGTCTCACGGTAAGTTGCAGTTATTAAGACAAGCAAATTATTTAAATATTTTAGTTAAATGCATTAAATGTATTTATTTGTGTACCTTCAAAGAATATTAAATATATTTTATATACATATAAATATATACATACATATGTATACATATATTTATATTAACTGAATGGAATGTTTGATATGTAAACTAAAAAAACATTTAAAAATTATTATTATGATACAGTTATTACTGATTATTTATTTGAAATTATACTGCAGCAATGTCTTAAGCCCAGTTGTCCTGATAAAGCATTATTCCGTTAAATTAACATTTATTCCTTTAATATTTCAGATAACTGTAAGTTTTCTTCTGCAACTGGTTGCCTATTAATTCAGTGATTTTTCCTATTTAGTGTCATTGCCTTTTACCAAACCAGTCTTGCTCTTACAATCTGTTGTATATACTTTAGTTTGAAAGTATACTGAGCTTGTTAGGCAGGGGTAGCAAAATCAGCTGTCAAATAATGTCCAATTAACATGTCATTGAAGAGCCATTTTATTCAAACAGCACTCAAAGTGTAGTAAGTTATAAATAAAAGTCTGATTCCAATGTATCAAAACCCGGTGTAGCGGTCCATTTTTTCCCCCGGCCAGTTTTTCCCCGGGGAAAACTTGGTGTAGGCCATTTTTTCCCCGGGGAAAGATTGGCCTAGGCCTTTTTTTTCCCCGGGGAAAAAATGGCCCAGGCCAATCTTTCCCCCCCTTGGCCAAATTTTCCCCCCCTACTTAAAGCATTAATTGCAACATGACTCTCTGCCATTTTTTTTCCCCTCGGCAAATCTTTCCCCCCTCCCTTATTAAGAATTTATTGCAAAATGACTTCAATTTTTTCAATGCGTCTGTTATATTTGACACTCAAAAAAGCATTATTTCAAGATACAAAGGGACATAACTCCGTTATTAACAGATGATGTACAATGCCATTTGGCTAGCATCATCCCCTTATCCAAATATATATATACTCATACCAAGTTTCAATGAAATCCGCCAAAGCACTTTCAAGATATGGCTCCGGACGGACAGAAAGATGGACAGACAACGCCAAAACAATATCCCTCCGCCTATCGCGGGAGATAATAAAAGATAAGGGGGTGGAGGCAGTTTTAGCAACTCTCAATCAAATTCTGTTGTTAAAACTACTTTTACATGGTAGGGGGGAAAAAAATGGCCAGGGGGGAAATACTGGCCGAAAAGTGAAGAATAAATGTAAAAGATAAGTAAAATAAAAGATAAGAGTGGGAATGCAGTTTTTGCAACTCTCAATAAAATTCTATTGTTAAAACTTTTACAAGGTAGGGGGGGGGGAAAAACTGGCCAGGGGGGAAAAACTGGCCAAAATGTGTAGACAGAAAGATATATTAAATGAAAATTAAGGGGGGAAGATTTTGACTAGGGGGGGAAGAATTGGCCTAGGCAACTTTTTCCCCGGAGAAAAAATGGGCTAGTCCATTTTTTCCCCGGGGAAAAATTGGCCAGGGCGGAAGAAATGGCCTGTTACACCGGTACTGATATGATTTCACATGTAACTACCCAATGTTTTTACACCCTTAAAATTTATCCTATAAAGCTAATGCATCATTGCTTCATCTTGCTCATCAAGTCATGGTATTTATAAGAATACTTATACACAGCAAATTTTCTATACTTTAGTCATTTAACAGATATTAAACTGATATTAACCAATACAGCAAGCAAGAAATATGGATTAGACTGTTATATTTATTGTTCAAATATTTTAATTCATGCATGCATTTCATTATAATAAGTAGAATGTTTTGAGATTTTGCCACCCCTGCTTGTAAAATGTTGTACTCCACTTAAATCTTAGGGATTAACATAATATGTCTTTGCTGCATATTGTTTCCCCTGTGATGCAGCTATTAGAATAATTTGTATCTTAAACCAGGCACATTTAACAATTAGCAATTTTCATGTTTTTAAGTATACCATAAGAAAATAGCAATCAGATTGCATCCATCATATTTTACCAACCAAAACCAGTCATTGAGATATTATTTACTTATATATAACCAAACACTACACTAATTTTATATGTCCTGTATTTTTTTTCAAGTATATTTTTTTATAGATTTGTGGCTTGTTAAGATAATATTATTTGGAGCAGTGCCAATATTTTCTCCTTGAATGTTGTGTTACCTGTTAACTGGATATTATGTTGCCAAAACAAATTTAACACAAATATGCCATCTTGTCTTGTTTTTGGCACTATCTCTGGCATTAAATTTCTATAATATTTCAATGTGTCTTTGTTATTATCTTTATATTTCCACAACAGTCACTTAATTAGTTGTTCATTAAGTAGTGGTTTTCCTTAGAATTAGTTCTTACTTTTACATACATACTAACTTTTTGCAAGAAAACATTAGCACTAACTTTTATTACCAGTTTTTAAAGTTTTCAATGTAGAAAGACCTAAGCATTCTATTTGAATGTTTAAGTTTTACTTTTTTTTTTTACTAAGATCATCTTCAAAAGTGTTCTAGTGTTACTTTTCAATTGTAAGATAAATGTATGTCTTGAAGTTCAGTCATTACAAGAATTTGTTTTTTAGCTTTATGTAATATATGTAAGCATATTTTGATACAATAACTTTGACAATTTCACAAAAGCATTAAGTGTTGTTCCTGATTATCTTGTGTGGACTTCACAAGCTAGCTTGGTAGTGCACTTTAGGCACGTGCATTAAGCCCTGTTTTATCAGATTATGGCTTTCTTTTGTTATAATGTGTGATTAAAACATGTGGCCTTCTCTGTGCTTGCAGAAAATCCTGAAGCAGTTTTTGAAAACATCCCTGGGAACGGTGTTTGAGTTGTTCCTTATGGCCAAACAGGTAACAAATTTCAAATGGACATAAATGCTTTCTAAGGGTTCTTTCAGTGATGTAATGGCAAATTTCGGGCTTCCCCATAAACTTATGCCCCTCTTTAAAAGTATATAGAATAATTTCAATACATTTACCTAAAAAGCTTAACCTATGAAACAATTGGTTAACCTTTTTTATTTTTTTGGAAAGGTTAACCTTTTTTTGTCCCCTACTGGTTTCACCGGAGGGGACTTATGGTTTGCGCTCTGTCTGTCTGTCTGTCTGTCTGTCTGTCTGTCTGTCTGTCTGTCTGTCTGTCTGTCTGTCTGTCTGTCTGTCTGTCTGTCTGTCTGTCTGTCTGTCTGTCTGTCTGTCTGTCTGTCAGTCAGTCACACTTTTCTGGATCCTGCGATAACTTTAAAAGTTCTTAATATTTTTTCATGAAACTTGAAACATGGATAGATGGCAATATGGACATTATGCACTTTATTTCATTTTGTTCCTACGTCAAAAATTCTGGTTGCTATGGCAACAAATAACAAAAAATCAGATAATGGTGGAATTTCTGACAATGGTGGAGCCGGTAGGGGACTATATTGCTTGGCAATAGTCTTATTAATATATGTTTTTATTGGAAGACATCGTAAGATTTTATTTTTTGGCCGCGATATACCTCAAACTTACGCTTGCCTCAAATAGAAACAACATGTCAAACCAAGGACAGTAATCAATAGTCAACACATACACAGTAATACTGCAATAAATCAGCATCTTTGTTGTTCCAAACAGTGTGTACGTTGGAAATAAAGTTTTGTTTTACTCACACAGATTGAACTACTGGTAGTTTTGCTATTAGCCTTGACTTAATTGACACATTTATGAAACTCACCATACAAATCAGTTGAAAGTTAAAACAGCTTATTTTTTTATTTGTTAATCTATATCACTGAATGATTTCTAAAATAAAATGTTTATAAATTACAATTTTATCAAGATGTTTAGTCGTTTTTAAAATCTTGACCAGTTAATATTGTATTTCTTTTATCTGAGTTTTATTATTTGTAATTTACATCATCAACATTGCCACTGTAACTGAGGCAAGTTAAAATTAAAGAAGCAAATATAAGCAACTATATAAGATGTCAACATGAAACTTTATACGTGTATAGATATTATTGAGAAGAAAAACCATGCAGAAGAACCATAATCAAAAACTAAACTTTCTTAAATAAGATTTATTGGCATTTGTTTGTTTTTTGTATGATGCATTTTTTTCAGAGCTTTATCTCAGATATCATCCAAGATTTCAACATGAAACTTCATGGGTGTATCGATATTAACCAGGAGAAGTGCCATGCTTAAGAACCAAAACCCTTCACTTTCTTAAATAAGAGTTATTGCCCTTTGTTGTTTTTGTATGATGGAATTTTTCAGGGCTATTTCTCAGATAAGATGCAACATTTCAACATGAAACTAAGTGGGTGTGTAGAAATCAAAGTGAAGAAGTGGCATGTTCAAGAAAAATAACTCTGCACTTTTTTAAAGAGTTATAACCCTTTCTTGTTTGTGTATGATGTAACTTTTCAAGGCTATATCTCAGATACGCTGCAAGATTTAAACATGAAACTTCATGGGTGTGTATATATCAATGAGGGAAATTGCAATTTATAAAAGCAATTACCCGAGACTTAATTATTACCTATTAATTATTACCCTACACTTAATGATTCTACCCTATATCATGGGATTTGCAACGTTTCATAAACAAAGTTTATTTGAGGTGGGGGGATATCAATTTGCTTGATTTTTTTTTTCATTTACTTAACCCTTTCCCACTCAGAAGCACAGTGAAAATGGTTATGTGCAAACAGCATAAAACCAGAACAGCCTGCAAGTCAACCACAGTCTTGTCAGGTTTTATGCTGTGTGATGCTCATCAGTAATTTATGGTTGGAAATGAAGCCTTTAAAACTTGAATCTAGTAAGAAAGGTCTTTAATTAAATTTTACATTCTTAGGGACTACAAATGCGTCAAAACATGTATCTAAGTGGTATAGGGTTTATTATGCTCCCCCAAAATTTATTTTTGGGGGAGCATATAGTCAGCGCTTCGTCTGTCCCTGTGTGCGTCTGTCTGTCTGTCTGTCCGTCCGTGCACAATTTTTGTCCGGGCTATTTCTCAGCAACTAATGACCAGAATTCAATGAAACTTTATGGGATGCTTCACTACCAAGAGGAGATGTGCATATTATCAGCCGGTTCTGGTCAGATGATTTTTCACAGAGTTATGGCCCTTTGAAATTTTCCATTAATTGTACATGTAGTGCAATTCTTGTCCGGGCTATTTCTCAGCAACTAATTACTGGAATTCAATAAAACGTTATGGGAAGCTTCACTACCAAGAGGAGATGTGCATATTATCAGCGGGTTCTGGTCGGATGATTTTTCACAGAGTTATGGCCCTTTGAAATTTTCTTTTGTGCCCACAAGACGTTTCCTTTTATCTGAATATATAGTGCAATATTGTGACAAAAAATAACTTTGGGGAGCATCACCCGTCTCCGATGGTTTCTTGTTGAATTGAGTTACATTTGTATAATCTGTATAAATATATCATTTAAGTTAATGACCCTTATTGTTGAAATTGGGATTAATTTTAAAATTTTAAAATGTATGTTAAAAAAAAATTAGGTTATAGCATGTTTTTCATCATGTGCTTATAGTTTTTGGCTGTTTGCATAACCATATATGGAAAACCATTTGATTGCATTCCATCAGAACATAAATTCAGTTTTTTGTGAAAACAAACAACAGTTAATCATTTAAACCAGTGTTTAAACCAGTGGAGCTAACTAAGACCTCATCAGATCTCTTTGATAAATGTTTCTCATGTTTGTTTACTATTTATGTCTGTTGGTGTCTGCAGTTAGGTGTGCAACAGCTCTTGGAAGAGGTCAGTTGGCATTCCTTGTGATATATGAATGTAGTAACAACCAAAGGCTGATTGTGTAACTTTTATATCTGACATCTGGATATAGCAGTTTAACGCTCAATCTACACTTTTTTGAAATTCACTAGTACATAAATGTTTGTTTCTTTTTGTTTTGTAGAAAGTGAAGACTTGCTGCATATTGTTGTGTTTTCACATTACTTTGTAACTTCAGAGCTGAAAACTGAAGAAGTTTTTTTTAACTCACTTGAGGACAAAGTGAGCTCATGTGGTCAGTCTATGGCTTTGGTCTGGTGTCCTGTGTCATCATTTTTTAGCTCGGCTGTTTTAGGAGAAAACCCGAGGTATTGCCATTGTCAGATTGTCGTGATGTCCGCCGTCCGTGTCGTGCTAAAACCTTGACATTTTGCTCTAAAATCAAAGTGCTTCCACCTACAACTTTAAAAACTTCATATGTAGATACACCTTGATGAGTTCTACACGCCACACCCATTTTTGGGTCACTAGGTCAAAGGTCAAGGTCACTGTGACCTCTTACAAAAAAATATATTCTGACAAGCTTTCATTTATTCAAAACTGCACCTGCAGCCAAGCGTTGGCACCCATTATACGGTGCTCTTATTCATATTTGTGACCATTCATTTCATACATGTGATGAAACAAATTTTTATGCCCCCGAAGGAGGGCATATAGTGATCGGACTGTCCGTCTGTCCTTTACACTTTGCGTTTAGGTTTCGAAAAATGCTCATAACTTCTATGTCGCTTCAGATAGCGATTTAATATTTGGCATGCATGTGTATAAGGACAAGGCTTTTCCATGCGCATTTTGACCCCTGTGACCTTGACCTTGAACTTGTCCGCGCTTAGGTTTCGAAATCTGCGTTTAGGTTTCAAAAAAAGCTCATAACTTCTATCAAGCGTTTATAGGGGGCACAAGTCATCCTATGGTGACAGCTCTTGTTTTTATGTCCCCCACTATAGTAGTGGGGGACATATTGTTTTTGCCCTGTCTGTTGGTTTGTTTGCGCCAACTTTAACATTTTGCAATAACTTTTGCTATTTTGAAGATAGCAACTTCATATTTGGCATGCATGTGTATCTCATGAAGCTGCACATGTTGAGTGGTGAAAGGTCACGGTCAAGGTCATCCTTCAAGGTCAGAGGTTAAATATATATGGCCAAAATCGCTCATTTTTGAATACTTTTACAATATTGAAGATAGCAACTTGATATTTGGCATGCATGTGTATCTCATGGAGATGCACATTTTTAGTGGTGCAAGGTCAAGGTCATCCTTCAAGGTCAGAGGTCAAATATATGTGGCCCAAATCGCTTATTTTATAAATACTTTAGCATTTATTTATATATATATATATATATTTAAGATAGCAACTTGATATTTGGCATGCATGTGATCATTTTGCTGAAAATTTTACATTTGAAGACTCTGGTCGTTTTTCCAAACCAAGAGTAGGAAGTTTTGGTTCTAAAACATTTACATATAATGGTATCTGTTTATGGAACAATCTTCCTCAAAACATCAGGGATGTACCTAAACCTAACAATTTCAAGGGTGCCATCAAGAAACAGTTTTTAGAGTCTTTATAGCTTTTTATAGTATAATTTTTATTATGAATTTTATGTTCTGTTAAAATACTGTGATACATTTTTATACGCCCGTCTATGACGGGACGTATTATGGTATACCCCGCGTCTGTCCGTCCGTCCGTCCGTCTGTCCGTCCGTCCGTCTGTTAATGTCGTACGCTACGTCAAATATCCTTTGACAGATTTTCTTCAAATTTTAACACAATCTTAATATTGATAAACCCTGATCCCCTTTCGTTTTTGACGGAATTCTGAATTGTCGTTCCAGAGTTATGGGACTTTGTTCGTCAAAATTTCGTGATTTCATTGAATGTCCTACTGTAGCTCAAATATCCTTCGATGGATTTTTTTCAAATTTCAACACAATCTTAATATTGATAAACCCTGATCCCCTTTCGTTTTTGACGGAATTCTGAATTGTCGTTCCAGAGTTATGGGACTTTGTTCGTCAAAATTTCGTGATTTCATTGAATGTCCTACTGTAGCTCAAATATCCTTCGATGGATTTTTTTCAAATTTCAACACAATCTTAATATTGATAAACCCTGATCCCCTTTCGTTTTTGACGGAATTCTGAATTGTCGTTCCAGAGTTATGGGACTTTGTTCGTCAAAATTTCGTGATTTCATTGAATGTCCTACCGTAGCTCAAATATCCTTCGATGGATTTTTTTCAAATTTCAACACAATCTTAATATTGATAAACCCTGATCCCCTTTCGTTTTTGACGGAATTCTGAATTGTCTTTCCAGAGTTATGGGACTTTGTTCGTCAAAATTTCGTGATTTCATTGAATGTCCTACTGTAGCTCAAATATCCTTCGATGGATTTTTTTCAAATTTCAACACAATCTTAATATTGATAAACCCTGATCCCCTTTCGTTTTTGGCGGAATTCTGAATTGTTGTTCCAGAGTTATGGGACTTTGTTCGTCAAAATTTCGTGATTTCATTGAATGTCCTACTGTAGCTCAAATATCCTTCGATGGATTTTTTTCAAATTTCAACACAATCTTAATATTGATAAACCCTGATCCCCTTTCGTTTTTGACGGAATTCTGAATTGTCTTTCCAGAGTTATGGGACTTTGTTCTTCAAAATTTCGTGATTTCATTGAATGTCCTACCGTAGCTCAAATATCCTTCGATGGATTTTTTTCAAATTTCAACACAATCTTAATATTGATAAACCCTGATCCCCTTTCGTTTTTGACGGAATTCTGAATTGTTGTTCCAGAGTTATGGGACTTTGTATTCAAATACAAATAAACTGAAGTAAAAAAATGATTCAAAGGGTTATTTATTACCTTACTACTTCATTGGCGAACGACGGGCGTATCATGCGCTCATGGCGCAGCTCCTCAGTTAAGTCTTATGATCAATAAGATGCAAGGATCTCATAATTATTCTTTAACTTATAGTATGCTACAAAGTGTGTTTATTAACTACCTATGCAGTGTGTAACTTTCTTATGCAACTTCTGTGATAATAATGAACATGTGATTATATTTATTCATTCTTAATCAGTAATATACTTTATTAAACAGTACATATTTGATACATATACATTATTAAAATCTAATGCATGACTGTTTCATGGTTACTGCCACCAATAACAAGGACCACAATGGAAATAAGTGAAAATCATTTTTCTCTTTTTTGTGTTATCCTTGGTATTGTGTGTGCATTCCATGGTTTGCTATGTATATTGCTGTGATAATATATTTTATATTGTCTGCATTGTGTAGTAACTATGTAATGTTCATATGTTTACCAAATAAAATCAATCAATCAATCAATCAAAAAAAAAAAAAAAAAAAAAAAAAATTTGTATCTCATGGAGCTGCACATTTTGAGTGGTGAAAGGTCAAGGTCAAGGTCATCCTTCAAGGTCAGAGGTCAAATATATGTGGCCCAAATCGCTTATTTTATGAATACTTTTGCAATATTGAAGATAGCAACTTGATATTTGGCATGCATGTGTATCTCATGGAGCTGCACATTTTGAGTGGTGAAAGGTCAAGGTCATCCTTCACAAGGTCAAGGTCATCCTTCAAGGTCAAACATCATATAGGGGGACATTGTGTTTCACAAACACATCTTGTTGGTTATATCAAACACTTTAAAAGATGTTCTTATAATCTGTCAGCAACCATGGGTTTTAACTTTGGTGATATAAGTTTTTTTTAAAGGAATTCACCTTGGAGGACTTTATACTAACTTTAAAAAAGTATTTTGTTTCATTGAATGTATTGCAAACTTGTCTATTCTTTTGACTTTGTGGTCAGTTCCTCACTTCAATCCTATGCTTAAATGCTGTAACATTAGTTAAAATCATTATGGTTCATTTTTCTCATATAAGTGACCCAAGCCCAGCTTGGTCGTCTGGTTCTATACATACACATTTAACACTGTGAAATATGTTGTGGGCATGTTACCTAAGCATGGATGTTTAAACCATTGAATTCTGTTTTTTTTTTTGTTGTCATTGGATATTATCAGAACAGAGTGTTATGATAATTGTATGTGTCTCTGAATAAATTTCTCCTACAATAGGACTCCAGATGGTAAGGTCTTGATGGCAAAAACATACATGTGCGTAAAGTGTCGTCCCAGATTAGCCTGTGCAGTCTGCACAGGCTAATCAGGGACAACACTTTTCCCCTAAATTGGATTTTTGCTAAGAAGAGACTTCATAAAAATAAAAAATGTCATAAAAGCGGAAAGTGTCGTCCCTGATTAGCCTGTGCGGATTGCACAGGCTAATCTGGGACGACACTTTACGCACATGCATTATGCCCAGTTTTCTCAGAACACAACTCAATTAATAAATAAAACACATGAAGTTTTTTGTAATAAAACTCTTATTGGATGTTAATGTATATATAATTAAACTTTACTGATCTAAATGAAAAGTGGAGTAAGTATATGAGTTGTGCTATGCGAAAAGTTTTTAGTCCCCTACCGGTTTCACCGGAGGTCAGAAGTTGTATCTACATGATGTCTAGGCCAAGTTCAAACATGGGCCTTGCCGGGTCAAAAACTAGGTCACGGGGTCACTTAGTGCGTTTTAAACATTCAGCATGTTGTCCGCTCTCTAATTCAAGTAGTTTTCATCCGATCTTCACCAAACTTGGTCAGAAGTTGTATCCAGATGATCTTAAGGCCAAGTTCGAACATGGGCCTTGCCGGGTCAAAAACTAGGTCACGGGGTCACTTAGTGCGTGTTTTAACATTCAGCATGGTGTCCTCTCTCTTATTCAAGTAGTTTTCATCTGATCTTCACCAAACTTGGTCAGAAGTTTTATCTAGATTATCTGAAGGCCATGTTTGAACATGGGCAATGCGAGATCAAAAACTAGGTGACAGGGTCACTTAGTACGTTATACACATTGAGCATGGTGTCCGCTCTCTATTTCAAGTAGTTTAAATCCGATCTTCACCACACTTGGTCAGAAGTTTTATGGAGATGATCTTAAGGCCAAGTTAGAACATGGGCCTTTCTGGGTCAAAAACTAGGTCAAGGGGTCACTTAGTGCGTTTTAAAAATTGAGCATGATGTCCACTGTTTGTTTTTTTAAGACAACATGCAAAATATTATGTGTCAACGCGGCATGTGGGGGTATTCATCACGTCTGTGACAAAGCTCTATTTTTTTATTTTTTTTTAAAGGAAGACTCTTCTTGACGAAAATCCAGTTAAGGCGTTAATTGTCATCACTGATAAGCCTGTGGGGATTGCACAAGCTAATCTGGTACAACACTTTGCACTCATGCATTAAACCCTGTTTTCTCAGAGTGCTTCTCATATCAGGAACTGCAATTGTAGTACAATTTTCAAGCCATCACTTTGTTACAGGCTAACTGGGGCCACTTGGAAGGCAGCTTTTACAACATTAGCTGGATGATCTCCACTCTGGAGGAACTTAGAGACACTGTGAGTTGATATTGGGATTCAATTGTACTGCGCATGAGAATTTTAAGCCCTATTACTAGTCAAAATCAACGAAAAATTTCATACAATATTTTGTTAAATAAAGTTGAGCAATTAAAAATCACAGTTCCTTATGGCAATTGCCGAAATTTCAACGACAGATGTGGTCTGGTAAAATAGATGTTTGTAGATACAAAATGTTCGTTTTTATTATTGTTTTGCATATGTAATTCCATTTTAATTTCCTGCAACGACAAATGAAAACTAACATGGTACCATTTTAGTACTTGTGTGTCATATGAATAGATATATTTGCGGGAAATTAAAATTGAATTAATTGTGTCACAAATAAATAAAAACGAGCATTTTGTATCTACAAAAATCTATGTAATCATATCATTTCTAGCTTTGAAATTGTGGCTGTTGCTATAAGGAACACTGCTTGTTTAGGTGTTACAAAATACTTTACGAAATTTTCATTGATTTTGAGCGTTATAGAGGCTTTTAACAGCTGAAACATTTAAGACAGATTGTAAATACCATGTCTTATAAACTTAATTGGAAAAGTGTAGCCAGATGATAGAATGTGTACATAGAGGGAAGGATATACTGGATTCAAAAGGATGTATCTCAAATTGAAATAAGTTACTATTATGAATTATTACAAACACAAAATTAAATACTGGCAATGATTAAAAGTGTTTTATAATTTATTTAATTGTATTTTATGTTGACATTCCATTCTTGCTATTCCATGCTTAACACCATATTCAATATAAATTTAACATACAAATATGACAATGGGGAATTACTTCCATTTTTGGATTATTGACGCAAAGCGGCAATAATACACAGTAGCCAATCTTCAGCCTAATTTGCATATTACTGCAAACTTCGGAGCACTTCTGTCTACGCCGCAGAACTAACTCTCTGTTAACGCAACGCAATTTGATTGGGTGTTGTGAAAATGTTAGTACATGCGCATTGCTAGTATTCTCTATATAACGATAAAAGCCGTTACCGAGAAAAAGTATCCGAATGTACAATACTCGATTCACACAGGCGATATTTTAGATTGTATGTTTCCCTTTAACTCTTTCCTATTGAAGCTGGTCCGAGACTAGTAACACACTAAACATCGCAGTGGCGAAGACAGGGTTTAGAAACTTGAATGTTTTTCTAAATGAACTTAGTTTCCTTTTGAATCAGGGCCACGTTGTGAGATTTCATGTCAATAATCCACCAGTACTTTCAGTGCTTTGATTCCTTTCTAGGAAAAGTTTGTGGCGAGACTGGTTGACCTGTTACTAGAAATGATCTCAAAGTCGTCAGGTGACAAGCTGTTGCCCCCAGATTCAGTGCTTCTGTACCAGATGTTCTTTGTTCTCGATAATTTCTTGGAATACAGTCGAAGACTCAAGTCATTTCTTGCCACCACTTACACAGAAGAGTTCAAGTACGTTTAGAAATAAGCTTTGTTCTGAGAAAACTGGGCTTAATGCATGTGTGTCAAGTTTCATCCCAGAATAGCCTGTTGAGTTGGCAAAGGCTTATCAGGGATGAAACTTTCCTCCTTTATGGTTTGTTTCATTTTGCCTTTTCTTAGCAAAAATCCAATGAAGGTGGAAAGTGTGGTTCCAGACTGCATACGTTTATCTAGGACAGCACTTTAGTTACACACATGTATTAAACACAGATTACGCTGAGTGAGGCTCATTTATATTAATATCTGCATGTACTTACTGATTTAAAAATACTGTCTGGTTATTTTGTATCAGTGTGTATTAATTCAACGTAATTTTTTTTATTGCCTTTAAAATAGTATACAGTAACTGTGTTCCTTAATATATGAACAAATGTGTCAAACAAAGATCAAGTTTATGAATTATCATAAAAAGTTTAATAAATGGTGTACATATTACATACTATCTTCCTCCAAGAAAATACCGTAATTACTCTATGTTTTCGGACACTCTAAGTTTTCGAAGACCCCTTATTTTAGCAAAAAAAATTATATTTCGTGACTCTTAATCTGGACACACGAGTTTTCGTCCATAATTAATGTCTCTAAGTTTTCAGACAGTATATTTTACAGCGCTATTTTACCAAATTTCGGTCCTGTTTTTGATATCTAATGACGATTCGATCATGGGGTTTTACTACCAGATTAACATCATAAAACACTTCAGGTGCATGCCTGAGGGCAACGGACCATTACATTTGCGTTATTGGGTAAATAACCTTGTAAACCAGTGTTAAACAATGGTTTCGCCCGATAGCATACCGGTAAGCGTTATGACAATTACCAGGGGTATTGCCAATTAACAGTTCAATTATCTACCGCAATGGTACTACCCCTTCTCAATAAAATAACTGTGACAAATACTAAACGCTTCAAAGTGTGATACACCCAATTGCATGTTTTACGAACAATGGAAGGTGTTAGACTACAACTATCGGAAATGAACAAACAAAGAAATCATAGTTTGCTTTTTTATTGAGTTTAATTACATGTTCATACTAGCGAGTATCGGTACATCACTTGCTCATCTTTGAACTCGTTGGTCAAAGTAAAACCTTGTAGTAATTTTCTGTCAAATACATTAAGCATTTAAAATGATTTAAAATGCAGTGCAAAAATATATAACTGTAATTTATACTATACTGCATGGTATTTTACAAGCGCGTGCTATTACCGGTAGTCGATACAATTGACGCTGTTTTCGGACACTTCAATTTTCGGCTCTATGTTTTCGGACACCTGTATTTTGTGAATATTTTTCGTATCTAAGTTTTCGGACACGAAAATATTTTATTATTTTTAAGTGTCCGAAAACATAGAGTTATTACGGTAGATATTATTTGAGTGTTATTAAAATTTGAACACAAAGTAAAGGGTTGTATCCTGAAATCATCGTGGACGTCTTTCCGTCTGTCTAGCCGTAGACACACATCTGTACTCATACATTTTCCCATGCTTTTCTACATAAAACATTCCAAATAGCAGTCATTGTTCTTATAATACAAATTTATGGATTTGCATTTTTTTCATCTTTTATAAAGACTTACAACAGTTATGCCCCTTTTCCAACTTATAATATCTGTACAATTATTATTGTTTTTAAAGACTTCAGTAGCAATAATGTGCTTCTTTGAAACTAGATCATCCTTACATATTTTATTTGGTATGTACCATGGTAGAGTGTTTTTCATCAAATCATGACCTTTAAAACATTACTGGCCACACCAAGGTTTGCGAAAAATTTAGATAGACTTGCATAACAAAAAAAACATTAAAATATTTTTCTTTTGAACCACAAGGACCAAGGATTTAATATTTGGGATGTAACATTTTATTGTGGTTATCTGCAAACTGTTCATAACGTGCTTCTGTGGTGAAAACTTGCTGAGCCCAAGGGTACACATTTTGTAACAACTTGCTAATATAACATGTTACTTTATGCTGCTGCGGGGGCTAAGTCACTACTGGGATAAGTTCTATGAATGATAGTTTTCCATTAAAAGCTAATTACCAATGATATTTACTATTGTGACAAATATTTACTTTTAAAGTAGTGTTTGCACAAACATTGTTTATCTGCCAATTACCAATTTGGAGTTCTGTTGCAAGAGAATGCAATTTAAAACATACAAAGGTACAAAGGACAAAGGTTTTTGATGGGCCAATACACAATTATTTATACAATGCCTAAACCTTCTTAATTAAAAATGATCTTACAAAAATTTAGCAATTAAAATAAAAAAATTCAATATGCTGTGTTCAGGCTTGGGCTTCTTTCAGCACTGTTATTGGGTAGTGTTATTATCATCTCCTTTAATGTAAAGGAAAGTCAGCAAGCACCATGGAAGTAAATTGACTGCTTGCGTGTTACAGGTACTTTGTTCAGGTCCATCTAGTGATGCGGAAAGTGCCCCAGACGTATCCTCTCTACCACATGCTCGTCGGGATTGTCGAAGAAGTCGTTAAAAAGGTGCTGCCATCTCCACAGACTGCAAAGCAAGCCAAGATCTGAGGGCGGAAATTTAAATGAAATTATTAAGGGAGGCGTTTCACATGAAATTATTAAGAGAGGCGTTTCACATGACATTATTAAGGGATATAGTTCACATGAAATTTTATAGGGGAGACAATGTACATATAATTATTAAGGGAGACAGTTTAAACAATATTATTAAGGGAGATAATGCACATGAAACAATTAAGGCAAACAATTCACATGAATTAGTTAAGGAAGGTATTTCAGGTGATAGTATTTTAGTTATTTATTTTTCTAATTAAGGGATGTATTTCATGTGATAGTATTTTAGTTAGTTATTTTTCATGTTCATACCAAATTGTTTTTACTCATGAAATCAGTCACTATGTAAGCAAGAACTTTCCTACACGTTTACTCTTGATGTTCACTAAAAAAGAAAGTACTAGTTTATTTGATTTTGTGTGGTAACAAAACTAAGATAAAAGATAAAGATAAAAGATAACCATTATACATTTTATAAAATGATAAATTTGCTCTCTGCTTTTACTATGTTTTGATATTATCTGATACCTAAGTGTGAAATAGGTGTCCTATTTTAACTGCAAAAAATGTATCAGTAGGTTTTAATAGAAAGAACAAGATCAACATTTGAATATTTTTGTTCTTCAGCATATAGTAATTATACTATTTCCATATATAATAAAGGTACAGGGGTTATGGATGTATTGTTTTATGAATTAATTTTTTTAAATGATCAAATACTTTCCATGTCTTTCGAGCATTCTCATCCCTTATCACGTATGAACATAATTGTCAGGTTGAAACAAATGCCTTTAAAAAGTGCTCTAACACTGTCCAACATCATGTAGAATAGTGTTTCATTTAACATACAAATAGATCATGACTTGTGTATTGATATTATAAACATGTATGTGATCAAACTTTATTTTTGTATTTATTATTTTCTTATATTCCAATTCAATGTTATTTTTTTGTGCTATGAATTCGAAACTTGAGCTTCAGTATACAATGTGTTTAACAAAAATACTTGTGACATTGAAAAGACCATATAAGCTTAAAATAAAAAAATATTTTGTACAATATTTCAAAAAATAAAATAGACCCATAAAAAATAATGTTTCTTATAGCAATAGCCAAAATTTCAATGCTAGATGTTTTCTGGAAAAACACATGTAATGTGATACAAAAATGTTGCCTTTGACTTTTTTGTGTCACAATATATTCCATGTGAATTTCTGGCTACATATCAGAAAATTTACAAAAGAACACGAAAATGGCTTTGGGCAGCTTCGGAAGCACAATGTAGTTCTTATGAATACATCGTTCTTCTGACGGTAACCAAAGCCAGTCTATCCTTTGCTCGCAAAAATTTGGATATCGTGGTGGAAGATTAACATGGAATATATTGTTGCAAAAAAATAAAAATGAGCATTTTGTATCCCATTAAATCTATGAAACATTACCACATCTACTTTAGCATTGAAATTTTTGGCTATCGCTTTAAGATACACTGTTTTTTAATGGCTTTACTTAATTGTTTACGACATATGTTGCATGATATTCGTTGATTTTGAGTATTTATGTTACTTTAATTGAAATCTTTGCCTTTGTAATGTGTATACATTATGAACTTAAACACCTTTTCTATAGGACTTATATCAATCTGGTAAATTTGAAACTGAATTTGTAAAAAAAAAGAGATATTTTTTAACATTTGTTCAAGTTTCAAGTTTGCAATTGGTTTTAAACATTGTGATATATATTATTAAGCAATAAATTCACAATGATCATGCATACATTTTGCAATTGTTGAGCATTTGTTGTCATACCCATAGAATGAAATATAAAATTCAAATAATATATTCCAAGCAGTGCTGGGAATGATTGAACTCTTATATAATCGTTGTAAAAAATAATGTAATGAATGCTTTTATGAAAATAATTTTATATTTACATACAATGTAGGAATTGCTGTTCTAGTTTCAAAGAGTATGCCCAGGGGAGAGAACTCTAATGTGAAAAGATAGCAAATGAAAGTCATGTGCTGGCCCCTCTATTTACATGTATATCATTTTTAATAGGGTTTACTCATGCAAATGAAACCTCAGCTACAAAGTGTGCTTAGTTAATCGTAGTTTTTTTAATAAATATTTTGAATTAGTCCTTAGTTTGGAAATATGGTTATTTTTCCTTGGAGGCATATAGTAATTGCATCATCTGTTCTTCCTTGTATCCTTCTTTACGTCAGTTTGTAATGCATGTTCTGCACATAGGGGGATTTCAATTTATTTTTGTATAATGATAGAGTGGTGTAAGGGGAATTACAGAGTACAAGAACCACTACTCTCTTTAGGATTTACAGAGTTATTGCCCTTAAATCATTTTAGGGTGGTGAATAACTGCTTAGTATTCATGGTATTTAAATGAAACCTGGTAGATTGATCGAGGACATTATTTGGAAGAGCAGGGTACAACAATCACATATTTCTTATCAGTATTTTTGGACTTATGGTACTTTTCTTTTTTTTGTATGGTCTGTTAATTGTGCAAAGCATAACTCTGCATATTATAACGATTTTAATGAATCTTCATAAAATCATAGACATTCAATACAATAAAGACAAGTATAAAGACCATGACTCTTTTCATTATGCACTGTTCTTTTCTTGTTCAAAGCAGAAATGTTTATTGTATCAAGTTATTTGGGCATTTGTCATTTTCAGCATTTGTTTTTTCTTCCAATGATAGCTGATAAGTTATGTATTGAGTACAGCTATAAGTTTTCGATTTTGTAAAATGTATACGGTTGAAATGCATCATTGCCTCAATTATGTTATATAATCAACAAACATCACATTTATTTTGTGAATTCAAAATATCTGCAACTAAGTATAATAGGAGCTGTCTATCATGCAATATTGCACCTGATTTCGGCATAAACACTGTAGCTTTGTGGACTGTGTTATTCCATAATCTGAAATTAAGCAAATTGAAAATCCAACTGTGAATTTTATTGTCTTATAATCAGGTTGGATTAACACTGGTAATTTTTTTTTCTTCAGTTTACAGCGTTTGAAGCCATTATTTAGATAACATTATTTTTTTAGAATAATCATTACCTACATATGACCATTTTCAATATCATTTAAAATCAGCCCACAAACTGCTTTTTTTTTAAAGACAGGGCCTGGAGTGCTTGTAGAAGTCTAAAGTTTTTAATGCATTCAAGCTAAAATAAAATGTCTAAACTAACATCAGTTATCATTTTATTAACTAAATACATACCATGTTCATTCTAAATTCAAATTTCTTGTCAGCCATCATACAACTTCAGTAATAATCATTCATCTGTATACATTAGCATGCTAAATCCATTATAACTTGGTATGTGCAAATCTATTTCATTTTTATGTTACTTTACTAACGAGATTACGAGTTGTTCAAGTGGTTGATTGAATCAGTTAAAACTGATGTTTATACAATTGCACATTTTGTCTCATTTAAATGTTCCGTCCTCTTAGTAATATGCCTCTTGTATTTTTATTGTTTTGAATATTTTATTTGTTTAAATGTTGAATTATATTTTATTTTTATTTTATTGTTGGTTTATTTTTAAAAACTTTTTTACTTCTCATAAAATATATTCATAAAAAAGTTTTATTTATAAGTATTTAAAAACATTGAATTCACATCATGTAAACCAACTGCTCATGTTGTTCTTCCTTACCTTTTATAATTGATAACTTTCTGTTAAACTATGAATCGTATCAGTTTATATAATTTTGCGATCCATTTTAATCCTTATACAATTTCAAATAGCATGTTGATCAGCATTCAAATGATCAGCTGTTTTAATGTGAACATATTTTGTACATAATACATTAACAATAGAACACATGGATTATCCAAGTAAAGATCCAATTTTGTTGATTTTTTTGCTGATATACTTAAGTTTTATCCATATTATTATATGTGCATTTTTAAGCCATGACATTTTTATAAAATTTTGTTGCCTGTTTAAAGATTTTATTATTGTTTAAATACAATAGAAAATTTACATTGAAATATATATTTTTATAAGGTAAAATTTATGTTCTCTTACAAATTATGTTATCTGACTGTTACTGTAAAGATATAGCGGAAATTAATTATGCAACTGGTTAACTGAACTTAATGTTGAAAAACATCCTTTAGACTCAATCATCTTGTGTCATTAGATATACACGTATATTCAACACTAAAATTGTGTTATATACCACTATGGCAGTCATGATTACCAGTTGCATAAGGTCATCAAGTAGGATATTATGTCAAGTTCTTATTATAATTTTGTGTAGCACCATTACATGTTGTACTTAAAATAATTTTCTGTGGAGTTACATTCATTTATGTTAATCATGTTTTGAGTTACCTATTAACTTAAGTGCCTTGTTTAATTAAATTGCTTTAATAAAAAACAAGATATGCTGAAGTGATTTTTTGCTGAATAATTATATTTAAATTCTTGTTGAAAGTATTTTGTACTTTTATGTACAACATGAATTTAAAAGAAGTTATTGGCTTTTTTCTTTATTATTTATGTCAAAATTAATGTTCATTCTCAAACGTGTGATTTATAACACATCACATTGGTGTTTGGTCAAAATACTGCACTTATGTCACAATGTGGTGTCATTATTTCTATTTTAGATAAAAAACGACTGATAATGAATTTTTAAAAGCTGTAGTGTTAACATTCCATTACAGCAGACCAACTTGTGGTTCAATAGTCACATATGAGCTGTGTCAGGCAACAATTGGTCTTATGCCATTTATGGCAAGCGTAGCCTTATACCAGCCTGCGTACACATGCAGTCTGATCAGTAGCTGCTCTGTCAACTTATGAGACCGAGACACCTTGATTAACTTAGCAGACAGGGCAGCTCTTGATTGGACTGTACTAGTGCTCACGCTGGTCTAAAGATGTATAATTATGCTGGCTGAATATGGCATTAGGCATAAGACCCATTTCGCATGATGCACTCATACATTGTATTTAGATATGACTCTGTAATTTGTAGGAACTTAGAATATAGCAGAGAAAATACAATAATTATTTATAACATCACAAATCCTTTTTTGTTTAAAGGCGTCTCAATATTTATACCTTTTTTAATGGTCATTCTTAATTATGTTATTCCAGAGAAGCAACAAGTTATAAGATACAAAATTAATTTCTTTAATTAAACAAATAAATTATATATTTTATTTTTCTCTAATGCTTGACATTAAATATTGAATGGTACACAAATTAAACTAATTGTGGACCCCACTTTTAATATATCTATATGGCATCTTAAGATTATATAGTAAAATTAGTTAACATGTCCATATAAATAGCTTTATTTATAAAAAGTATGTGATACAATTTACAATTGAACTGTCGTCTGTATATTATTATTTTAATATGTGATGAAGCGTATATATGTTTTTGTGATGTTTAGTTTGATTAAGTTATTTACAAACTTAATCTTTGTTAACATATGATCGTTCAGAGAAGTACATATATGTACTACACACTTAGGTGGTTCCAAAGAGTCTGGGAAGATTTTGTATTTTTGCCTTTCCTCAATTTTGCACTTTTTTTCCAAATAAAGCGTTGTCTTAAAGAAATCAGTGTTTGTCATAGGTTTAGGAAATTTATTTCGAACATGAGTTGTTTATCTTATGCCTTCGTAGTTTCCCTCATTTGCGCCTTATTCTTAAATCATTAGAAGATAAATGAACTGAACGCGAAAATGCAATTCTAATATTATCTGGCAATGTACTCATTTTATTCATGCAATTCGTGTGTGAAATATATTTCAGAGCTTAGAAACTGTTTTTAGCTCACCTGAGCACAACGTGATCATGGTGAGCTCTTGTGATCACCTTTTGTCCGTTGTGAGTTGTCTGTTGTCTTTTGACAACATTTTGCCTTGTTAACACTCTAGAGGCCACATTTATTGTTTGATCTTCATGAAACTTGGTTAGAAGATTTGTCCCAACGATATCTTGGTCGATTTCGAAACTGGGTCACTTGAGGTCAAATTAAAGAAAAAGCTTGTTTACACTCTAGAAGTCACATTTATTGTCCAATCTTTATGGAACTTTGTCAGTAAATTTGTCCCAATAATATTTCAGTTCGAAAATTGTTCCGGTCAGTTAAAAAACATGGCCGCCAGGGGGCAAGCAGTTTTGCTTATATGGCTATTGTAAAACCTTGTTTACACTCTAGAACTAGTAGAAGTCACATTTATAGTCCAATCTTCATGAAACTTTGTCAGAACATTTGTCCCAATAATATCTCAGCTGAGTTCAAAAATGGTTCCGGGCAGGTGAAAAACATGGCGGCCAGGGGGCAGAGCAGTTTTCCTTATATGCCTTGTTCACACTCGAGAAGTCTTATTTTTTACCCATTTTTAATGAAACTTGGTCACAACATTTGTTCTAATGATATATCGGCAGAGTTCTAAAATGGTTCAGGATCGTTGAAAAACATGGCCGCCAGGTGGCGGTGCAGTTTTGCTTATATGGCTATAGTGAAACCTTGTTAACACTTAAGAAGTCACATTTATTGTCCAATCTTCATGAAATTTAGTCATAACATTTGTCTCAATGGTAGCTCAGTTGAGTTTGAAAATGGTTCCAGTCTGTTGCAAAATATGGTCGCTAGGGGCGGGGCAGTTTTTCTAATAGGGCTATAGTAAAACCTTGTTAACACTCTAGGAGTCACATTTATAGTTCAATCTTCATGAAACTTGGTCAGAACATTTGTTCTTATTATAGCTAGGCTGGGTTTGAAAATGGTTCCGGTCCGTTGAAAAACATGGCCGCCAGAGGGCGGGGCAATTTTCCTTATATGGCTATAGTAAAACCTTGTTAGCAATCTAGAAGTCACATGTATAGTCCGATCTTTATTGAACTTTATTGGACTGTCTAAAGATTTGTTCTAATGAAAGCTAGGCTAAGTTCGAAAATGGTTACAGTTCGTTGAAAAACATAGCCGCCAGGGGAGCGGCAGTTTTCTTAATATGCCTATATTAAGACCATGTTAACTCTCTAGTTGTAATGATGATGTTGATGCACAATGATGATGGTGATGATGATATTGATAACGAATTCATAAACATTAACAATTTAACAACCCAAATATCTAATTATAATTATTGCATTACTCAAATTAATTAGTGTCATTACTTCAGATTGTTATCTTTATTTTTGCAGAAATACAACATTACACATAAATCTTATTTGACCTTTCATTAACTTATACTCTCTATAAAACTCATTAATACCTGTGCTTGGATTATTGCAGTACAATAGTGTTGATTGATGCCTTCGTAAATAGCCCTGGAAATTTGGCGTCAATTAACTGGGCACTCCCATCAAAGACCTTTGTCTTGATGTCAGATGGACACCATTCATAAGATAGATTACAAGTTGAAAGATAGATTCCAACTTGAAATGTTTAAGCCTACAGTTTGCAGTCAGTTATTTGTTTGTGATTATGAAAGGTTTGTAATTTTAACAGGTTTTATTGTTGTTTGAATTGGAAATATTATTGCAAGGCGAGTCTGAAAATTGTTCCAGTTGTTTAAAAACACTATGTCAAAAATGTAAACAATTTGGTAGTAAAAACAACAACAATTTATCACATCTTGTAAGAAGCACAAGAAACAGTTTGGTTAAAAAGAAAACGATGAATAAAAATTGAACGATTTTTAGTTGTTCGCAAAAAAAACTAAGGTTAATAGTGGTGTTTTGAAAATCGGTATGCAGACCACTACCGTTCCCCAAATCACTCAAAAATCGAGGATTGAAGGCAATCCGCGCGGAGAAATAGTTTCCGGAGGTATACTTGACGTTTTTCAAAGAAGTGCGTTATTTTGGTCACGTTGAGAAAGATTTCGCGGCGCGGAAGACTATACATGCTACTGTTTTCTCACAAATGTCATAACTTCAACGAAAATTTGCAGATCTGAAACCTTTTTTTATTTTGTCAATTAGCCAAAACTTGAAAAGGCCCCTTTAAGATCGTTGTTGATGTTGAGAAGAACTTTCAATTGCGGGTTGGCACGACCACATAGTACGATGTTCCGTTATGACACTCATTTCACATCTGGATCACAAGCGCGTTGTCACGTAATGACTTCTATTGAACATCATTTAACACTACATAATTATGTATAAATAAGGTAATTTTTGAAATTATGTATGTGTCTGGGAACGAAATGTTGACCCATCTGGCATATATTATGAAAGAGCTACATCTGACAAATCAAAATCTGATTTGAGCACAATCAAATTAAAGTTGAGCATCCAATATCTAAAAACGACGAAGTTATGTCATATTTGTGTTTCATGTCATAAATGCCAAATAGCGCCGTTTTGAATGAAATGACGTTTTAATTCAATAGGTATCACTACATGTAAGGCTGATCAGTTTGTGTTGATAATAACTCCATTACTCTCTTATGTCGATGAACATAATTGATTACAAAATACAGAATTAATTGTAGTATTATAAATCATGAAAACTCATGGTTGCCATGGAAACTGGAATGTTATTTTTTCAAATTTATTACAATTTTAAAGTATTTAAGACAAAAACATAACAGCAAAATAAAAACATTGCTCTAGACAGATATGAAACATAATAAACATGTTTATAAAAAAATGTATGCACATTTTCTTTAAATAGGTGTGTATTCAGAAATTGAACAGGTTTTATAGCTACAGCGATTTTTTCCCTTCTTTATAAAGTCCCAATTAACGTTTGAAAAAACCCCAAAGGGAAGGAAAATTTCGTCCATTTTTTCCAAAAGTGCATTATCTGCAAGTTAACAAATAAAATGAGCACTGACACTTAACATGTCAAACCAAAATGAATGTAAATCAATATTTTAGTTGATTTGTGCTATTGATACCAAGCAATTAAAACACATAATTCCCAATTGGAAGATTTCACGACGCGAATTTTCCCAATTTCATGGTTTTCCGCGCTATTTTATGTCCCCCCCCCACCCTTCGAAGACGAGGGGGTATATTGTTTAGCACATGTCGGTCGGTCGGTCGGTCCGTCCACCAGATGGTTTCCGGATGATAACTCATGAAACTTCATAGGTACATTGATCATGACTCGCAGATGACCCCTATAGATTTTCAGGTTACTAGGTCAAAGGTCAAGGTCACAGTGACTCAAACCAGTAAAATAGTTTCCGGATGATAACTCAAGAACGCTTACGCCTAGGATCATGAAACTTCATAGGTACATTGATCATGACTTGCAGATGACCGCTATTGCTTTTCAGGTCACTAGGTCAAAGGTCAAGGTCACGGTGACTCGAACCAGTAAAATGGTTTCCGGATGATAACTCAAGAACGCTTACGCCTAGGATCATGAAACTTCATAGGTATATTGATCATGACTTGCAGATGACCCCTATTGATTTTCAGGTCACTATGTCAAAGGTCAAGGTCACGGTGACTCGAACCAGTAAAATGGTTTCCGGATGATAACTCAAGAACGCTTACGCCTAGGATCATGAAACTTCATAGGTACATTGATCATGATTCACATATGACCCCTATTGCTTTTCAGGTCACTAGGTCAAAGGTCACGGTGACTCGAACCAGTAAAATGGTTTCCGGATGATAACTCAAGAACGCTTACGCCTAGGATCATGAAACTTCATAGGTACATTGATCATGATTCACATATGACCCCTATTGCTTTTCAGGTCACTAGGTCAAAGGTCAAGGTCACGGTGACTCGAACCAGTAAAATGGTTTCCGGATGATAACTCAAGAACGCTTACGCCTAGGATCATGAAACTTCATAGGTACATTGATCATGACTCGCAGATAACCCCTATTGATTGTCTGGTCACTAAGTCAAAGGTCAAGTTTACGGTGACTCGAACCACTTAAATGGTTTCCGGATGGTAACTCAAGAATGCCTAGACCTAGGATCATGAAACTTCATTGTGTACATTGATCATGACTCGCAGATGACCCCTATTGCTTTTCAGATCACTAGGTCAAAGGTCAAGGTCACAGTGACAAAACGTATTCACACAATGGCTGCCACAACAACTGACAGCCCATGCATGTTTTACAAACAGCCCTTGTTTTCCAATTGGTATGGTACAGGTACTTTTCCCAATTGGGGAAGAAATATCGCTGAGCTACAAACTTGAAACTAAAATTAATAACTGGTCATGATACAATGTTTGTTGTGCATCGATACTGCAAGACATTTCTTTATTAAACAATTATATTTTATGCAATGATTGATACAATTAATTAGACAAAATTAATAACGTTTTCAGTTGTTATGGAATTGCATATACATGCTATTTGTTATCAACAATATATTTATAGTTAATATATTATTAATCTTAGCATAAGTGTAGATAGAAAACAAAATTTTCTCATTTCATATGTAGAGGTTCAAAAACATGACTTTTATCTAAAACAAAATTATAGCAATTAGCACTACATATTTAATGGCACACATCATCACAGATTGAACGTAACACAACAAAATGTTTGTTTACCAGTAAAAAAATAATATACATGTATACATAACATGAGCACATATGTTTACATCACATATCTTGACGTCAATATGAACTTCTACAGTATTAGTGATTTTATTTTAAGGACACATACCAGGCATACAATACAATATATTTATTATACTGTACACAATATTGTATAGTCAGATCACTATGAGTGAGTTGTTCATCGTTAATCATAAAACAGATTTTCATGTAAAAATTATATTTCCTAAACATACTTAACATGCTTACTATGTTTAGTAGTCGCCATTAGGTAAGTGTGATGCATTTCGTCTTAATTAGACCACAGGCATGAGTATTGAGTGTATAAACAAATCAACTAGTCATTTAATATGTTAAATTACGACGCAGTATACGGGTCACGCTTGCGTACATGCCTTTCAATTTATGAGTATATAAGATGCGTGAAATCACGCACAAAACACACTTGCGGCTAGGTTTAAACGAATACTTTAGACTTGTTGTTATAAACAGAAATTGTGTCATAGTTGTTTCAAATCAGAAGAAAAATAAAATAGAATTTGTAAAACTATTCAGAGACTTTTTTTATAAAGTATATAATAATAATAATAATAATAATAATAATAATAATAATAATAATAATAATAATAATAATAATGATAATAATAATATAACAATAACTTTATTTCATGAAGAATTCACATTAAGAAATAATTTCTTTTTTTACAATGTGGTTTTCAGTAACATAACATAAGTATATAGTTTGAAACATGCAAACGAACATACAAGGAAAAAAAGAACTATACAGTTAAATGTTATGATAACTTCCTAATCAATTCCGACGACGTGGGCGACGACGACGACGACGACGACGATGATTATTACGATGATGATGATGATTATGATAAAACAAAATATGCAAAATATTATACAAATATCAAAAAGCAATCTTTCAAAAATCAATCTTTCAAAATAAATTACATCAGACACATCACAACAAAGTATTAACATAGAAAAAATGAGCATACATTTATATCAAATTATTTGTTTGTAGGCTCATTATAATAAATCTATTCAAACCAACACACATATTTCCGCTTTTGTAACAGATTGGTTTTGGTTTGAATAGCTTTATTAAAATGAACCGTGTTTTTTTTCGAGTCAATTAAACTACATGTATACGAATGCATGATGAATGTAAACCACGCAAATGGATCTCGAACCTACTTATGAATTGGTATAATTCAGTCTAGCGTTGTCGACAGAATGAAAAGCTTTAGTTGATAACAGAGCCGATAATTTGTTGTGTTACCCTATTCTCACAATAACACTCACGTGAATGTGAACATATATTTTTGGAATATTTAAGTATGAAACTGTGTAATACGACGTCAATGAAATAATCACTTTCTAATAAACGACTAGAGTCTAAAAATACCTACAGAAAGGAATAAAGGAACTTAAGGTAAGATTGTGTTTATTATTTAAGATAATCCTCGAAATTTTCAATCATACTCATTCTAAATGAACTGTTCTAATTTTTGCATGTCGACGAATATCCCGACAATTCAGCAAACAGCACGAAAACATGTATTTACATATGGCGCAAAACTGTTTGTATGGGGCTGAATCTGCATGGCCACAACGTTTTATATAAAAGGTTAAAGTGTTTCTTTATACGCGATTCTACAAAAAAGTGTGTTCTCATGAGAAACCTAGTTTCTTGGGATTATGCGTCGAACCGCTTGCCATAGTAGTTGTTGGTCGGAAAATTAAGTCAGCGGTGACTATATCTATATGCGAATTGTAACGTCAGTACTGGTCTTTTTAAAGGCTTCAAATCAAACATATATTTTCATTTTGTGCGCATTACTTTAAGCGTATTCCAACACTTCATAAAAATTAAAATGACTACTGTACGCTGAAAATGCGAAAAATGTAAATTTGATACGGCATCATTTGACATGCATATTGTAGCCTGGAGTTAAAAAGAAACTCGTCACAAATAAGAGCACATATTCACCATTTAATCGTTATTTTAATTAAAGACCATTCTGCCAATATCGGATCACATGTGTTAATGTTCATCCATTTCAAACATTCGTTTTAATAGCCAACGAGACATTGTCTACGGGATGCATAGTTGTCGGTTGGTTAAATCTTTGTACACTCGTGTATTACAGCAGACAGATAAATCTAGGCATCAACTGTATACAGCATACCCTTTTCATTTACGCGCTGAATGTTTACCGAAACTGCTTCACGTGGAGGTCAAATAGTTGTTCCTAGTGCATTCGTGGGTAGTTGAACAAGTCCGTCCGGATTTTGTTGCCTGTATAATGCTCTGCAGTTCCCCTAAGAGAAATGCCCATTCCCTAACGCGAATTTTTTTAATGATGCAATTTTTCCGAAATTTCAATCTTTAATTTTGAATGTTCCCCCTTTCTTAATTGTTTCAATAATTGTTTCCCTAACATGGAAGGCCAGACCCTTTCCCAAATCAAAAAACAAAATCCCTGGCTCCTTTACTGCAGCTTTCCAAAGAGGAATCAATTCAACTTCAGATAGTTTTTCCCCATGAACAGAGACTGTTACCTCGTTGAATTTTTTTAGTAATATGTTATTGTCATATTTTTGATTTAGCTTTGTAATTAAACCATGCCTGTGGTTATTTGTTTTATTTCACTTCGGATTATCATACCAGATCACAAGACACTATGTCGGGTAATCGTCGAAAGTTGCTGAATAAAGGACAATGCCGCTGTTCGATATCAAATTTATGAAATAATGTAAGTTTCGGATCTTCAGCTGTTAGATTATTTGGTTAATTAGATTTTTCTTCAGGTTTTAATTCCAACTACACGACGATGTGTAACTTCCATAGTTTTCTGTGAAATGTTAGGGTCACAGTTTAACATCAAAGATTGTGACAAATCGTGTTTGCTTTGTATATATTACCTGACAATCGAGGGCACTTACATAACTTTAGATGATTATCATAAAACTGTGTTGTTTCTGGTCTGTAACATCTTAATTTCTCAGAGTGAGACTTCAATCTGTGTAGGAAATTATCGGTGAAATATCTAAGAATGACAGCCATTAATCGGCTTCAGTAACAACAAATTAATTCACTGGAAATTGATCGCAACTATCATCAAATATAACATCTACGTCAATAGTTCGCGCCCTGTGTAGATTTCAGTAAGAAATCCAGTATGATATGAGAAAGACATTATTGTGTTTATGCGCTCGTAGTTTTCGGCTAAAGACATACTGTACTCATTATACATAATACCTGATTCGGACATCATGAGAAACACAGTCCAAATTAATATTGAAATAATTGTTTGCATTTAGAGTTAAAGGAAGAACCTAACCTTGAATGGTGACCTCATCTTTTCAATGAGGAAAGATCAAAATTGCAATCCAAACATCATAGCCGTATGCACAATTTTAACCCGAAGCAATAGAAACATCCTCCGTGAAATTAAAATGTTAGACCAGAAACAAATATTTATGAAATAATTGTCAAGAACAATTCTTTCAGAATTCTTACAGTCTAACAATTTATCATGTTTGCAAAAGACTTTGAACAAGTTTTATTTTTAAATTATTGCATTTCCTCTTACTCGACGAAATGCAACGTCGGAAAACAAAAATAATTGTAAAACCTGCTACAATTGCCAATCAAATGTTGAACTTTCGCTTAAATAAAGACACATTAAAACTTCATGTGCATCAAGCATGTGATTCTCTACTAATGGCAACTGGTCTTACTACACAGTCTTTTTTAATTGCCGAATAGCTTAAAGGGTCACATACATATTTTAGTACAGCGGATTGCAAACGTAATATGGTATTATAGCGCAATACAAATCCGATTATTATGTATAGAGGCCCATTAAATGCAGTTTATATGCGTGGCTCTGGTTACATGTATATGTAACAGACTAACATAACATCTTATTTGTATATCGTATCGATTTTTTTATTATTATACCTCACTTTTATTCACAATGCTAAACTCCCATAGGCCATCGTGACATAGAAATACTGTCAGACCCAGCGGAAATAAATTTACTGTCCAAAATAGACTGTATCCCGCTGCCATAGCAATCACGTGCCACCAGCGGGAAAAAATTTACTGTACAAAAAATACTGTATCCCGCTGCCTTAGCAACCACGTGCGGAATGTTCGAAAATTATACTGTCCCATTCGCGCATGCGCAGTACGCAGTTTTGCCTTGCCGCTGTAAACAGACGACACAATGGCAAGTAAACGTTTTTTCAACGATAAGCGAGGAGGTTTTGAAGGCATTGGATCGTGACAAGGACTCTAAAACACTAAACGTGTAGTTAAACATGGTATGAACTTGTACAACGAATATCTTCGTTCCAATTACATGGATCTTAGTGATCTCGTGGAAAATCCGGTTTCCAGTCAACTCGTACCTTAGTCAACTCGTACCCGATTTGGTTAACTCGTACTTTAATCATTTTTCCGGTTGGTCAACTCGTACCTATTTAATTTTGTGTTCTTTATGAAAAAAAATTGCGATGGGTGTTTGCACACATTAGATGTTTTTGTGTTTGTTGCAGGTATAAGTTGACCAAATAAAGTTATATTTTGGCATAGACTAACATAACAGGTTGTCTTTAGGATTAAGTAAGATAACATTAACTTAAATGGAAAAAACGGCAGTAACGATATGAATTTTTTATGAAATTAAAGTAAAGCATAAAAATAAACATACATACAAAATACTTAAATATTAACAAATTTTGAATCGAATTATGGTTCGTCTGAAACTCGAGTAGTCAATGATTAAACCAATTAACACCTAAATTACTTATTCACACCTACGTGACACGGCTAGTTAATACTGTAATTTACCTAATCTGCACCTGTGTTAAATATTGAATGACACATTACTCGATACGGGTCGCTGATATCTGAATTGATTTAATCTACACCTTTGTACCTTTGTAAAAATAAAGAGCACCTTTGAGTAAAAACAAACGGGTTTATCGAGTATTTAGATGTTTTAATAAGATTTTATTGGGCACATATATTATAAATTTTTATCTAACAGCATAAACTTGTTGACACAGTTCAACAAACAAATTATTTCATTACTTTATTTACTAAAAACAAAATGGATTTAATGAGTATTTAGATGTTTTAATAGATTTTATTACACGTTTTGATCTAGTTACATAATCTTGTTCACGCAGTTCCACAAACACATTGTTCCATTTCTCTGCGTCTGAAACTCTAACAGCTGGCTTGTACAGGCAGCTGAACGCCTCAGCAGGCCTGTGGAGGTGAGGTTGCTCTCTCTATACCGCTTCCACAGAGCGAACGTCTTCCCCTGACGAGTGGCGTAACTAGCTCTCTGGTACCGGCGGAGCTTCAAATCCGACACGAGCTCCGCGTTTCTGGTAGCGGTGACGGCCTCGTCATGGAGAAGCTTCGCCAGAAGATAGAACGGCGGACATCTGTCGTTGACCTTGTGGTTGAGGTGACGGTGCCATCCTGAAAATAAGGAAAAACTATGTCGGATTCATCTCGTAAATGTGACAACAACAAAAAACGTTTGCTTATATCCATCTGTTATTTCAAGATCAGGATGCCACGAGAACACGCTACACACACGTCCATTGGGATTAATACTTAGAAATTAATTTTATATTAATGATACAACATAAAACGTTCGCTAGTGAATTATTTTTAACAGATAATTCAACAGTATATGCATATTTATATTCCTTCTTAAAGTGGACAACATAAAAACGAATCTGATTGGCTTTTATGAATTTGCCAAATGCAAAACTCGGTATCCGGACAAACGGCACCCGGTCAATCGGCACCCAGTGTTTTTTTGCATACGCGGACAGTCGGCAGCCAGTAAATTTGTCGACGCGGACAGTCGGCACCCTGTAAATTTGTCGACCCGGACAAACGGCACCCGATTTATTTGTATAACCGGACAAACGGCACCCTATTTATAGCTTTATGTATGGACAGAATCGTTGTTTTTATTTATGATATCAAGAAAATCCGGTTGAAATCGGTTTAAATTTTAAAGCGATTCCCGCATGTAATTGATTAAAACAAGCGTATTTGTAAATTGTGACGACACATAGCGGTAATTACGGGGATAATTAGTTGATAGCGATAAAATAAAATTTCATCAAGCAATGTTCAACGTAATCTAATTGCAGAAAACAAACAGCGTGCAAAACAAAATCAGCCGACAATATTCGCGGCGATTTTCAATAATGACGATTAAATAATAATTTGCGAAAAAATATGAAGAATTAACAGTAACCGATACTTGGTAAAGCACGGGGAGATAAAAGAAATTTTCCGAAATTAATCACTTCTGTCGGACACTGATTGAGAAAAACGCTCTAGGCCACGACGTCGCACAAGTTAATTGACGCGTGTATGACAATACACAGGGTCGAGTGTTTACACAGTAATCTCGATACCGATCAAATAACCGCCATTGTCGTTAATGTCTGGCGTCAGCGTGAGCACTGGTTGTTTATCATTGGTGTTTTAACTTCAAATACACTTGTATTTGTTAATGCAGCATACTAACACAATATCGCGGAAAGAGAAAAATAAAGCATTTAAGTCAACCGTACTTTCGATTTATTATCATCTCTTTGACCAAAGAATTAACGGATTAGACGCAAGAAAAATGCAAGCCAATTGTAATTTCCATACTATAATTGTATTTGTTGTCAAATAGTATAATCAATTGCAAATAAAGCAAAGCGCCTAAAGTAATCAGCAGCAGATTATAAAGCTAATTCAATATAATTAAACATGCAACAAATCATGAATTCAATCCAGTTGTAATTTCCAATATGTTTTCAGAGAAATCGATTTTTCGTTATAATTTGATTATTTTTCATAAAAAATGATGTTTTCACTAATTAATATCATAGCCACACGCTAACCACATGTGTATTGGACAACTTCAATTGAGTTTATATTTATTTATTTTGAGACAATGCCCACATTCCTGAATATGGGTCACCACATGTCCGTTATTCACTAAATCCCGAGTTGCAGCTTTCATGCTTATTTTATATGGTACGCATCAATTTGGTTTCTGAGCATTCTTACTTTTGTAAAGGACACATAATACTAAAATATTACATCAATGAACATAATGTTTACCAAACAAAATCTGCAAAATTCAAGAAACCATTCGTCTGCACTTGTACTGTCGTCACAAAAACGGTGCGTACATGTAACGTGACCTTGTTTTACTTTCGAAAAAAGGAACAGTTGTAAACATTGACACACGTCAACAAAAACATAAATCGACTTAACAATGATAGGCTTTTTGCATTCAATTCATAGAAAACTATAAGTTTTAACATAAATAAAAGTATATTGCAAAAAACGTTTAACCTATCCGTTACTCACTAAAATCCGCTATACACCAATCGACTGTATAACAAGGTATTCAACTCAAACTGACCCGAATATAGCTTGCATCGCTTTGAACAGCTATTACTTCATCAATTGTGCAGCGATTTCCATGAACTTGGTCTTATTAAACGCAGAAATGCATTTCCTTTCTGGAAATGTTCATATATTGCAATTATTTTTTACAAATGCTGTGTCAAATTTCAAGAAATAACACGATACACATGTAATCCGATAAAGACCTAAGCGATCCGGTAATGGCTGAATCAGTGTACCATGAAATTCGCGCTGTAAACAAATTATATTTTTCGGAAATTTAAAACCGCTGGCATGTTTCAAAAGGAAAGACATGTGTCTATCTAGGTTTAATGGTTTAGTTACTGAATGCATGGTTTTTACGTTGAAATGAGACTCGAAGTCCTTAGCTATCCGTTATACACCAATCGACTGTACGTGTCGTGATGAATTTCATTTTTGTTATGAAATGTTTTCTGACTGACTAATGGGGTTGTTTACCCTCGGGACTTTGGTTAGAAACCATTGTCCGAGCACACTGCTTAACATAAAACTCTACGTTTAAAAAGCCGAAAACGGCTATAATATGGTCAGCCCGATTTTACTGGGCTGTACCATTTATGATACAACAATACATTGCAGTGTTGATGCGGTGCTTCAATAAAAATCTATTGGTTTAAAAATATCTGTACTTTACTTATTCAGAAAGCGTCTTTGATGTATGTATATTGTTTAGAGGTGTTATTAAACCAATTAGCAGATAACGTTTGATAACACAGTTTGTTAACGGGATTTATTAATCATCTCTTTTACCAAACCAATTAGCGGATTAGACTAATTAGTTCAACAAGGTGCTGACGGGCTTTACCGATCGCCTTTAATCGGGTGCCGTTTGTCCGGGTATACAAATAAATCGGGTGCCGTTTGTCCGGGTATACAAATATATCGGGTGCCGAGTGTCCGCGTCGACAAATTTACTGGGTGCCGACTGTCCGCGTATTCAAAAAAACACTGGGTGCCGATTGACCTGATGCCGTTTGTCCTACAATCGCAAAACTCGCTTTCTTGTCTGATATGGGACATAATAATTCTATGCATTACATGTATTTGACAATTCCGTCAATTCTATTTTAATTGCATATGAGCGGATGAATCATGCACAGACTGGGGCATATGTTATACACGTGTCACTCATAAATCCTTAAATTCCATAAACCTGCAAATTATCTCCCGGGGTTGACAGCCGCTGTAGCCAAATTCCGCTTCCTGTTATCAAGGCGTATGTGAATGTTTTACAAATATTTACGTAATCTGGTAATCTGTTATCGTGTGGCTTAATTAGCATATTTCGGAAAACAATAGAAACAGATATTCAATAGTAAATGTATTCGTTAAAGTTAGTTTTCTGTATCTTCATTTGAGTTTTATGTGGTTCAATTAGCATATTTCAGAAAATAATAGAAACAGATTCGTAAAAGTAATTTTTCTGTATCTTCTTTTGAGTTTCCAAAAATTCGTTGTTTTTAACTAAAAAATGTAAAAAAAAAATATCAAAATTAATATCAATTTATTCGTCGAAAATTCTTCGCTAATTAAAAGAGTCAACACTGTTAATTTAAACAACATTAAACAAATTAATTATTTACGATAACAAACCTCACACACTAATCACAACTTATGCAATTGAAATGCACCAGATATAAACTCTACGTTTTCAAGATGATATCATTACAAAATTTCTGATACAAAGATGTCGAATTTGTATTTTTCTACTTCGAAAAACGTAAAAACAATCATGCATGGCAAACATCGATAAAATGTACATGACCAAACACATATAATTCTCCGATTTTAATCTGATTAATTGTTCTTTTTTGAACAAAGTTAAAAAAACATACATGGCAAACATCGATAACAATTAACATGAACATATATGCAATATTCTTACCAACAGATATTTCAAAAGGACAGACAATGCAGCAAAACATACTAAACATTTTACACAAATGTATACATAGATTTAAATACAGCATTTCGATGCATTTTATACATATGATGCATACAAATATCACAAATTACGTTTACAGGAATATATTCATCTTGGAAATCTATCTGAAACATTATTGTTACGAATAATTAACATAAGCCAATATTTTTATAGTAAAAACAGACACACAAAGAAGTGAAATCGACTTGAAAATAAAAATTCAAAACATGTCGGCAAAATTACGTCGATCGTTATAGCAGAAACACATACTATATATAAGTCTATATTTTAGAATCAATGGATACAAAATACCCACTACATCTTATTTGGTACTAAGCGAGATTATTATGCCGCGAGCAGTTGACAGAGTGACATGTGGACAGTAATTAACGAATTTTGATGATAATGCAACTATTATTCACACCCTAATCGCAAAGGGGCCCATTAAATATTCTTAAAGGCAGACAATGCAGCAAACCACACTAAATATTGTTGTCATAAAATACTAGTCAAATATGATGGGTCTTCACTTTTGAATGCAAACACTAGTCATAAATACTTGATATAGCCAAAAATAATCATATGTTCATATCTAATATCACATCTAGTCACACATAAGTTAGAAAGAAAAAGCTATTGTAAAACAATTCTATGGAATAATAAAAAAATAAACGCAAACAAAAGTACATTAACAATTAGTACGCTAATAAAAAAATACCATCACATATTAAATCTAGTATATACACAAACAACACGCAATTTTTCGATGTGCTATATCTAATTATACCAAACTCTTTTATGTATCAATTAACTTGCCTTTAAATTAATTGCTATTAAACTTTGATCTGGCCAACTGAGGAAAAATACATCACACCTATTTTAATTGGCAACGCGACTTGTGTATATACTTTGCAAAATGATTCAACATCAATTAAATATGTTATAATATACCAGTGCCGAAGTGACTAACTGTGAATGCTTAACTGGTAAAACCCGAGTGCCGAAGTGGCACTTTTTTACGGCGCAGAAGTAACCAGATGCCGAAGTGACTAGATACATGAACGACAAACAATTTATTTAACAAATCGCCGACGGTCCTATTGTCATAAATGTGTTATTAGTCAACATTTTATCAAACAATACGCCGACAATTACATCACGTGTCAGATGTAGGCAAGACAAACACGTCGTTTATAATGGACATGACGAATGCTGGACGATGATCGCTCCGCCCACTTAATCACGTGGCTCAGCGGGTAGCAAACCTAGACAAGCTAACACAACGGACATTGACCGGAGAAGTAGCAGTAGTGAAGTGTGGCAAATGTGACAAGATCTGCAAGAATCTAAGGGGACTGCGAATACATCAAGCCAGGACTGATTGTGGGAAATCAGACACCCAGACGCAACGCTCAGGTGGTACACCTGGTGAGACGTTGGAGGATCCAAGTCGGGAAGAATCCCATAGAACTAGGAACCTCTACGCTTCTGAGAATCTGGTTTCAAACACCCAGGGCAGGCAGCAGGAAGAGGACGACCATGACCCTCTTCTTGATCTGCTCCCCCCACTGGACGATGACACTCCAGCACATGCAGAACCAGCACCACAAGTACAAACAGCTCCGGGAGATGATGAGAAGAGGCGCCCGCGGATTGCATGGCCCAAGACGACAGACCGGCGAGCGTGGCAGGAGCTAGATCGAGACGTCTCCGCTATACTGGAAACAACCCTCCAGGGTCCAGCTGACCGAAAGGTAAGAGCTATGACGGGCCTCATCGATACTGTAAGCAAAGAGAGGTTTGGCTTGGCTGAGAAGAAACCAGAGAAGCCAGCCCCAATCATCAGCAGAAGACAGAGGCTAATCAAACAGACCAGAAAGGAGCTTACAAGTGTAAAGAGGCAGTATAGAAAAGCCAATGAAGAAGAGAAAGTAGGACTCCAACAGTTACGAAGCACTTTACGAGAGAAACTGAGCACTCTCAACAAGGCTGATCAAACAAGACAGAGGAAAAGGAAGAGGGAGAGACAGAGAGCTAGATTCATCCAGAATCCATACCAGTTCTCCAAAGACATCCTTGACAACGAACGATCAGGAATAGTAGAGAGCAGTATGGAGGACATAGAACAGTACTTACGCAATGTCCACAGTGATCCTTCACGGGAGGTTCCACTGGGTGACTGTTCAAGGCTAGAACCAGAAGACCCTACAGAAACTCCTTTGGACACAAAGGAGCCATCATTGTCTAAGGTACAGCACGTGGTGAAAAAAGCGAGGACAGGCTCAGCCCCAGGCCCGAATGGCATTCCTTATCGTGTCTATAAGATGTGCCCAGGCATACTTCGGAAACTATGGACCCTACTTAGAGTTATTTGGAGAATAGACAAAATCCCAGATTGCTGGAAGAGAGCAGAGGGAATATTCGCCCCAAAGGAGAAGGACTCGAAGGATATTGGTCAGTTCCGGACCATTTCTCTGCTCAACGTAGAGGGGAAGATATTCTTTGCAGTCCTAGCCAAGTGACTGACAACGTTCCTTACTGACAACAACTACGTTGATACGTCAATTCAGAAGGGCGGAGTTCCCGGATTTTCAGGATGCGTCGAGCATACCAGTGTTCTCAGCCAAGTGATTCGGGAAGCACGAGTGAACCATGATGACCTGACTGTAGTGTGGCTAGACCTTGACAACGCTCATGGATCAATACCCCACAAGTTGATTGAGAAGGCACTTGAGCAGTATCATGTACCAGAACACGTTTGTAACCTGGTAAAAGACTAGTACAGAGGCATTAAGCTACGCTTTGCTGTGGGAGACAAGACAACAGCATGGCAAAGCTTGGAGAAAGGCATTGTCACAGGATGCACAATCTCTGTGGTCCTGTTTGTGATGGGTATGAACCTCATCATTAATGCGGCGAAGAGAGAGACACGTGGTCCAAAAGCAGCAACAGGAATCTACCTACCTCCAGTTAAGGGATTCATGGATGACCTCACTCTGACAGCAAAGACCCACATTCAAGCAAGGTGGATGCTTTCGGCCCTAGAAGAGGCAGCAACTTGGTCCAGAATGAGGTTCAAACCCAGAAAGTCCAGAGCACTTGTTATCAGGAAAGGCCAACCTACCAAGAAATTCAATCTGACAGTGCAAGGTGAGGACATACCATCGATAATGGACAGCCCCATTAAATGCCTTGGGAAGTGGTATGATGCTAAACTCCAAGATGGGAACAACATCAAGCGCATCAAGAACCAGCTCACTGAAGGGCTGAAGCAGATTGACAGAAGCGGACTACCTGGCAAATTCAAGGCCTGGTTATTGCAGAATGGACTTCTCCCACGTCTGATGTGGCCACTGAGGCTTTATGAGGTGGCAACAACAGTGGTGGAAGGACTGGAGAGAACCATTAGTAAGCATTTGCGAAAGTGGCTTGGCGTACCACCCAGCTTCAGCAACATTGGGCTCTATCGACGATCAAATCAACTACAGCTCCCATTGAGTTCGTTGGTGGAGGAGTACAAGGTGGCAAAGGCCAGACTTGTCATGACACTGAAGGATTCAAGGGATGACATGGTCCGAAGAGCAGGTGTTGAGACCAGGACGGGAAGAAAGTGGTCCGCTAGCCATGCTGTAGCGCAAGCCGAGAGCCGCCTGCGACACAAAGACATTGTGGGAACAACGGCAGTGGGAACACAAGGTCTGGGCTCTGCGGAGTCGAGGAGCTGAAAGAAGGCGGACAGTAGGACAAGGAGGGAGATGGTCCAGGCAGAGGTACGTCTGGCCGAAGAAGAAGATCGAGGCATAAGGGCAGTGGCAATGGGGTGACAGGGTGCTTGGACAAAGTGGCAGACTACAGGAAAGAAGATGACATGGGTGGATATCTGGCGTAGCGAACCTCTGCGCATCAGTTTCCTGCTCAGGTCAGTCTACGACCTGCTACCTTCACCAGAAAACCTGCACAGATGGGGAAAATGTGACGACCCAACCTGCCAACTTTGCGGAAAGATAGGCACGCTAGAACATACACTATCATCTTGCCAGACAGCCCTTACACAAGAAAGATACAGGCGTCCGAGCATTTCCGTCAAAGTCTCTCTGGAGACTTTTCACTGCACTTGGCCTGACAGGAAGAGACAGAAAGCGAGCGGTCAACAGACTTGGGGATGCAGCGGAGAGAGCATCGAGATGGCTTTGGCTAAGGAGAGAAGAGAGGAGCTGGCAGCCGTCTACTGACACGTAGGGGATTGATCAACCCCTGCGGACCCACCACCAGGAGAATGTATCGAGATTAATGGGTCGAAACATTCAGTGATCGTTGGCTCTCGACTGAGGATGTCAGTAGTCCAGCAGTTTACGACTGTTTACATCTCACACCAAAATGGCTTCTTTGCCTATAGATTGCATATAGATTTACGTGATATTCCGGATGATTTTTATGGACTTTTGCACACCATAAAACACTTGTAAAAGGGATTTGTGTCATTTAGTTATTATGCAAATGCAAACATATACGTTTATAGAGAACATCAGCTATTTATAACAGGTTTTTCGGAACATTAAACGCGCTCTCAAACGCTTGCGCGCTTACCGAAATCGAACCTGTTACTACGTGTAATGGTGGTATTAGCAAAAATTAACACTTCTACACCGGTATTCACCCATGTTATTTACGAAAATATTCACGAAACTTTTTCCCTGTATTTAACACGAAATATCGCTTTATAACTGGGATTCCGGTGAAGTTTCACGCGCTTTCTGACGCCGAGTGGGTACCGAAATCCCACATGTTATTACCTATAAAAGTGATATTAATAATATTAAACATAGCTTATTGGACACTTATCAATCACTATAATTGAAAGTGCAAAACAACACAATCAGTTTGGTCATAGTCTGATATAAATTAGCGAAAATTCAGTCAGGCTACTTAATAAAGCTACCAGTATCAGACGCACGCGCAGGTACCGACTTCCCCAAAGTTACCGCATTTATTGCTTAAATCAGTAATAATAACTCTTATACAATGGCATTTATCGATACGTTTTTATTAAAAAGTAACATACCATGGTTTTCAATTGTTTCTGACACACACAATAACTCGATTTATAACGGGGATTTCGTTAAGTTACGCAAAGTGGGTACCAATATTCTCTATTATTTTACATGCACACGTGATATAATTCATACTTAATAATGCTTAGTTATTGCTTATATGACATTTCCATTTTTTACAATAAATTCATGTTCTTTAAGGGGGATCTCGGTAATTCTACACATTGAAGCATCCACTCGCTCTTGTCAAGACCGCATTTCCGCATTGGAAATCTTTCTGGATACCGAATGTCTGAGTTACATAATCCCTATTTACACCGTTTTGCCATATGTCATTTCCGAGTTTTTTTCGAACAAAATAAACGAAACTCGTTAAAAAAAAATAGAGCTAGGCATTCGATCTCCAAATGTGGATTAAAAGCGTTCATTGGTGACACCACATGTCTGCACATGTGTAGATACCGTTATTAAGATAAGATATCACGTGTCACTTTCTAATAACATGTATAATGACAATTAAGTGCATTACTATCAGAGTAATAAAACACAGCATGAATAAGGCTTCATGCTGTTTTTTTTTCTCTTAAAGTAATTCAGATGAATCTGGCTTCTATTAATCACCTAGTAACTGACAAAACTATTAAAAACCATTAACTATTATGTGATTATCAGATCGATAACATAAACTATTTAAATACTTTATTCGATAATAAGATGTTGTAATTGTCTTTGACAGTGTTGACGTTCAGTTGTTCGTGGGGACGACCGCTTGCATTTATCCATCTCATACACTTCTCAAGATCTGTTTTCGGCTTTGGAAACGATATAAATTCAATGCCACCAACTAATATGTCAGGATATCGATTGTCCGAGTTACATAATCCTTATTGACACCGTTTTACCATTTAATTCATCTACGTTTTTAAAAGAGGAAAACAAAAGATACTCGTTGAAATAAAAGTGAACCTAGACAAAGCTTGTCTAGAAAATGGCGGACAGTCCGTTGCTAACTCACGCGCCCGATTAATCGATCGCTGATTGGTAGATCAATTCTTAGATAAGGATTTGATTGACAGGCGGCGTCATGTCAATTATACACGTGTAATAATAATGAACATGTCTACTTTTGAAAAAAAAATCACAAAAAAGCAAGATAAAATTATAACCTATATTCTTATCAAAAACATGAAAAAAAACATTGATATATATAAATAATTTTTAGGAGGGTTTTTAAGTGTTGACCAAATTGGGTACGAGTTGACTAGTGGGGGTAAGTGTTGACCAAAACTCGTGTGCGAGTTAACCAAATCGGGTACGAGTTGACCGAAGGTACGTGTTGACTTAAGTACGAGTTGACTAGCTTCGGAAAATCCAACGGAACTTAACAACCAGTTATTGAGTTACGCTTTTTCTATGCATCTGTATGTCAGAAAAACGGCGAGAAACTAAAGAAAAAACTTTGGACAGTCTGAAGTAGGGAATTTCCAAGCATCTCTTAAGCACGTATAACATTAATTTGAAAGACCAGAAATTTTCATCAAGTAATAAAACCTACAAGTCAAAAGTTAAGCAGCTTAAGCGAAGTGGACATGGGAGTGTCGACCACAAACCTGTAATGTTCGACAGCGATCTGGAAAAATTAAGTTGCAACAGTGTACCGTTTAATATTAACACAATAACACTCCATGTGGTTTTTAAAACAGTGTGTGGTTTAACTTAATGCACTACCTTCTGAGGAGAGGTCAAGAGAATTTAAGGTCAATGACGAAGTCAACATTACTATAGCAACTGAATCAACTGGGAGAAAGTTTATACACCAGGTCGTCGCAGAATCAACAAAAAATCACGGGTAGGTTCAATTACAAAATATATATTATGTCAACCTTTCAAATCGTAGTAATTTTACTAAAAGCTGGCAGTTGCTGCAAAGAATTTAACTATAACAGGGGGCTGTTAATTTGTCTGACATAGGAAAACCCCCCATAAATTACATGGAATTTTAGTGGTGAAACCGCATAATCTTTTAGCAAAAAAAATATATTTTCGGTTTCAGGCAATTTTAAATGTCAGACCAGTGCCTAATTAAATGAATTCATCTTTTTTAGGATTGACGATACGCCTGATGATACCACAGGAGAAGGAAAGATCTACGAGCAGCCTGGCAGTACGTTTTGTCCAGTCTGATGCTTTGAGAAGTACCTATCTAAACTGAGCCCTAAACTCGAGGCATTATGGCAAAGACCGTTAGAATCATTTCAAGAGACCAGTGACATTTGGTATTGTACTGCACCATTAGGAAAGAATACTCGACTGTGTTAGCCAGCGAACTTTTATTTTTGTTATCAAAATATAAATGGTTATTCATTGCTGAATTTTACTACAATTATTGAATCTTAAAATTGTTCATGGTTCTTATAAATTGTTCATGTTTGAAAAGTTTGTTCGGTATAATAAAATAAATATTACATGTCTGACAGGGTGACAGTAAAGTTGTCAACTTTCGAAAAATACTGTCAACATCGGCTTCGCCTTGGTTGACAGTATTTCCTCAAGTTGACAAATTTACTGTCACCCTGTCAGCCATGTAATATTTATATAATGTCCACCAGTCTATACTGGGGGACATATTGTTTTTGCCCTGTCTGTTGGTTTGTTGGTTTGTTTGCGTCACACTTTAACATTGGCCATAACTTTTGCAATATTGAAGATAGCAACTTGATATTTGGCATGCATGCGTAGCTCATGGAGCTAAACATTTTGAGCATTGAAAGGTCAAGGTCATCCTTTAATGTCAAAGGTCAAATATATGGGGGGGGGACATAGTGTTTCACAAACACATCTTGTTTTAGTTGGAATCATCGAAGTATAAATTGATGCTTTAGTGCAAACTTGTAATACCCCCGTCACACCGGACTGGCGTCCTTACTGCGTCCTTACGGCGACCCAGGTCGCAGTAAGGACGCCATAGACGCCGGAGGAACGCAGTAAGGACGCAAGAGGACGCAGTGAAGACGCAGAAAATTGCCCAGGACGCGAGCCCACGGCGATCACTTTGAATATGTTCAAAGTGGTCGCCGGAGTCCGGCGTTTTTACGGCGTTCTGTTAAGGACGCAATAGTCGTAGTAGGGTCGTGGTAGGGTCGCTGTAAGGTCGCTATGGACGTCGTGTGGTCGCCGCTCAAACCCAAAGAAAATGATTATTAACTGCAAGACGACCGTACTGCGACTTTATTGCGACTATGGCGTCCTTAATGCGACTTATTGCGTCCTTACGGCGTCTGTTGCGACCCTACTACAACTTTGGCGTTCCTACTGCGACCCCAGTGCATCTTTAGGGACGTATTAAGGACGCCGTGAGGACGCGCAGAACGAAATAAACCAGGACGCTGACGGGACGGCGAAAAACAGCATTTTTACCAAAAAAAAACACTTGCGTTCTTACTACGACAATCAGAAATTTCCAGAAACACAGTCTTATGTCGCCGTAAGGACGCCAGTCCGGTGTGACGGGGCTATTATACATACATGTGTTACGAATACTTATTGGGATTTGGCACTTTCCATACCTAATCCTGTTTAATTCATGTTTATTACGTTTTTGCTGTTTAAAGCTTAATTCAATCTGAGTAATATCTATTAAGATTTATGAAAATATTACATGTATCTTATTTTCAAATTTTGAATTTCCAGTGAAAACTATACTTGATTTATGAAATAATTGACAATGCTATTATGAGTTTGACATGTAAAGGTATATGTTCTAGGTTTGAATATATGATATAAGACGTGAAGCTGTGTAACATACCATTACTTTTGGAGTTTTTATGAGCCGTGCTCTGGTGAATCCGTTCTTAACTCATGTGCGTTAAATATCGCCCCACGTTTGCCAACGCATTTTAGTTCGGACGAAGTCACTTCTAAACGATTTTTAGTGCAGGTGGAAATTATCGTTCCTGGTAAGCCTGTGTGGACTACAGAGGCTTATCTAGGACAACTTTTTAAGTACTTGCATTACGACCGGTTTTCCCCGAGCGCGGCTCATAGAGAAAACTCCGCAGAATCACAGACTCATATTCACATGTAACATTTAAATGGTTTGTAATTACTTTCTATTTGTTATCAAATACATGTGTTTCATTTTTATTCAAACGATACATAGTATGTGATGACATGCCAAATGGGTTACCAAAGCGTTTAAAATTAAAGTTATTCATTCAAATTTAAATTGTCGTTTAGATGAGTCGTGTTCTGAGAAAACTGGGCATAATTCATTTGAGTAAAGTGTCGTCCCAGATTAGCCTGTGCAGTTCGCACAGGCTCATTAGGGACGACGCTTTTCGCTTGTATGACATTTTTCGTTTAAATGAAGTCTCTTTTTAGCAAAAATCCAATTTAAGAAGAAAGTGTCGTCCCTGATTAGCCTGTACGGACTGCACAGGCTAATCTGGGACGACACTTTACGCACATGCATTATGCCCAGTTTTCTCAGAACGCGTCTCATACTATTGATTCGAAGATAATGTATGCTATGCCGATGTAAATCACTTATTGAGATTGATCTAGAACCACAAAATGCACCATATGGTGCAACATTTAATTCAAAAGCGATGCAACTCTGTTGATCAATCTATATAGAGACAGCAGAATCAAATCAGAAAACATAATTGCGTAGCAGCCTGCTCGTTTGTTCCAGATGTTTTGTTGTTATATTGTCTATAAAGGATAGCGATTTCATTTATGATGATGAATAGGATTATTTCATGCATTGATTTAATGAACTTTATATCATCATGTATGTAAGGCAGATAACACTAATGGCCGTTGGTTGCGAGTTGAATGTTATGAGTAACATAATCCTTCTGCGTTTGTTTCACCACTCTAACAAATATTGAGATAAGATTGTTCGCTGTCACAGATATATCGTTAGGCCTCCACCGACTAAAAAGTCAGTCACGAGCAAAATCTTGCGGTATGCGTGCATCATTAATCGTGATTTGAACCGATTAAAAAAAAGATCGAAAAGTGGTTTTGTGTTTTAAACTTCAACAAGAATCGTGCACATTACGGGAAATGATGTTGTACGTATTCATCTTAATGTGATGACAATTAATGTTAATTGATTGAGCAGGACGCCAGTAGTTAGTAGGAGCCTTAGGATTGACAGACAAGATAATCTTCGGCAAAACGTTTATTAGACAACTTCAATGAATGTCTTATAAACAAGGGAAGTCACTCTACCCATATCAAGTACAACGAAACACCAAAAATAACCAAATATATTGGCGCTACCTCTTTTCTCCCCCTCAAAGACTGATATAATATATTATATGCATATTTGTTCATATCAATTACTCACTCAGGAGAATAAAAGTTGCCAGCCGTTAAGTAACATTACACAAATCTTAATTTTCCACAAAAAAACATACCCCTGAAATAAAACGGTTTATATGTGTAGGAGAAGCAATTTGGCAATCAAAATGTTAATAGTTATGTGGACATACCAACACTTCAATAAAAGTATCCAGGAATAGTTCAAGTGCCAGTGATAATGAATATTTTAAGAAAATAACTGTCTATACATATACATGTAGGTTATCTAAAAACATCTCAGGCTAATAAGTGATTTACTCTTCTGGACATGTACTATGAACATCAAACTAGTAAAAAAAAGTAACTAAGCTTGTAATAAAAATAAAGGAACAGTAACAATGATAAACAGGCTTATATTAGCACAACTTAAGTAATTTGAACTAGAAAATGACGACAACTGAAAAACTTACATGTTACTGTAGTTAGTAACATATTTATTTGCACATGGTAGAAAAAGGTGATGTGTAAATGTTAGACAAAATGTAACAAACACGAGAACAAAGTTCAACGTAAAACATAATCACTTAAATGCTTAGGCTGTTCTCGTGCACGTTGGGGCCTAGAAATGTGCTGACTGCATGGTCCTTCAGGCAAGTCAAGGACGGGAACTAGCGCCTCTGCTTCCTGGGGATTGTCATAAGAAGTCAAATCTTTCTGAGTAGGAATTTGAGACTCCATCTCCACACTGGGCTGGGTGAGTGTAGGAGGAACGAAGACTTGCGTTGATGGAGGATGCGGATGGGTTACCGGTAAATCCTCGGAATCACTATCCACTGAATTGTGACACAAAGGCACTCGCGACTCAACACTTGATTGACAAGGAACATGGTAACACTCACTTATCTTGACTTTATAAGACAATGCTCTTAATTGATTGCCTATGTATTTCTTAATAAAGCACCACTGATTAGCACTATCAACAGACACAACCAAATAATGATCACGACATTGATGCTTCTTCCTATCGGAATATAAATACACTAAATCACCAACACTGATATTGGGTACTGCATTTGAAGTATCACTTTTGCATTTAGACTTAACACTAAACTGATGATTGCCGAGTCGGTTATCATGTTGTTTCAAAATAAGCTCCCTATCAGATAAGAGAATCTGCTCATTTGTGAATTGACTTCTCTGTGTCCATATTTCTCTAGAAGAAAGGCCTGCATGTCGAATCCTGGAGTTTAATCGCGCAGTAGCAGTTGCTAACTGTAGTGGTGTAAGTGGATGACCGCCAGGTTCTTGTCGAACTATTTCAGATTCAAGCTCGAGAATAGCTTTTTCTGCAACAGGGTTCTTGTTTGGGTTCTTGACTCTACCCACATCCCAAACTACACGGTGTCTGCGTAAAACGTCGTCTTGTTGTAATGCAATAAAACCTGGTGCTGGGTCACATCTAACTACTGCCATTGGTCCGTCAAGTGGATGTAACTCAACCATAAGACTGAGTAATGCACTACGTAATGTCTCAGCTCTTTCATTGTCAATGATACAAGATTTGGTCAAAGAGCTGACGGTTTCCCGCAAAACCAAAATCATCTGCTTGCTGCGGCGTAGAACGTCCACAGCAAAAGAAGCACCGACAATTTCAGGAGCTTCTTCGGATGATTGTTCAATTATAGTCTTAGGCACAGACTTTAAGGAAGCACACACATTACATGCATTGTGTACACGATCAACAACTTGAACTAAGTCTAAAAGATGCAATTGTCTTTTCACGGCTAACACAAGTTGATGTTTAGATGGGTGATCAAGCTTAATGTGAAGCACAGTCACAAGTCCGTCAGCAATAGAGCGCGGAACTACAATGAGGTTAACAGAAGACACGAGAGGATCAGTTCGCGTCACCACCAAAATATTGTCTCTTGAAATGGAAACATCGTTCAAATATCTTTTGACATCCCGAACATTAGTTAGCTTCTTGGATGGTCTAGTACCCTGCCTGAGATGAGCATGAACGCGGCGTAAGTCTGGGCAGCTTTGCTGAATGTCTTTCCAAGCTGATCTGGATGCGTAAGGCAGTTGAAGACCCGAGGCCGCAGTATTTGCACCATACAAAGCGCGCACAACAGAGTCCTCAGTCTCTATTATAAATTTGCAAATTTGACAGTTCTGACTAGTGCACTCTGGGGCATTGCGACTACCGAAGTCCGAGGGCAAATTCACAGATCCCGCCAGATGTCGTAGGTTCACACCATAACGACTGACAGTAGACAAGAAAGACGTTACTCTTGGACTCTTCTTTCTAACAAAGCGTTCACAGGATAAGCAGTAACTTCAGGCGAGGTCTAACAGTTTCTTCTTTCCAGCAAAGCGTTCACAAGATAATCAGTCACCTCAGTCGAGGTCTAACAGTTTCTTCTTTCTAACAAAGGGTTCACACGACAATAAGTAACCTCAGTCGAGATCTAACAGTTTCTTCTTTCCAGCAAAGCGTTCACAAGATAATCAGTCACCTCAGTCGAGATCTAACAGTTTCTTCTTTCTAACAAAATGTTCACAGGATAATCAGTAACCTCAGTCGAGGTCTAATAGTTTCTTCTTTCTAACAAAGCGTTCACATCCACGCGCAATTTTTCAACATGTACGACATCTTTGTCTTATGAAATGATAAGTATTTTAATTTCTACATATGTACATTATACGTTACCCTAAAGGTTTGTGAAAACATTGAGACTGAAGCAGTATGTGTAACATTTTAACATATGTAACTTCAGTCATGGTACTTAATTGTCCCCTACCGGTTTCGCCGGAGGGGACTTATGGTTTTCGCTCTGTGTGTCTGTCTGTCTGTGAGTCTGTCACACTTTTCTGGATCCTGCGATAACTTTAAAAGTTCTTAATATTGTGTTCATGAAACTTGAAACATGGATAGATGGCAATATGGACATTATGCACGTCATTTCATTTTGTTCCAACGTTAAAAATTCTGGTTGCTATGGCAACAAATATAAACAAATTCTGACAATGGTGGAGTCGGTAGGGGACATATATTGCTTGGCAATAGTCTTGTTTATGTCGGTTCATAATAATTTCTATTTGTTTTGTTCTATCAACCTACCTCAAGACAGTTATTAAATGAACACATGCAGGACATGCCTTTACTAATAAAATCTTAATCTTTGTAGTGTATTATCGAGTAATACACAGTATAGTGCAAATGGGTGGAATGCAATTTACAGAAACACGAGAAATGACAGAAACATAACATGCACTAACACAGTATGGTATATTCTGCACATTTGGGAAGAACAAAAGGTGGTCAATCTAAAACACAGGGGTGCAAAAACAAGAATCCGTCGCGGGAAATGTAATAATGTCGGTTTTGGTCTGTCAATATGAATTAAAATAATATTAAATTCGGGCTACCACGAATTTATGCTTGAACACGTTTGAATATCATTAAACATGTGTGATATGAAACATCTTTAAGACCAAAGAGGAGTTATGGACATGTGATTTTCGGATAACGCACAGATGTTCAAATATAAAAACTCTTAATTCTAGATAAGGACAACTGAAGAAAACCTGAGACGATTTCCTTTCGGTGGTAGACACGCGTGTCGTCCAAAACGAGAAGAAAAAACTCGAAACGAATATTCGATTGAAATAGTTTCGCGTTAAGTCTTATCGAAAACATTCCTTCTCTCACTAAAGGTCGCAAAAACCGAAATATCACATATGGTTTCAAATATTAGATAATTTGGTGGTGATCTTTATTAAATTCTAATTCAATTTTGAAATAACAGTTATGTGTAGATAAAGCGATACTATTACACGATTTAAATAATTAGCATGCTCGGAATACATTTGCTATTTGCAAATAAACGATAAGTGTTGCATCTGGTGATATATATTGCGTATCGCATTATACTGTTCAGAATATGTGCAGAGGGATGCATATTTAATACTTTATACTAAACAGCTAAGGCAGAACTAGGTCTATACTTTGTGTCATCGGACTTATATCTACATTGTTAAGATATTTTGTGTCAATACATTCACGTATAGCATGAAAATGCCAATTAGATAAAAAATTCTCAACGTTTCTTATGTTGTCATTATTTGCGCAGATGTTTGAATAAAGAAATTAATATTGCCGCTGTGCAAAATATTTTCAGAGATATATCATGTTAAGTCATTGTATGGTGTTTTCTCCTCTTACAGGATTGCGAGATAGCAGCAAAAGCAGGGGTCAGCATCATGTCAAATGTCACCAGATACATAATTCTGTTTGGAATCGTCGTTTTCCTTGGGACGTGTATTTACTTGCTGGAGAACAACTTTACCTTACAGAACGTTACAGGATTTATTTATCAAACTTCATCTGGTAAGGATGTTTCCAGCTTTTATTCGCATGACTTTCGTGAACAAATTTATCTCGTGACGAAAGGCTTCGATGTGTCCACCCAAGGCTACAGACAGAATGTCAACATAAGAGCGAGCTTTCAGACGACGCCTCACTATAAAAATAACCCGATTTTTCATGTAAACGGATATAACATTACAGACGAGACACTATACCTTTTTGGTTACATGGACAAAAACAATTCAACGAGTCCAGTGAGGTTAAGCGGGCTTTCAAATTTGTTAAATATCATAAAACCGTATATAAAACAAGACAATAAATTAAAACATATATACTTACCACACAAACATTATTTTCATCATTCCAGAATAGTTACTGATGTAAACTGCAACGCTATATTCCAAGGAGATAAACATGAAATAAAACGTGCAGAGAACATTACACAAGTTAGAAATTTCCTTCATCCTCAAAACTACTCAGAAATGACAAAGAACTGCTCACATTTTAGACGTCTGCGAGGATATATTGAGCATCATTTAACGGAAGTTGAACGCAACTTTCCAATAGCGTTCAGTCTTCTCATGTTCAAAGAGATTGAACAATCGGAGAGACTTCTACGCGCCATTTACAGACCACATAACTATTATTGCATACATGTTGATTCCAAAACAGATCAAGCCATATACGACGCCATGACTTCAATTGCGAGTTGCCTTGAGAACGTTTTTATGACGTCGACACGATTTAACGTTCAGTGGGGTACAATGACCGTTCTCGAGCCAGATTTGCTCTGCATGGAAGAGCTTTGGAACAAAAGTACAGCGTGGAAATATTTTATAAATCTGACTGGACAAGAGTTTCCGCTGAGAACAAACTACGAACTTGTGCGCATTTTACAGGCATACAATGGATCAAACGATATTGTGGGAACTAACACAAGGTAAACTAAAAATCAAATTGTATATAGTTTTCAAAGAACTATGTTGAAATATTTCGTTTCACATGAAATCCCCGTACAAGTATGGACTTAAATTATCACGATTCGTTGTTGTTAACAAATAGACACGTATTCAAAAAGGAATGAAACGATCTATAAGTTAAATCGATTTGTTAAGTTTGTGCATAGGTTTTTACGAATGCTAGGAACTTCGTAGGTATTTGTAATTTTCCATAAAACTTTGTGCCATATGCCTTCATTTTACAGATCGGTAATCATATGGAAGTTTGCCTTTTAGTTAGAGTCTTGACCACAGCATCTTATGCCGTTATGTGCCTTTAGTCTTCTAACTAAGGAGACAATTAATTTAGACTTTTTTTTAAATAAGCAATGCGTTCAAAAACTACAGACATTTGTTGATTCGTTAATATACCCAAAGAGACATGTTTTCAAACATACACTAAAACAATCAATATTGTGTCATAACATGGTGTCCGCATATGTATAATATATATATATATATATATATATATATATGTGCAATTAATTCGACAATTATACAAACACTGAATCAGTGCCTTTCTCCTTGTTTTTATCTCTGAACCGAATTAAACTTGATTTCGTTATATACTACTCAAAACTTGCTTAGGATCACTTTTTATAGTATGTGTAATTTGAAGTTTTTATTATTAAAAACAAAACAGCTTGTGTTTTCCAATATATGAGTGCGTATTCTACATAACCAATAACCTGTCTCATCGATTTTGTTTACACAGGCTTGCTAATTTGCTCATGAAAAGCAATACCCACGAAAAAGCCATGACATTTGGCCTTGCACTTGACACGCACATTGTGAACATGCTTCAAATCTACACTTGTAGATCAATCATCCATATTGAAAGTTGTTTGAAATGGCTAACTATCGCGTAAGAAGACGTCTTACCTTAGAATAAATGAATAGGGGAGTTGGGATGCTGGAAGTAGGAGCGTCACAACGTCACGTGGCACATCAGCTTGGCGTTTCACAGAGCGTTGTAGCCAGGATGTGGAGCCGCTACCAAATGCATGGTGATGTTATTCCCAGATACAGGGTAGGTCGTCAGAATGCTACTACGCAGGCACAAAACCGTTTTATCGTGGTGCAAGCCCGAAGTGATCGCCTTATGAACGCCACGGCCCTTCAAATGACTTGCAGAATGCATCAGGGGTTCGGGTTTCAGCTCAAACCATTCGAAACAAACTGCATAGTGTTGGCATGAGGGCTAGACGACCTGTCATTCGTATTCCATTGATGCGCAACCACATCCAGGCAGGTCTCCAATGGGCACGAAATCACATAACCTGGTCTTTAAATAACTGGACACCAGTACTCTTCACAGACGAGTCTAGATTCTCTGTAGACTTTACAGATAGACGTGCCCGGGTGTGGAGAATAACCAATGAGCGATTCGCACCAGTATGCATCGCAAACCATGCTCGTTATGGTGGGGGCTCAGTATTGGTTTGGGCTGGGATCAGCATGCAGGGTAAGGCCGATCTGCATATCATTGATAACGGCACTATGACAGCTCAGAGATACGTCAGAGGTATTGGATGTATACGTCTGTCCATATGTTGGTGCAATAGGCCCCTATTTCTTTTTAATGGACGATAATGCCAGACCTCACAGAGCCATGGTGACCAATGAGTACCTCCAAGCTGAAACAATCATCAGGATGGAGTGGCCTCCGAACCTCAATCCCATAGAGCATGTCTGGGGCATGCTTGATGTTGCAATATCTGCACGCCCTGTCAAGCCTATCACAATCCAGGGCATACGACAAGCCCTCCTAGAGGAATGGGTTCGAATCCCACAAGACAGCATCAGTGAGCTTATCAGCAGCATGAGAAGGCGATGCCAATCAGTAATCAATGCCAATGGAAACCACACACGATATTGAAAAGATAAGTTCACTGTTTGAAGACTTTTACAATAATTTCAATTCTGACACACATGCACTAAAACCTTCAAAAGTCACCCCTAGCTAGATTCAGCCAGCGTCACGTATCAATGATTAATCAATACAAAAAATAAAATCAAAACCACACATTCGTATATCAAAACCTGCAAAATAACAAATTAAAATGAACGTTATCCAAAATTGAAGATTATGCAAAACAAAATAAAACGTGATCCTTAGCAAATTTTGAGTAGTATATTTTCTTTCTCAGCTAAAAATGAAGCTCAAGGAACTATATCGGGGGGAAAATTCTCTATCTATTACTTTGAGGACAGATCACTAACTTGTAACATTCTTAATTAAATATTGGATCACCCACCACCTTGTAACATTAACACTATAAGTGTTTAAACAATTAAAACACAAACTAGATACGGTCTGTTAACTGTTCAATACGGGCCGTTCAATGACAATTTTAATTTGTAACAGTTGTCATGTCAAGCTCATCTTCTGTTGTGCCAATGTTCTTCAAATGAAACTTGCATAACGGACAGCATAGCCTCACGATTAACCTATGTACATCCAATACTCTACAAAAGAGTCACGTTTATATATTGTTAATGTTTTATACAATAAATAACAGCTGTTTTTTTTGCGTAATGCCATGCGTCATAACAATAATATGTCTGATAATTTATGGTCGTTTGCTCAAAGGTATTTTACAGCAATTTTTGCATGAAATGTGCTCATATTCACACTACAAAAGCAACATGAAACTCCAATTGAAACACAATGCAACAAGAATAGTGTTAGTTTGCAGTAACGAAACGACACATGTTGTGCGGAGATAACTATTGCAATAGGAGCGTCGTTCGATGAATAGAATCTTATATTACTGTTGACAGCTGATCGAGGAAAAGAATCTTATATTACTCTTGACAGCTGGTACTTTAAACCGTTGAGTTTAATATTTTCAAAGTAATTTGGCAACCAGGTCCATAAAATAGTGCAGTATGTTTGACAAAATACAATTTGAGATATGCACATCCGTGTTTCTCGCTCAATTTACCCTTGGTTTAACATTGCGTCTTTCATTATACTCATTGTAATAAGAACGTTACCAACATGTATCTGTATTTCTTGTCTTATAAGCACATTTAATTATTTAGTATTTCCTTAAAACAGTTCACAATGTATTAATACATCTGCATAATGAAGCAACAATGTGATTTAGTTGTTTGAATTAATGTGATTCCCAAATGCTTAAAAACAAAATCCATGTATAAAATATTGTTTGTTTTAACAATAAATAATAAATTTAATATTAATATATTTACCAAAGTCAAATCCGCCTTAAGCAGCGTTTGTTATAATTACACGGAAGAGCATCGCGTAAACTCACGGTATTCATTCCGTTGGTGCAAAATCAGATCCATACATAAAATAACAGGTTTTCTTAATAACTGTATTAATTTTACCCCTCCCCCCTCCCGTCTAACCAGATAACGGTACATATGACTTAAGCAAACAAATAAGGTTATGGGGAAACGCGTGGCCTTCTGTAGAGTATCTTCCTCTCCTATGCAGATTCTCATTTAGGCTTACATGTTCCGGTCATACATGTTCACCCATTGGCTTGTGGAAACTGCATTTATGAATAATGTGATGATCCGATCGTTCGGCTTCTCCACATGGTGCATTTCGTGATTAAGTCTATCGTGTCGTTTTCGAAGTCAGAAGATGGTCACCAATTCTTGTCAGGACAGGTATTTGTCTTGTGTTGGTTAAGTTCAAACACGTACTTGACCAATGGTGTTGGTTGCATCTAAACAGACTCGGTCTGCCTTTTAGTCATCCTCCGCGTTATGTTTTAAATCTACAGTAAAAAGTTGTTAGATTGGAGTACATTTTTAAGCACTTGGTGTTGGTTATTGCTGTAATGAGTCGATTAAGTAAAGTGCAAATGATTTCGAATCCTCTGGTGTGAAGATTGGGAGGTTTCGCCTATAATTCTGCTGACTTCTTGTTGCAGCATGATTCAAGTCTTCCAACTCTGATACGTACAGTACACGCATTTTTAGTGTTGTGTATGCATGCCGTTTTCCGTATGCATACTGCACGTACGTTCTACACCCCCTCCCTCTCTGTCTTACTTTGATTGCGTCTGATGGCGCCAATATGTGTTGGTTCTTATTCTTGCTTCCTGATATTACTTTTCTTTAACCATGGTTTTTTGTCATGACTTTCTTGCTCGCGTTACTGTGCTCGATATTTGTGGTGTGACTGGAGACTTTGGTACATGTGATAAAGTTTCTATTTCAATATTTCCAGGAAGGGTCTTCATTTTCTCTGCTTTTTGTGAGTTTTAGAGCATTTACTCTCCTGATCCGCCACATTGCTTCACATGACCAGTTCAAGGGACAACGAGTTTCTGTTATGGTCTCGATTGCGGCTTAGAGATCGGCATTGCAACTACCTGGCGATATGGCATCGGTCAAAATAATTTGCCATTTTCAATTTTTTATTTATTTGCATATACACGTTAAAGGCAAGTTAACGTTAATTGGCAAACTTACTTCTAAGAAATGCTTTTAAGCTATATTTTCAAACTTAAAACATGAATTCTCCAACTTTTCATGTCCCCTTCATACAATGATTTACCATACTAGTTTGAAAATTGTTTAATAAGGGACCATTTGGTGCTTGATGATTCTAATAAATACTTTATATGCAGGTTCAGGTTTTTTGATTGGGAAGTTTCTCTTAAATGCCTTTATGGATTCAATTCAAACTAATAATATATATTTCCTATATTTAAATGGCATCATTGGTCGAGATTTAGAGCTCAAGTGCAAGTTTTTTGCTTTTAAGGGCACTTTATACTTAAAACTGTCCATTTATACAAAACATTGGAAAGTTTAAGATTTTCAGTAAGCTCGCATCTCAGATAAGGCTTGAAGGATGTCTTTCAAAACCCAATTAAGTACCAATATTGAAATTACTCCATCCGCAAAGATAGAAAACTATTGTCTTTATCTACAGATATTCGTGCTTGTGTAGTTTTAATTTTAGCTGATTACTTGGATGATTGTATAATTGTTTAATTATCTAATTAAGTAACTGATTGGTTAGATAAATAATCAATTGTGTTATCCAATACTGTGTTGCCATGTTTTGTTTATTGTGTCATGTTTAACATTTTGTCATGTTTAACATTTTAATAATATTAATGCTTAACATTTTAATAATGTGTTTTAAGTAATGTAATTGTATATGCAATGTTGTTATCATATTACTTGACTTGACTTGATCACAAAAACTCAGACGTACATAGTGGTGACTGTTAATATACACACGTTTCAAAACTGACTCAGACGGGTTATAATCTACAGTTTTAGTGTATGTACACTTTGTTTCTATTTCTTTCATCCATGATATATATGTCTAACTGTTGGGCCGCTAGCATATTTACAGTGTACTTACACCTACTTTTGGGTGCAATATCAGGCGCATTGAGTATCAATATAAGAAAATAGTGTTAATTAAAATAATAAAACGTTTCCGCTTAAAATCAAGGATTTTTAATCACGATATATGAACTAATGTTTAACAATATTGAGTTGCTGGATTTGCAAACAGTTATGTATAGGAAAAGGAGTCAAGAAACTCTGACAAAATTCAGAAAAGTAAAACGCACTGTTCTCCAACAGCTTGAGTTTTCTTTTCATCACCAACATTCTTTGACATTGGTCTTCATTAATTAAAAGAAATAGAAAAACGTGCGCATTCTAGGCAATCCGAATTATATAATATGAACATGCATTAATTACTTCTCGAAATACTGGCATGCAAAGTATTTGTTATGTGCCTATTTACTAATTATTAATCGATCACGGTTTGTGGGCTTCACAAAGCATATGTATATTTATTTAATTGTGAACAAGAATGAAATGAAGTAGTAGATATGGTATTTAAAACAATGATCTCTTAACAGTTTTCGATATATCTGCATTGTTTTGTTCACACATCACAATCAAGTTTATCAAATACTATGAAGAGGAGAAACAAATAAAGATATAGATTTATTTTTTGATTAAAATATGTTCAAACTTATCTCAATATGGGTTTAATTTATCAGCTGGGATCGTTGGCAGAGAGCCGGTCCGCCACCTCACAACATCACGGCGTTAAAGGGGTCTGTGCATGTTGTGGTCAACAGAGGCTTTGTGGACTTCGTATTGCACGATCAGCGAGCCCATGACCTATTAAACTGGACGAGAAAGACGTACGTGCCCGATGAAACGTATTTTGCTACGCTCAATCATAACCCTCATCTCGGTGTACCCGGCGCGTATTTAGGTAGGTGCGCAAGTGTTAATCAAGTATGTTCATCTTCAGTTAACAACGCCTAGCAAAAAGTATGGAAGGGCACTATTTTGGCGTAAGGAGAAGACGAGAATGTATTAATATAGACCGATGTGTTATTGCTTTTCGTGTATTACTAAAGCCTTGCAATGGCATGTACTGAAATAAAGCAACGGCGCATCAGTGGAACTAATAAATAGTGTATATAATCCATATATATTCGAATTCTTTATTAATGGTTCAATGTAAAATTCTAGCCATACCGTGTATATGGTATTGACTGTTCTTACATTATTTATGTTATCCCTGATTCTAATAGTATCAATCGTCCTCATTGTATCGTGACTTAAACGTGAAAACCCCCTAAAGAAGTGCTGGACAGGACAGTTAATGTTTTAATTTTTAAGTAGCTTTCATTGATTTGCTGTTGTTTAATGACTATTTCAACAATCATACTCATGATTTCATGTTTTTATTGGAAAGTATGTCATGTTTACTCCATACTGATGCTATGATAATTAAAAATGTGTTATTATGTTCATGGTTCATATTCAGTATATTTAGCAAATGTGTTCTAAGCCGCTTATTTGTGAAAAATGTAAAATTATTTTAAGGAAAACATAACAGAAAGTTTGTATATCCATTGATAACATATTTATAGAACAAGCATATACGCATGTATCATAACTATTCAATCAATCATATATGAACATGATACATATAACAACAGTGAGTTATATCTCACCAGTATTTTTTCAAAAATATTGCCGATTTAATTGCAGTTTTTCTTGTCATGTCAAAGAATACATATTTTATTTCAGATTTACATATACAACAGTAGTGTTTTTCACTGTGCACTATAATAATATATATGTTTTAATTAAACAGCAGATGCAACGGATACACGTACACCTATAGAAAGGTTTTCTTTCACAGTGGTTACGATTTGCCATTGTTTAATGCTTAAAAATCACCCTCAAAAGTCAATATAATTTTGATCTTACACACTTCTCAAGATTGACAACCATACTGAAAAAAGGTGTAAAATTCAACACAAATGAAAATCAGCATTTTCACTTTATCTTTAAAAACACGTAAAACATTCTTCGGTTGGAGAATATTCCGTCATTTTGGTTCCCTTCATTATGTATGACGCTGTTTTCATGGTTCCTGACTCGAAGCGGGGATCAGTCAGGCTGACAGGCCGTTGGCGTCTTATGGTTGTCTGTCAATGTTTATTGAAATGGCTGCAATCTGTTATATTATATCTGACGTGACTGGGAACTTGATGTTAATGATTGATGAAACTGGACGATGATTCGAGGGAATTGATGTTTAGGCTGCGGATTGTGTAGACTGCAGTTCATGCAGTTAGACGGTCGTATATACGCTTATGGTTCTTAAAAACTGGATAGAACTAAAACATTTTAAACAGAAAATGTGAACCTTGACAATTTGAAGTGTAATATATCGTTAGTTTATTGCATTAAATTCTATTTTAAAACTCAACACAATGGCTTTTTATAACTTTTAATAAAACTTAGCCTTAAAGTGAAAAGAGGGTAACGTACACAAACAACAAGCAACGATTGAATCGCAAACCAGTCTATATATCTGATGAATTTATTCATATGACGTGTGTATATATTGATTTATATGACAGATTATATTACATGCATCTGTTGTTTACTTAAATAAATAGCAAATCCAGAATATCTTTAACCAATTACCAACCCGGGAAAAATCAAAGATTGCGCTCTTTTCTAAACGGTTCGGTAACAATCGGCCCATTCCGTGTGCTGATTTCAGGAGATTTTTATACCCACGTCCATATATATCAACTGCTGTGGACCATTTGCCTAGTGCTAGTTTACATTTGCGAACATGTTTGAGAAAAAATAATGCTCAATCTTAAAGTTGTGTTTCTGAAAGATGCCGTAGGTGCACTTGATTATCGCGACTTAAAAAAGTAACGTCCACAATTTGCATCAAATGTGTACATATCATTATGTTTACAATGTAAAGCACATGTGATTTATCAGTGAATTTTGTGTTCAAAAAAAGATTTCACTGCAGGGGTACCCGAGAAAGACGATGTGATAAAGCCATTCATGGCGCGATTCAAGGATTGGGGCGCAAGAAAGTGTCATGGCAAACGCGTGCGTGGTGTCTGCGTCATAGGCACAGGCGATCTGCCGGAGCTGGCCCAGAGCAAGAAGCTATTCGTGACAAGAAATATCTTTAAAAAAGATATACGGCGTTGATTGTGGTCGATGTTTTTGAACGATCAAAAGTTATCTCTATGAGATAAAAAGTAGCGGATGCCTTTTTTTCTGCGCAGTTGTTAGCTACATCATAAGCAAATCAATTACGGGGTGTTGCGCCAGATTTCGTGGCTTATTTTGCTTTATGTGATATTATTACTCAGATATCTATATTTACAGAATAGAAAAACACAAGAAACATCAAAATAAACGAGTGCATATAGGTCAGCCGGCAATACTCGAATCTTATTTAATTGCATAATTATAGTATAGCGAATTATTGTGGACATGCTTAATAAACTGGTCTAAATGGATAAATATTTCTAATTAATTTTATCAAAATTGGTCCTTATCATGCAAATTTTGAAACCATATTAAAAATCGATGATTGACATACCACAATAATATCGCAGAATATCTTTATTTAGTATCTTTCTGATCAAAACAGACTTCAAGTGCACAAAGTTTACGAGACGGCGTTTATATAAAGATTTCTGCAACTGACCGCAAACTGACCTTGATACCTTGCGGATTGGAATGCAATGCATTACAGTCACTACGTTATTGTCAGTAAGACACAATGATCGCAACCCCTTTTGCGAACTCCGGTGATGAACTGTATATAAACTCTGACTTTCACAAAATGACCGCGTATTGACCCGAAACCTCGCGTGTTGAAATGCAATGCAAGTAAGTACTAAATATGACAACATAGCCTTTAGTTAAACGCTTTTGCGCTGGTAATTCTCTGAAAATAAAAGGTGAACGCACAAACTGTATTTATGTCGAAAATTGATTGTAAAACTGTTCTATCTATTGGGCCTTTTCATTAGAGATAAAATTGTTTCATGCAGTAAAACAGTGTTACAAAGACGCGGATATGTTTCCAATGTTCTGGTGTTATACTCAAATCAGCCAATGGAATAAATGAAGTGTATTCATTCGTACCTAGCCGCGGGAAATTTTATTTGAGTATTATTGGACACTTACAAAGGTCAAGTCAGGGTGAAAAGCTGGCTTATTCAGCTTACGCCGAAAAAAATTCCATCAGAACTTCCATCCCTTTGGCTACGATTGCCTTGAGGAGCTCATCGCAAACCGCACCCGAGATATTTACCTCGGCGATCTCGCGTTTGATTCAAGATATTACGGGACTTTTGGCTTTGTTAAGAACAAAATATAATTTAACATGGAAAGCATATTAGTTTGCGTTTATTTATATGCGTAAATTCGTAATAATAATGATGTAAATGTGCAATAAATAAATTGTATTATATATATTATATTAACATTGGTTGGAATGCTTCGAAGCAATGAATCATGGATACTACGTAAGACATTTAAAACAAGGAAATTGATTCTAAAATAGAAAAAAAAAATTTTGGTTTTCATCAAGTTCAAAAGCTAAAGAAATACGATGTGGTATTCACATATTGCATTTTGTTAAATGCGTTGTAAAATATTTTTATTAGTTAAGCCGTATTGTGAAACCAAAATTTCAATGATATCTTTTCTTCACATCATGCTTTAGGTTGTAATAAAAATTCCCATGCGTTTGCTTCTTTTTTCTACATATTTCTGTGAATATTGATGCGTTTAAAAAACTGTTTATATAATATTGTATCATTGATATAAAAACTTGAATGAAAAATATATGTTATATGAAACTTGTTTGAACATGTTTAAATCAGAGTGATATCATGTACATAGATTAATCATGTGCAATTGCCTATGGTCAATACGTCAACACACTGGAATTCGTATTGCTTGTCTGAGTGCGCAGTGGTTTGCGCAGTGGTTTGTTTTAAATTATTTTCTTAAAATGCATATGCACTTTTCCATTTTAAAGTTTATTTGAAAAGTGAGCCAGTTGTTATTATAGCATGCGATTTTTCGTCATTGTATAAAGCATTTCTATTCTTTTTCGGATTCAAATACAGTTACAAACCTCAAATATTCGGTTATATATATTGCACACATGATATTTTGAATGCCACTGCTTTTGTTTATATAAAACACGTTTATATAGAACATGTGAAGAAATAAATTAATAACGTGTTTTCAATGCGAAATACCCATGTATGCTTAAGGCACATTTATTATATGATGATACAGGTATCTCGTCACGCGTATTTAACGATTCTTTCAAACTACTTAGCTTTGATACTTAGTGATTGGTTCGATGGTGTGCTTTTTGTGTACATTAAATTTTTCATTATTTGTAAATATTTGCAATGATCGTTGTCTTTTATATAACGTTACGTGCACTTGATTAAATTTAAATAATTGTATTGATAATTAAGAAATTTGATTTATGTTCGATAAAGGCTAGCAATACATCCGTTTGAGAGCGCGGTCGTAAGTGTATCCTGTTTGTAATGCTGATTACACAACTCAGCCTGGGTATACATGTTCATAGATATGGGCCGCGCTCTGAGAAAACTGGGCATAATGCATGTGCGTAAACTGTCGTCCCAGGTTAGCCTGTCAGTCCGCACAGGCTAATCAGGAACGACACTTTCCGCCTAAATTGAATTTTTGCTAAGAAGAGACTTCATTTTAACGTAAAATGTCATAAAAGCGGAAAGTGTCGATCCTGATTAGCCTGTGCGGATTGCACAGGCTAATCTGGGACGACACTTTACGCACATGCGTATTCCCAGTTTTCTCAAAACACGACTCATATGGTAATTCATTTTCATTTTATCCTCCGGTGTGGCCAAATTTGTCCGTCAATACATTAGATTATTTTAATTAAATAGACATAACGTTAGAGCTTAACACAATAAAAAATATCCCCACGAGAAAACCACGAGCTATTGTTTCGTGATTTGAACATATTTAAAAAAAGAAACCGTCGGATACGGGTGATGTTCCCCAAAGGTTTTTTTGTCGCAATATTGCACTATATATTCAGACAAAAGAAAACGTCTTGAGGGGCATAACTTTGGACAAAAAAATACGATTCATGGTTAAGCAACTTAAAAATTTCAAAGGGCATTAACTCTCTAAATAAATCATCTAACCAGAACCCACTATTAACATGCGCATCTCCTCGAGGTAGTTAAGCTTCCCATAAAGCTTCATTAAAGTCCAGTCAGTAGTTGGGGAAAAATGGCCCGGACAAGAATTGCACTATATGTACAGTTTATAGAAAATTTCAATGGGCCATAACTCTGTGAAAAATCATCCGACCATAACCGTCTGATTATATGCACATCTCCTGTTGGTAGTGAAGCTTCCCATAAAGTTTCATTGAATTCCCGTGATAAATTGCTGAGAAATAGCTCGGCCAAGAATTGCACTATATGTACAATGGAAAATTTCAAAGGGCCATAACTCTGTGAAAAAAAGCATCCGACCATAACCGTCTGATAATATGCACATCTCCTGTTGGTAGTGAAGCTTCCCATAAAGTTTCATTGAATTCCCGTAATAAGTTGCTGAGAGATAGCTCGGACAAGAATTGCTCTATATGTACAATGGAACATTTCAAAGGGCCATAACTCTGTAAAAAATCATCCGACCAGAACCGGCTGATAATATGCACATTTCCTCTTGGTAGTGAAGCTTCCCATAAAGTTTCATTGAATTCCGGTCATTAGTTGCTGAGAAATAGCCCGGGCAAGAATTGCACTATATGTAAAGTTAATTTAAAATTTCAAAGGGCCATAACTCTGTGAAAAATCATCCGACCAGAACCCGCTGATAATATGCACATCTCCTCTTGGTAGTGAAGCTTCCCATAAAGTTCAATTGAATTCCGGTTATTAGTTGCTGAGAAATAGCCCGGACAAGAATTGCACTATATGTAAAGTTAATGGAAAATTTCAAAGGGCCATAACTCTTTGAAAAATCATTCGACCAGAACCGACTGATAATATGCACAGCTCCTCTTGGTAGTGAAGCTTACCATAAAGGTTAATTGAATTCCGGTCATCAGTTGCTGAGAAATAGCCCGGACAAAAATTGTGCACGGACGGACACACCGTCGGACAGACGAAGCAGAGACTATATGCTCCCCCCAATTATTTTTGTTGGGGGGGGGAGCATAATTAAATATAAAGCTTCTGAACACTCTAGACGTTAACTTTTGTTTCAATTATATCTCTGATGAGATCGAAACTGGATTAATTGCGGTAAAAACAATGTCACTAAATCAAGATAAAAAAACACTCTTGAAGTCACATTTGTTTTCACAACCATTTTTCCAAGAAGGATGTGGTTTATGGTTACGCTTTAGCGAACATTGTTACGCCCCCAGCGAACATTGTTACGATTTCGAACATTTTTACGGTATGAAATACAATTTATAATAAAAAGGTTATACTTGGTATAATTTGTTATAAATAGTTAAAGGGCGATAATAAATGTAAGAAAAAACAGTTATTTCCCCCTGGTGATATGTGTATAAAAACTGACAGCCTTGAGTCTGTTCTTGCTTTATTGGCTGCGCAAATTTTTATTTGCAACGTAAGATCAAACCTGGCGTGACCTTGGCTCTCTTATTAGGGTCCATAACTAGAAAAAAAGGGACATAACCTCAAGGGGAGATAATAAAAAAAATAATTTACCCTAGAAAATCGTAAAATTTAAACTGGTTTTCCTGTAGAACTGTTTGTCTGCCTGAATATCGTGCTCTCTGCTTGAATGTTGTAGTAGGATGTATAGGATATAAAAAACAAACGTTTGAAGGGCCTACCGTTTTTTTTGGGACCTAAGGGGGGGGGGCGTTGAAACAGGGTACTGTTGGTGCAAAATACCCCTACTTTGACCCTACATGGATGGCACTTGATAAAGAGGGTTTTGAATGCATTATATTGTCGAATTTTGGTACGGCTGAGTGCTTTCAGGCCAGCTTTTGGTTTTCCGGGAGGGCTTAATTTATGAGTGAAAAAAGGGAGGTGAAAGTTGACCTGTAACGCACGTTGTAAGTCTCTGCTATGCATATGAGGACACCAGTGCTGGTCTGTCTGTGGATTTTGAGCCTTTTTTCAGTGCCAACTGATGGTAAACGTCCAGAAATTGAAGCCTAGCCAGGTTATTGGTTGAAATCTGGGACCAAAAGTGCCTTCAGGTGGTTGAAATGTGTCTATATAAATGATAAACATGTATCGTATTTGTTGTGGTACGGTTATTTAGCCGAAAATGCAGTGTACTTTGAGTGTATACTTTGGTCTGAGATGGTGCAAAGTAGTTGAAAAAACCATATCTGGTGATCGGGTTTGAGCATATATTTTTGAAAGTAAAAATGTCCAGGTAGGGGGCGATGGGTTTACCCATAAGGGCTTGAAATAACTCAAAACGGACTTCAGATTCGTGTTCAGCGTTGAATCCGAACCCAAGAAACCAAGTTTGAATCACAACCTAGAACCCTAACCCTCAGGGTGAATATTTCACCCCAGAGATCAATGTTCGAGGTTGGGATATAAACTCGGTTTCTTGGGTTAGGAATCAACGCTGAGTACGAATCTGAAGTCCGTTTCCAGATATCTTAAGCCCTTATGGTTGAAACCATCGCCAACTCCCGGCCATTTTACGGTCAATTATAACCATATTGTATATAGTACCAGCCGAGAGGGTGACCTAGGGGTTCTGGCTATAATTTGTAGAGAAGTCGATTACCTGGGTAAGTCTCTATTGCCGGGACCGTAGGACATTGCTCGGTCCATTTATAATGAACAGTAAAAATGGCAGGGGGGAGGCGATTAATTTACTCATAAGGGCTTGAGATATCTCAAAACGGACTTCAGATTCGTGTTCAGCGTTGAATCCTAACCCAAGAAACCAAGTTAGAATTCCAACCTAGAACCCTATCTCTCAGGGTGAAATTTCTTACACTGATGTATAGTTCAGAGTGAAAATTTTCAACCTGAGGGTGAAACACTCCAAACAACACCTTACGTGTTAGTCTAAGTTAGGATTCAATGCTGAACATGAATCTTAAGTCCGTTTTGAGATATCTCAAGCCCTTATGGGTAAACCTATCGTAGACATCCCCCCTGGCCATTGTTACGGTCAAAAATATTGAAGATAGCAAGTTGATATTTAGCATGCATGTGTATCTCATAGAGTTGCGCATTATGAGCGGTGAATGGTTAAGGTCATCCTTCAAGGTAAAAGGTCAATGTTTAACCTAACCCTTAACAACACTGTGTCTGCGTCACTGGTGGAGTCCGTTGATGTTGACACTTTGAGGGTCAACGGCTCCAAGACCTCATCATGTACGAGGGCGGGCGACTCGAATACCTCGTCATGGGACCAGTCAATGTCGATAATACCTATTGGTGTTGATGACTCACAGGACGAAGATGAAGACTCTGTCCACTGTTATAAATGAATAAAACACGTGTATATTCGATATCATATATGATTAATTTTATTTTACTATGTATCTATTTATAAAGATATACTTATATATATGTATTTATAATTTTTTTTTATATGCTGTCATGTGTCTGAGCACAAATCCATTGTAAATTTGGAACCATTTAATAAATATAATACAAGTAATGAAATAAGCAGATTCACCTACTATTTCGATGCTGTTGGTCTTCTCACGCCTCACAGACCTCTATTTCCTCGCTACTTGAGGACGAGTCCGTCCACTGTTGAAAATGAATAAAACACGTTTATATTCGATATCATATATGATTCATTTGTTTTTTACTATGTATTGTATATATATATATATATATATATATATATATATATATATATATATATATATATATATATATATAAAAAGATATACTTATATATATATATTTATATAACAATCTATATGCCGTCATGTGTCTGAGCACAAATCAGTTGTAAATTTTGAAACCATTTAAGAAATATAATACGAGTAATCAAATCAGCAGATTCACTTACTATTTCGATGCTGTTGGTCTTCTCACGGACCAATATTTCCTCGCTGCTTGAGGATGAGTCCGTCCACTGTTGAAAATTAATAAAAATGTGTATATTCGATATCATATATGAATTTTTATATTTGTTTTATTTTGTATATATATATATATATATATATATATATATATATATATATATATATATATATATATATATATATATATATATATATATATATATATATATATATATATATATATATATATCGTACGATTCCCTTATTTCGAGCATAACCTTTTAGAAAGCAGCTCTCATGATGACGTCACACGCATGCGCTCCGAGTATTTTGTTTTACTAATATTACTACGCTTGAAAATAAATACGGACACGGCTAATATGAGGAAAAAAACCACATTAATTGTATTTAAAAATCTTACTTCAACTAAAATAATCCAAATTTATGCCTATTTCTTGCATTTTGTTTCGGTACTCTTCATTAAACTTGCACATAAATTGAAGACCACTGCGCTAGTTTAAACACAACAAACTCATGTATTTGATTTATTTGGATGAAAATTCTTTATTTTTTTCACGATTCCCAGAAAAAGGTGCATGAAACAATCTGTGAACGCACATCGCAAAAATAGGTTACATGACGATATACACACGTTCAGTGGGTAAGCCCTGTCCCGATTGGATGATAATTTTATCAAATCGTTTAATAATAACATATATATGCCAAAATTTTATTTGAACAAATTGTGAATGTTATTTCTTTTTCAACTCTTGAGCACTTTTTCGTGTCAATGTTGCTCAAACGAAGATCGACAGATAAAACAGAAACTTGTTAAATGGTAAAATAGAAGATATGAAAAAAGTTATATTAATCTTTCAGTTTCTCTAAATTTGTTCAGTGATTTGAATTTTCGAAGTTTTGTTGACCTCCTGCCTATTGCAATCGAGTACTCTCGCTTTTCGGATGTGACCTCTCGACTCAAGGTAAACAACGCGCGTAGTGTATGTCATTTTCGGGTGTGTATGGCACTATCGGCTTTGAGTGGTTAAACACACTGTAAATAAACAATTCTGACATTGGTTGAACGGGAATGAAATAAATCTTTAAAATACATCGTTTATTGCGGCATGGTTTGAATTAATTCAGAAATTATTTAAGTTGTTTCCTTAACCACTCGACTTGACTATATATATATATATATATATATATATATATATATATATATATATATATATATACATACATAAGTGTATATACCGTAATGTGTCTGAACACAAATCCGTTGTAATTTTAAAAAAAGTTAATAAATATCATACAACTAATGAAATCATCAGCTTAACTTACTATTTGGAATGGTACCCCCTGGTTTACTTAGGTTACATATTCCTGCAGGGGTGGTTGATTTTTGTAGATCATCTTAAATTACATAAAAATTAACCTAAAACATAGTGCAAACTAATACAGTCGATTGGTGTATAACGGATAGCTAAGGACTTCGAGTCTCATTTCAACGTAAAAACCATGCATTCAGTAACTAAACCATTAAACCTAGATAGAAACATGTCTTTCCTATCGAAACATGCCAGCGGTTTTAAATTTCCGAAAAATATTATTTGTTTACAGCGCAAATTTCATGGTACACTGATTCAGCCATTACCGGATCGCTTAGGTCTTTATCGGATTACATGTGTATCGTGTTATTTCTTGAAATTTAAAACAGCATTTGTAAAAAATAATTGCAATATATGTACATTTCCAGAAGGGAAATACATTTCTGCGTTTAATAAGACCAAGTTCATGGAAATCGCTGCACAATTGATGAAGTAATGGCTGTTCAAAGCGATGCACCCTATATTCGGGTCATTTTGAGTTGAATCTTTATATAGATTTGATAGTGGAAAATATGTTTTCAGAGAAATCGATTTTCCGTTATAATTCGATTATTTTTCATTAAAATTGATGTTTTCACTTGTTAATATCATAGCCACACGCTAACCACATGTGTATTGGACAACATCAATTGAGTTTATATTTACTTTGAGACAATCCCCACATTCCTGAATATGGGTCACCACATGTCCGTTATTCACTAAATCCCGAGTTGCAGCTCTGATGCTTATTTTATATGGTACGCATTAAATTTGGTTTCTGAGCATTCTTACTTCTGTAAGGACACATAATACTTAACTATTACATCAATGAACATTATGTTTACAAAACAAAATCTGCAAAATTCAAGAAACCATTCGTCTGCACTTTTCCTGTCGTCACAAAAACGGTGCGTGCATAACGTGACATTGTTTGGCTTTCGAAAAAAGAAACAGTTGTAAACATTGACAAACATCAACAAAAACATAAATCGACTTCACAATAATAGGCTTTTTGTATTCAATTCATAGAAAACTATAAATCTTAACATAAATAAAAGTATTGTTGTGCCGGGCACCAGTCGCTTGCGATGAGGGAACTGGCCGCAGCAAGCATGATTGGTGGAAGTTAGCCGAGGCACGAGAAAAGAGTTCTCGAAGATCGTTGCGCGAGACGAGAACCTCGCTCTCTTCTTGCTGGACTGCTGACGAGAAAGGTTGTGTCCGACTGCGCTAAAAATTCTAAGAAGAACTTCACGCTTCAACGTAACGTAAGTGTTATAGTTTTAAGTGTTTTCCTGATAGACTACCAGTACTAGTATCCCCGAGCAAAAGTTAACCTAGATAAACACTTTATTCGTAGTACGGGTGGGGTTTTAGTGTCGACTTGTGTTTGTAGGTTGTATCTTTTGCTTGACCACGTGTTTGAAAAAATTGAGAAATAGGGGATTGCACCATGCTGCATTGAAACCACGCTGTATCGTAACCATTTGTCAAATTTTATAGCAAAGTTATTTCTGCTATTATTATTATTGTATTAAATTATAAGAAATATTTGAATTTCCCGGCCACGTGTTAACTCGTCCGTGTCGGCCATCTTTGTTGTTGTTACCACAATTTAGGGCTTAAGATCACGTGGAAGTTAAGCATTTGGTAGGAAATTTATTGTTTCTTTTGAAAAACGTTTTTATTGTCCTTACCATTTTAGCACAAGTTTTCATTTAAGAATTTTTGGATTTAGTAACTTCCAGTCCGTTTTTTTGTTTTGTTTAAATTTTCTTCATTTATTTGTAAAGTTCTCAATTAACAATGGATATGGGAAATATTTGAATTTCCAGGTCACATGTGCGTTACATGAAATCGGGGTTTAAATTCACGTGTTAGGTGGGCCAGTCTGAGGTAGTTATATGTTAAAGGAAAACGTTTTTTTTTTACATTATTTTCATTGTCATTGTCACACGAATTTTTCTTTCTTGAATTCCTGTTGTTGTTTTTTTTTGTTGGTTGTTGTTGTCTATTAAACATCTTAAACTAAAATGGCGGATATGGGCAGTAGACCCGCCACACCAAGGACACCGGTATCACACAGGAAGGTACAGGTAAACTTTGACCCTCCTCACATTTTGACATCTATTCCGGGATTGGACCAAAATTGGCTAAAGCCATTGTAAATCTCCGGGAGAATGCTGGTAACCTATATCCCGTATCTCTGGGAATACTCATGCGGCGACCTCTGGATGAAGAGGCCATGCAGATGCTGGACTTCCGTCCTAATCCAAGGTTATTTGCAATAACGTTGGAGGAAGATGAAGAAACCCATGAAGAAGATATGGGGCGGTTGTTTACTGGTGAGTCAGTCTCACACAAAAAATGGGGGTTAGGTGCGCATAGGAACCGGCTAGACGCTCGAGAAAAGGCTGAGCTTGCCGCGGAGATAAATACCCTGGAGGAAGGAGGAAAGTATCTCAGAACTGCAATCGCAGTTTCAAGATTGGTCACAACCCCTTGTCTAAAGATCCCTTCCTATTTATGTACAACACCAGTTGGCTTTGCCAGACCAAATATCGACACCCAGCCCCTCCTCCAGGTCAAGACCTTTTCTTGCAGACTTTGTCACATACCCCCATACCCCCATATTTATCCCATACCCCCGCTGGACGTAAGGAACGGAAGTTGCCATGGGGAAGAACAGATAGCGAGGCGGTTCTTAGGTGGCGCAGTCCGGTCACCTATAAAACCGAGGAACATTCCCCCACATACCAATCACGCGTGCACCGGGGCGCATTTGGAGGAAAAATTGCGACGTCCCTACCCCTAGCGACCCTCATGAAGGCATTGCAAGAACTTCCCAATCTCCCGACCAAAATCACACCTTACTTTATTTTTCCAAAAAATGGGTCTGTGCTATCTAACCAGGTACCCATCAAACAACCTGTATACAATCAGCCTGCTAACCCGGTACCCATCAATAAACCTGTTTACAATCAGCCTGTTAACCGAGTACCCATCAATTAACCAAGCCTATACAATCAGCCTTCTTAACCGGTACCCAGCAATCAACCTGTATACAATCAGCCTGTTAACCAGGTACCCATCAATCAACCAAGCCTATACAATCAGTCTGCAAATCCGGTACCTATCAACCAACCTAGCATATACAATCAGCCTGCTAACCAGGTACCCATCAACCAACCTAACATGTACAATCAGCCTGCTACGTTGGTACCCATCAACCAACCGGTACAAAATCAGCCTGCTAACCAGGTACCCATCAACCAACCTAGCATGTACAATCAGCCTGCTACGTTGGTACCCATTAACCATCCGGTACAAAATCAGCCTGCTAACCAGGTACCTATTAACCAACCTAGCATGTACAATCAGCCTGCTACGTTGGTACCAATTAACCATCCGGTACAAAATCAGCCTGCTAATCCAGTGCCCATAAACCAACCTAGCATACCCAATCAGCAGGCTACTCTGGCGTGCATCAACCAGCCGGTAATACCGAGCCTTCCTGTTGCACTCCCGCCTGCAACTACACCAAACCCTGCTACTCCGAGTTATCGGGATGTGATTACCCGAATACCTAAAACCTTACATTTTGACGGTCGTATCAATTGGCCAGTTTTCCGGGGAAAGTTCGAGCGCTATGCCAAATTGCACAAATGGTCAGATGATGAGCGCGCTGATGGGTTGGTTTGGTGTTTGGTGGGAAAAGCTGCGGATTTCTATGCTGTATTAACTGAAGGCAGTGAAACTGTCTCTTATAAGGAGTTACTGCATCGTCTGGAAGAGCGTTTCGATGCCAAAGAGCTCCCTGCTAATGCGCAAGGGCGTTTCCAGGCGATTTCTCAGGCGGTAGGAGAATCATTGGATGAGTGGTCAGATCGCGTACTAACGCTAGCCACTAAGGCATTCCGAGATCTGCCCCAAGTATACGCCACCAAGCAGGCAGTGGCAGAGTTCTGGCACGGGTTACAGGACAGAGAAACCGGCAGGCAGTTTAGCATGCAGCAACCGAAGTCGATTGAAAAAATTAAAATGTTTAATCATATTCAATTGGCTTGTGCCCCTTCTCAAAGGGATGGCCATAAAGGCAAATCGGATGAACCTAAGCGTGTTCACATAGTGAACCCAGACCAGACAACCCAGCCTGTAAGTGGGTTGGCTGTTGATAAACTTACACAAGTCATGGCCCAATTACAAGGTGCGGTTGAAAAACTGAATATCTCTTGTGGGAGTTCGGGTATTGATTCCCATGTCAAACCGCCAGTCCCATTTAACCGTCCTGGGACAGGTGGAGCAAATGGTGGGCAACGTCAAGAAGGCCCCTATCCAGGGAACGCTAGAAACCAAGGGTACAATACCCAACGTCAGGGCATGTTCATTGGAGGTAAAGGTGGCGGAAGGGGTTATCAAGGGCCTAACGCCTTCGGAAGGGGCGCCGGGGGAGAGGGAATCATCCTTACGTCAATCGTGGGTATCCCAACCAGCCGGCGGTGAACCCTGACGTACGTCAGCCTCAAGGTCTCGGTAGGAGACCCGATAATAGAAATAATGGAGCTTGTTTTAAGTGTGGCACTGTGGGCCATTTCCAACGCGAATGCCCAAAACCCAACCCGGCCCCTGGCAATAGGAACAATGGAGCTTGTTTTAAATGTGGCACTGTAGGCCATTTCCAACGGGAATGTTCAATGTCCAATCAAGCCCCACAAAGAAATTTAAACTAGAGAAGGTCGGGCACTGCGGCCCATGTCCGACCTTGACGTCCGCGGCCAAAAAGGAGAAGATGCCTGTACCGATAGCCGTTATGGCTAAACAGTCGGTCCAACAGGAAGTAGTTCGTGTAAGCCATACAAGTTCAATTTCACTGTTCTGCATGAATGTGCAGGTGGGCGACATTGTAGTTAATGCTGTTGTTGACTCTGCGTCCGAGGTCAGCATCATATCCGAAAAAGTTTATAAGTCCATGAAGCACCCTCCTCCTACGCGACGTTTAGCTGTTGACTGCGGGCAAGGAAATGTCCATGCAAGGTTTTATTGTGGGCCCAATTAAGTTGAAAATTGGCAATTGTTGGTACAAAGAACAATTGTATGTAGCCCCGATTGACACAGATATGCTTCTTGGATTTGATATTCTGGTCAATACGGGAAAAGCCATCCTTAACATGGCGGAGGCCACTCTTATATTTGATGGACAGGTTCTGAGCCTTAATCTTGGGTCAACAGACGGACAACCACGAGTCGCTGAGGTGCGAGTGGGGAAGAGAAGAGTGATACCCCCCAATTCTGTTGTAAAGGTTAAATGCAATATGTCTAAATTTGAGACAGACTATGTGGTGGAATCGTTCGGCAATTCAAAGTTGCTTGTCCCTAGGGTGGTACTGTCTGCGGGTTCTGACCCCGTATTGTGCCTACTTAACCCTACGGACCGCGTTCAATTAGTTAAAAAGAACTTTCTTATTGCAAGGGCGTATCCGGTTGCAGAGTATCTTTCCAATGACTCTGCCACCCCAGACTCAGGGGGATGCCGGGTACAAGCCTGCTCTCTTGTGGATCCAGTAATGATGAAAGCATTACCGGAGCACATCCGGGATTTGTACGAACGTTCTGAAGAGCATCTAAATGAGTTAGAGCGAAAGCAGCTGGCGGACCTGTTGACTGAGTATCAGGATGTGTTCGCCAGGGACGAATTTGACATGGGAAATTTCACGGCTATTTCTCATACTATAGATACCAGATACCGGAAACGCCCTACCTGTCACCGAGCGTATGCGGCGGACACCCGCCATGTTTGTAAAGGAGGAGGAGTCACATCTTGAAAAGATGTTGAGGGCCGGTGTGATCGAGGAATCGACGTCGGAGTGGTCCTCAGCCCCAGTGCTGATCCGGAAGCGACACGGTAGTGTCAGGTGGTGCATCGACTACCGGAAATTGAACGACGTCACAGTTAAGGATGTGTTCCCCTTACCCTTGATTGATGATTTTCTTGATACGCTGGCAGGCAGTATTTGGTTTTCAAAGCTTGATGCCAACTCAGCTTACTGGCAGGTGAACATAGCGGAGGAGGACCGGATGAACACGGCGTTTGTCACCAAGTATGGCCTTTTCCAGCATGTAAAAATGGGATTCGGACTCTGCAATGCCCCCGCGACCTATTCCCGGGTAATGAACCTGGTTCTTAGGGGTCTCAATTGGGAGACCATGTTGGCCTTCCTTGATAACGTCATGGTTTTCGGTAGCTCCTTCACTAATCATCTGTCGAATCTTCGAGATGCTTTGGCCAGATTTGGCTTGCATGGTTTGAAGCTGAAGGCCAAAAGATGTGTCCTTTTCCAGCGTGAGATTGAGTTTCTGGGTCGCAGAGTGAGTAGCAATGAAATCGCCATGACCGATACTGATATTAAGGTTGTTTTAGATAGGCCAGTACCAAAGTGTTCGAAGGATGTGGAACGATTCACCGGTTTGGCAAACTATCACCGGGTTTTTATCAAAAATTATTCTGATATAGCGGCGCCATTGTACCGGGTAACGGGAAAGAGTCTCTTCCGGTGGGAAGATGAACAGAAAGAATGCTTTCGATGCCTTGAAAAAGGCATTGACATCTCCCCCAGTACTGGGGCTCCCAAACCAGAATGATGAGTTCATCCTGGATACTGACGCGTCGGACGTCGCCATAGGAGCTAAATTGATTCAGTTGCAGCATGGAGAGGAACGGGTGATAGCTTACGGTAGTTAGGCCCTGACCAAAGAGCATAGACGGTATTGTACTACCAGAAAGGAGCTGTTGGCGGTAGTACGTTTCACACGTCAATTCCGACATTATTTGTTAGGCAGGCCTTTTATAATCAGGACTGACCACTCAAGTTTGACTAGGTTGTTGCGTTTCAAGGAACCACAGGGACAACTGGCGAGGTGGATGGAAGAGCTGTCCCAGTTTAATATGGTGCTGCAACACAGAGCAAGCCGGAAGCATGCGAATGCGGATGCTCTCTCTCGTATTCCGGAAAGGGAGGGGTCTGCTGAGGGTTTATGTGTGATCCGGTCTGGCGATTTGCCTTGTGGTGGATGCAAGCACTGCCAGAGAACAGATCTGTGGGACGCGTTCATTGAAGACGTGGATGATGCAATTCCATTGGCCCTGCCTACAGTGCAAGAAGTTGTCAGTGACCTTGCAACGGTCACCGATGAAATCACTGAAGGGGACAACGGTGAGACTTGCGGCGTCGGTGATGGTGAATGCGTTTGTGATGCAGTTCCGTTGACCCTGCCAACAGTGCAAGAAGTTGTCTGTAACCTTGCAACGGTCACCGATGAAATCACTGAAGGGGACAACGGTGAGACTTGCGGCGTCGGTGGTGGTGAAGGCGCTTGTGATGCAGTTCCGTTGGCCCTGCCAACAGTACGCGAATTCGTCCGTGACATTGGTATGTGCACCGACGCGAGCACTGAAATAGGCAACGGTGAAACCGGCGGCGTCTTAGACGGTAAAGCAACAACAAAGGAAGACAACAGTGAGAGGCCGGATCCTGAGTTCCAAGGGGAATGTCCGTCTTTAGAAAACCTGTTTCTCAATGCATGTAGAGTCGACGTGTTAATGGCGGATGGCGATTTCCGGGTATGCGCGTGTGCTCCCGAACCTGAAGTTGGGGTGCAGATCGCACCAATTGTTTTAGAGCCCAGTAGCTGGGGCTTCACTTGTGCTGATTTGATCGAGGCACAAGGCCATGACCTAGATCTAAGTTTTGCTCTGCAGTGGCTCACCAAGGGGGTGGAGCCTGGAGATTCAAGCCCAGAGGCTAAGTACTATTGGCTGAATAAGGAGCAATTGGTGTTAATAGAGTCCATAATCTACCAAAATAACCCTGTTACAGACGAGAAGCAGTTGGTGATGCCATAGTCCATAAGGGAGGATCCCATCCGGTTGCATCACAACATTTCGTCATCGGGTCACCAGGGTATTAAAAGAACTAAGGGAAAAGTCAAGGAGAAGTTCACCTGGTATGGTATAAACGGAGACGTGGCCGGATATGTGTCTTCATGCGAGATCTGTAATCGAAACAAAAAATCAGCCCGTAAGGGGAAAGGTCCCTTGATTGAGTACCAGGCTGGAGCTCCAATGGAGAGGGATCAGATGGATTTCTTGGGCCCGTTGCCCAAAACCCGTCAGGGCAATGAGTACATACTCATGATGGTCGACCAATTTACGAAGTGGGTCGAGTGTATTCCCCTTCCCACACAAACCGCAGAGGAGACGGCTCGTGCCGCAGTGAATCATTTTTCTCCAAATCTGGTTTCCCTCTTCAGGTTTTTTCGGATCAGGGACGGAATTTTGACTCCAAGCTATTCACAGAGCTATGTAGCTTGCTTGAAATTCATAAGGCTCGTACAACTCCGTATCCTCCTTCGGCCAATGGCCAAGTAGAGCGTTACAAACGAACGCTGATGGATGCTGTCCGGTGCTACATAGGTAAACACCAAAATCATTGGGATCAAAATCTGCAACAGATAGCAGGGGCACTTCGAGCCTCTGTTAACCGCAGTACTGGTTTCACTGTAAACCGACTGATGTTAGGTCGGGAAGTGAATACTCCCGCCAGTCTAATGTTTCCCCGAAAGGGGGAGCGTTTGGAAGAAGATAACTATGCTCACCAGTTGGTGAATGATCTCAAGACAGCGCACGAGTGCGCCCGTAACAAATTGAAAGCTGCAACAAGGCTCGTACAACTCCGTACCCTCCTTCGGCCAATGGCCAAGTAGAGCGTTACAAACGAACGCTGATGGATGCTGTCCGGTGCTACATAGGTAAACACCAAAATCATTGGGATCAAAATCTGCAACAGATAGCAGGGGCACTTTGAGCCTCTGTTAACCGCAGTACTGGTTTCACTGTAAACCGACTGATGTTAGGTCCGGAAGTGAATACTCCCGCCAGTCTAATGTTTCCCCGAAAGGGGGAGCGTTTGGAAGAAGATAACTATGCTCACCAGTTGGTGAATGATCTCAAGACAGCGCACGAGTGCGCCCGTAACAAATTGAAAGCTGCAACAAGGCTCGTACAACTCCGTACCCTCCTTCGGCCAATGGCCAAGTAGAGCGTTACAAACGAACGCTGATGGATGCTGTCCGGTGCTACATAGGTAAACACCAAAATCATTGGGATCAAAATCTGCAACAGATAGCAGGGGCACTTCGAGCCTCTGTTAACCGCAGTACTGGTTTCACTGTAAACCGACTGATGTTAGGTCGGGAAGTGAATACTCCCGCCAGTCTAATGTTTCCCCGAAAGGGGGAGCGTTTGGAAGAAGATAACTATGCTCACCAGTTGGTGAATGATCTCAAGACAGCGCACGAGTGCGCCCGTAACAAATTGAAAGCTGCAACAAAGCGCATGAAGCGCAATTACGACTTGCGTTTGCTTGAGCGCAATTTTGAGGTCGGAGATGCGGTGTATGTCCATGACACCGCCACCCTCAAAGGTAAGTGCAAAAAGCTCTGCCCTCCTTGGAAAGGACCCGGGCTGGTGGTAAGAAAACTGTCCAACCTGCTTTTTCAAATCAAATTGAAAAATGCAGTTCTTATCTTAAACCATGACCGCCTTAAACCATGCCAGGACAAGACTTTGCCAGCATGGCTGACAACAGAGAGAGATAGACCTGAATCGGACCGCGGCGAAATAGCTGATGATCAGTTATACTGTTTGTGTAGAAAGCCTTGGCATTTCGGTTTATAATTTAATGCGATCATTGTGACGAGTGGTACCATGGGTCCTGTGTGAATATTACAGCCACTGACGCCTTGGACATTCAGAAATACCGCTGTGCCAAATGCTAGAATGCTAGCAACAACCTGTGAATCATATAATGTGTTTTTGTGTGTAAGCGTTAACACTAATGTAGAGACAGAGTTTTGCTAGCCAGTTTTTTTTAATAACCTAGAAATGATAACCACTGCCCGTCTTCACTACCTGCATTAAAATTATGTAGACGACAAATGTTAGAACTGCTCTACTACTGCAGTGTATATTTAATTAATAATGTTTAACAGCCTGTAACACGACATTAGCGATTTTAGTGTTTATCATTTAAATCTGTAAATGTTACTGGAATGAAATTAAATGTATATGCATTAAGCCCTGTTTTTCCAGAATCTAGCTAACATTATTTATTTTCTATGATCTAACATCTTGACTTGTGCTTTAATTCCACTCTTATCATTCTAGAATGGATTCCGATCAGATTACGATTGAGGAGCTTGTGTCCGATTCCTGCTTGAACCTTGATCTTGAGGACAGAGGACAGTCTCCTAGCTGGATGGATCAGATGGAGGAACGTAACCGGGTATGGTCCGATGTCGCCCAACGGATCACCGCTGAGCGTTCCGGTAGAGTGTTGCCGACGGCCTACATGCCTGTCGAGGTAAGAGTTCTAGTTCCCGATCAAAAGTCGGAAGAAACTTACCAATTGAAACCTGAAAAATCTATCAGTTTAGCTATTAGCACGTCCCCGGTCGCCGGCCATAGTAGGGCTAACCTTCAACCACCCGCTCGAAACTCCAGGGGTCGTGGTTGTGGTGGGCCCGGCTATGGTAGGCGTAGACCGGAGCGAGCTTTTTACCCACGTCGTTGGGCTCGATCGCAAGGGTGGAAAAATGGGAGTATAGGGGGAGGTGATAGGTCCGTACCCAATGTACAAAGACCGTATGCAACCGTCTCGCACTATAATCACCAGGAAATGCCCCATGGAAACATTGGAGGTCCCTTAATGCCTCATGATCAATGGAAACATCCAGGGGGTCAAACCAATCAACGCCAAATTGATATAATGGGAGGACCATTGAAAAGGTCTCTGGGTCACTGGGAACCTTCAAAAGGGGGCAAGTGGGGGTCCAGCTAAGAGGCCCAGGGGGGACTCTGTCTGTCCAGTCCGAGGCTGCGACGAACCTCTTAGTTCACGACACGTATTTAGGTCGAACATTCCGCAGGTTATGGACATGAGGGTCCCCTTGAGCTTATCACTCACACGTAGAAGGTTAGCTTTTCTTATGGCCCTTGGGGCAAGAGTGGTACGGGAAGGAACATCTCTAGGGGACTTATCTATATTTTCTCTACACATGGGTTATGTCCCTCAAGGGGGTGGTGAGCATTCATCCCAGGTAGAGGCTGTTCAGGCCATATCTAGGTTAACGGGGGAGGAGGTAGGTTCTTTCCGCAACCTATTACACTGGAGTGTGTTGGGCCGACTGTGGGCACTTCTCACAACCAGTGAACATGATTTCTTCGTAGATACTTACCCTCTAACCTCTGATGAACAAAAGTCTAGGTGGCCTGAGGCTACTGATAGCCATTGCCATTTGGATAGGTTGTGTGCACAAGTGGGGATGACTCTGGATGAAAACATCTGGAGCCATCTTAGGGACCGCTCTCCTATGATAGAAGTTGAGGTCAATCTGGGAGCACTGGTCACTAATTTCTGTGATCCCCATACCTATCCCAATGATGCTCTATTGCAAACTTTGTCTAAACTCAGGTGTTTTCCCACCATTGGACTACACCCCAAGGGGGCTGAAAAGTACAGAGACTCTGAAATAAAAGAGTTTATTAGGCTATTGGGTACACCGGAAGTAGGGGGATTTGGGGAGGTAGGACTCGACCACTCTGTACATTATTCAGAGTGGTTGGGGCAAGCAGTCCTCTTACAACGGGTTTTAGGTTACCTAGAAGAACGTCATGTTCTAGTGCTCCACTGTAGAGGGTCAACCCAAGATATGGATGGCAGGGAGGTAAACAAGCGCCTCCTATCCATATTGCATGGGGTGGTAAATCGGGATCGGCGGATTTATCTTCACTGTTTCCGGGGGGATATGGAGGTTTTTCGGGCGTTTACGGATGCATTTCCGAATACCTACGTGGGATACACCCACAAAACGGGGGATTTGACACCGGGGTCATTACTTGCTCTCCGTACTATTCCCACAGAGCGCTTGCTAATAGAAACGGATGCCCCATATTTTACTGGACCCAACATTGGTCCCATTTCATCCCCAACTGTGGTGGGACTAGCAGCCAGGAATGTGGGTATGGTTAGAGGGGAAAGTGTAAATGATGTATTGACTGCCACAGTGGCGAATTTCCAGAGGCTGTACCGCCTTAATTGGGTGGGTGCAGTGTCTTAGACTATGAGGGGTTGCAGTGTCTTAGACTATGAGTTCTGTCTTTTTATTGATTCACGTAAAAATATTACGTCATGTTTCTTGTTTAGATGGTGTTATTATTGTTTAAAAAGTTTAAATTTGGTAAGAGACCATGAACTCTGTCTTTTTATTGATTCACGTAAAGTTATTACGTATGTTTCTTGTCTTACATGATGTTATTATTGCTTAAATTAAGGTACTATGAATTTTGTTTATTATTATTATTATCGGGTTATGTAAAATTATTACAAGTGAGTTTTGTAAAATTATTATGTTATGTTTCTGGTTTTAGATGCACGCCACTTCGTGTCGCACCAAATTCTTGTCTTTTTGGGGTCTCTCCCAGTATTTTTTTATTTTTGATTCTTGTCTTTTTGGGGTCTCTCCCAGTAATTTTTTATTTTTGATTCTTGTCTTTTTTGGGGTCTCTCCCAGTAATTTTTTTATTCTTGTCTTGTTTTTGGGGTCTCTCCCAGTAATTTTTTATTTTTGATGCTTGTCTTGTTTTTGGGGTCTCTCCCAGTAATGTTTTATTTTTTATTAAACGGGCTAGGCTGTGCCCATTATTTCCATACTTTCATCTTCCTTTATTTCTAGTTTCCGATAGGAGCAATTATGTACTTCCGTTTTAACGGGTAAAGTGATCAATTTCAGCGTCCCAATTTTCTTTGGCCATATCCATATACCATAATATAACATATAACATGTAAATTAGCATCAGTTTTATCTGAGCAAATTATAGCATTGTTGAGAAAAACACATGGAAGTTAGCATTAAATGACATGTTTAACTTAATATATTATCATATCAAATAGACGTTCAAAATCATAAAAGAAGAATTAGAATAATCATAATAATTTATCAATCAGTTTTGTTGTTGAAGTTGTTGACATAGAATTCTCCCTCTAGTTTCAGAAAAATAGTCTCTTGAGCTGTCATATATCCTGTGGTATTGTATTTATAACTCAAGGGAGAGTAACATCTTCCATTTTCGCAAAATGCACTTTTTGCATATGTAATGCCATAACTCAAGGAAAACTAACATTTTCCTCTAAATCGGAAAAATGCATCGGTGTAGCAATTAGCATGTCCCGGTTGCTTTTGTTTATTGACGTACAAGCAACTAACCTTTTTCTATTATGCCTGTTGTAACCAGTATCTATTCCCGAACGAAAGGTGGTCGTTATTATTAGATTTTATTTTCAGTACTTGGATTATTTCTTGTGGTCGGTGGTTATAGTGCTTCACATCACACCGCTGGATGTTTGTGTTGTTTCTATTAAGTGCGCAGTCACTTGACAGTTGCCATAACTTTTTGTTGTTTCCATTTAAGTGTGAAGTCACTTGATAGATGCGTTTCTTGTTACTTTCCTTTTGTAGTATTTGTTTTTTTGGTTGGTGGTGACAGGGCTTCACACCGTACCACCTGGTGTGGCAGTTGTTAACCCCAAATGCAAAAGTCACTGGACATAATCTGTATACTCTTAGGTGTTTTGCATATTTCCTTTATTTACATTTTCTTTTATGTACACTATGCACTATTTGGCATTTAAAATGGTCCCTATGGAGACACTTCTCACAACCAGTGAACATGATTTCTTCATAGATACCTACCCTCTAACCTTATTTTATTTGGCCCAACGACTGGTGCTGGCCAATTAAATGATTCTGTTGAATGAACAACATTTAACTTTGTAACAAATTCGCATTTCATAAAACAGAAAAAGAAGAACAAAGGTGAATAATTAAAATTAATTATTAATTAATTAAAATTAATTTATATATAATTTAATAAACACAGATACGCCCCTGGTCACCGGCCATTCATATATGTCAAAAGTATTTGTTCCAAAGCCTTAAGCAAATGACATAACAAACACATAAAGAACAAAACATTAACAAAATTATAATTTTGAGGTTTTCAAATAATGTAATATCTCAAACTTACTGACAAACATTTCAACCAAAATTGGTTCGATGACATCGCTTGAATTGTATGGGTTGGAAACAATCTGTTTACATATAGCCATTGTATTTTTTAAAATATAATATAACCAATAAAAAAACTCCTGTCCTTTTCTTGTTCCCAGCAATTTCCCTAAGATGTACATTTGCCTTAGCCATTTTTTTATTTTTAAATTTAAATTTAATAGTGATTGAGTGCATTTTGCAGCATAATCACTTCATTGACATCTTGAGGGAAAGTTCCCAAACAACTATGTTGAATACACCCACCAAACAGGGGATTCGTCTCTATTTTAGAGGTCAACTGGGGAGTTGGAGGGCAAGTTATGTTCCCACCATTGGTGTATTAGCTCTATTTTTAGATGGTCGCTTTAGCGACCGTCTAAAGTGCTTAGTGAAAAATTCAGGTCGGTACGGCCTAGGTATGATTAGCCCAATTCCCGCTTACTACGCGCGAAGAAAGAGTTGTATAATTTATGCAAGAGGTTTGAGTTCTCCAATTATATTCATTCACAAATGGAAATATTATATTAATATCGTGTTAAATGCAATAGTTTCGAATGGTGTTTTATAGAAAAGAATAAAAAAAACAATGATCGTATTGTACTTGTCGCGGAGGAGATTGTTTATGAATAATTAAAATAGTCCACTTTCTGCTGCGTCTGCGTGACGTAGTATTTTCGCTCATCTGATTCATAAATCTGAGGCTGGCGATAAACAAATGGGAGTCCGGTGAGAATAACGCACTAGTATAAGGTTACGCTTGTTTATATTCACAGGTCTCAATTAATAATACGTTGACCACGAGTTCAACAATTATTACAGGGATACGATAGACACATACAAAACACGCCACATGATCCACACCACACCATCAGCACACGATACAGGGCACATTAAGGTCTCATTGGCCAACGTGCACTGAACTATTCAAACAAAAATATTTAAAAAAAATTAATTATTATTATTTGGCGAACACCCGGGCAACTGGGGTAAATTTGACCTACTTTGGCCCAAAATCAATCTTTTTCCCCTGAAAGGTCACAGGGGCAGGTCCAGCTAAAATGACTCCGTGAAGGGGCGTGGGACCTGTAAATAAACTCACAACAACAACAACAACGTTCTCAACAGATAGCGGCGATCTTTTGTATTTACGGGTGCTAGCAACGCAATAGTAGAAGGTTAGTATAGAAGGTTTAGCTTGTTTATATTCACAGTTCTTAAAACATAGACAGTTAGATATGAGTTCATCAATTACTACAGGCATACTATAGGCAACCTCGAAAATGCTTTATAATCGCTAAAACCGAAAACAACTAAATATATTATATTAAATATATTTATAACAATAAATGTCTTTTAAAAATGTAGTCGGCGTATACGCTGACTTTGAAATAAAGTTAGCAATTTACTTTTCTAAATAATTAAATACAATTAAACAAAGTTAAACTATTGTGTTGTGTTTTTCACTTGTAAGCTGCATATTCACCGCATGAAATGTGTGTTAGCATTGTCAAACCACACATTAGTGTGAGTAAATAAAAAATATACTACGGGAGAGCACTTCATATGTGTCCTCATATGCCTTGATATGAGTATCTTTCTTCACTATCGAAATATATCATATGTTTATATTTGATTTAAACGCAGTTTTCTTTCGACACATTTAAATCACACGTCAATAGCGCCGTCATGCGAAAATGGGTCTTATGCGTTTCGGCAAGCGTTTGTTAAACCCAACATGTGCTCTTGCGCAGTCAGGCCATTGGCGATGCTGTTCGCTTTAAAATCACTCAATATGTTATGTTTCCCCTTACCAGAAGGAGGGATGGCTGAGTGGGCTATTTATATGATGGGCGCATATGGAATAAGACCCATTTTTGCATGACGAGGGTCATTACAAATGTCATTGTGAATTGAAAATGCCACATTTAAGAACAATGCTTTTTGATACAAAATTGAATTCAAAATAGCAAAGTTGTTAATAATGGCAGCCTATCCACACATTGAGGAATGATTTCCAGACGTGCTGACCAAGTACGGCAAACATTGTGGTATGATAATTAAACGATTTTCTCTTATCGTGACACTATACAATTTCGCTAATGATTGTTTTCTCATCTTGGAGGCGAAAGTGAAATTCTGCGAGATGGATTGTAACGCGTAATTGTAACAGGGCCACAATTTGTGTCGTTTGAGCATACAGAGAGTAGTCCGGAATTCCTTACACTGAACAGTGCTACATCCTTTGAATTGAGCACATACACAGTGATGTAGCAAAAATTCAGAGGTTGTATCTCGAATCAGCTTATTAAATATTCGAAAATATTCATGCGGGTCTGTTGGCGTTATGTAAAAGTCACTAAGATGAAAACTGAACCAGCTTCGCCTTAAAGCGCATTAGTGCTCTATACTTATGTTTATGTAAGCGTTGTTGACACCGTGTGAACTGCTCGGGTAACAAGTAAAGCATAAACAGCAATGTTTATATACTTTTATTCCTCCATATACAAGATACGAAGATTATTGTATATTTTGAATTTGTATATGGTGTCAAAAATCAAAAATTTGTACACGGAACTTTCATTATGAATTTATATTTTTGGTGAGATAGTCATTTGATATTAGAAAAAATATTCCTTTAATATGATGGTGACTGCAAATTTTCTTTATATTAAGTTCTCATTACCATTTTCATCATACTTTCTATGCTTTCAGAACTTCCAAAAAGCATGCTGTTTTTATTTTGTCTTAGTTATTTCTATGAAATAATAAGGATGCTAAAAAGTGCACACAAAACTCGACCCATGCGCTATGACACACACTTTATAAAGTTGAATGGCGTGTGTTCATTTCAAACTTGCGATTGATTTTGAAAAATGAATTGCGTGTTAAATTATGCAATAGCGAACATCTTCAGTGCCTTCAGCGCTTTGATTAATGTTCCTCACAGGGTTGCAAAGATTGGACTCTTCTGCTCGTCGGCTGCACGTGCGCGGTGGCCCGGAGCGTCGTCCGTCGTTTTCGACACGTGCACAGTGGCATTTGTCTTTTTGACCCGTCAACCCCCTATTCTTTTTTTTAAGGAAAGACATCTTCTTACGCGACAGCCATTTCAAACAACTTTCAGGCAGTCCTATTGCAACGGGTTTTAGGGTACTTAGAAGAACGTCAAACTTTTTGACTCGTCCACCCACTTATCCTACATAATAAGCCTGCTATCTTGGTACCCATCAACCAAAATACGTAGTATAACACCCGGTTTTACCCGTATTTTCCCGGTTAGCTATTCGTGGGTTTTACTACAACAACAACAATCACTAGCCTTCCACACTCACAGGCCAACATATACAATACAATATACAATATAATACAATATACAATGGAATACAATATAACATATACAGACTCAGAATTATAGACACGGGCTAACACATATACTCTCAAATCCACCTATATTTTTAACTTCAAGTAAAAACATTACTCTCATCGCCATACCAGGATATTTAGGTATCCACTACGGTACAGAGGAAAATATGTAAACGATGTGTTGGCCGACATAATGCTGAATTTCCAGCGGTTTTTCGGTCATTTCTCTTAATGCCTGATGAATCACCTTTCTTTGGGCTAATTCGGCTCACATTAATTAATAATTGATAGGTGTTATTTGATAATGGGTCTTATGTCATCTATTTAACTTTTGAAGTTCTTTTAACTGTACCATTTCACAGTCATTATAGTAAACCACCTGTGTGCAGAGAAAGAGAGTCTAAACCTAAGTAACTAATGTACAGGACGATTTAAATAAACACTCTAATATAAGTCATATAACAGAAAATAAATCTTTCAAATTCACAGCATTAGTTGGATTATTGCATCACGGCTTGATTATACTGTTGTTCCATCGGCTCCGGGTGTTTTCCTGAAAAAGACTTTCCCGAGCAGTGGTTCCACGGTGTCTAGTGATTGTTTAACTTCCCAGCTCAATTTGTCTCAATTAGAGGAATCTTTCTCATATATTCTTTATTAAATTGTTTTGTTCATTAATTTAGTGGTTTCTAAGGTCCAGGGTAAATTGCAATCATGGCTGTACTGTTGCATTCCTTTATTTTCTATTGTACTATGCTGAACAGGTTTGATGGATTTGGTGGTGGCAGTTCACCAAATTCAAAAGCATAACTAGAGAAACACTTCAATGGTCGTACGGATAAAAACAATATAAATGTATATATTAGAATGTTCAATCACATTTAATTAGTATGTGCCCCCATCCACAGCGTACGGATGAAAAGCATCACTAAAAATCTTATTATTCAATCAATCAAACATTTCTATTATAACAGAATCACTAAGGAATGTGTCGAGTTTACTAAATCATTTTAAAAGAATAAATAATTAAATCCATTGTAAATGTACAATGAAGCTTGTTTCAAGTGTTGCACTGATAGCCAATTTCTTAATCATAATTAACGAATTTCATTACATTTAAAGTGTAAAGCTTCAGATTTTTATGCATTATTAACTGAAGGGAGGGAAATTGTTCCTTATAAGGAGTTACTGCATCGTTTGTAGGAGCGTTTTGGGGTCAGATCGGGATCGATACTATCATAGGAAGAAAAGTCGTCTTCAAAACCACCAAGTCCAAACTGAAAGTTGACCATGGTTCATTCACCTTGGTACTGGTAATGGCTTCGTCTAACCAACTATGTCCACATGTCCGGTTTGACAGCCCTGTGGTCCTCAATGTCCCTGAATATCTAGTTGCCGTGACTACGGTGCTCAAAACACTGCCCTTTTGGTCACCAATTTATTCCACTTTCAATAATTTATGATCCTTGCTCAACTTTGATGTCCTGTGTAAATTTCCACAGCCTTGTAATTTGATATTAGCTGATGGCTTTTGTTTTCCGTTTCCTTAGTGACGGGTCACTTGCTCATGTCTCCTCTCTCATATGTGGTATGAAATAGCTTGGCCTTCAACCTTTCTAGAGCGCCACAAATTAATCATTGTCCTACACAACTAATTGTTGATATTATATAAAATAATTGAATTGAACAATACTCCGCAAAAATAAAATAGAAATCAGCCTACAATCAAACTACACGGAAACAATTAAGATAATGTGGACTTTGCTAGAGGTTTTTGGATTCATACTTTATCCATTTATTGTAATAGTATTAAAAGCTGCCCCAGCCGGTGTGTTTGTTTAATCTTTGGTGTTTTGTTGAGCGCAGTGTGTCAGTTTAATTACCTCCCTTAATAGAGTTCAACATCTATAACGTTTAACAGATAAATGCATCAATCTCTTGCACGACGGTTACATTACATTCACCTCTGTGTTGGGCTCAGAACGGACTATTGTTATGAAAGCGTCTCATTCATGTCATGATCATACCTAGCGTTCATCATTGAGGTTACAGTATACTAAACAATCTCTTGCACGACGGTTACATTGCATTCACTGCATTAAAGAAAACCATCTCATACCATGATATCTTATATCAGTCTTAATTCATTATTATAAAATTGATCTGGTTTTTTGTTGTTAAGAAACCAACATACATACACACGTCGAAGCAATTCCTAACGCCACTCAATAAAAATTATGTTCAATTATTTACATATGTAAAGTGCGTGGAATGATTCCATCTGCGTAAATGGGCAATAAAATAGTCCCATAGAGTTGCATTAAAACTCGCAAGTATTTGCACAATTTATCGTACATTTAAAAGTCATATTTCTTAATTTAATGCATGCGATCTTAAATATCCAATCAAATATACATTGAATGCGTTTGTTCGGTTTTAGCTATTTTATAGACAAAATGGCGTGCTGAGCCTTTCGCAGAGTTGTATGTGAGAGCAAGGAACGACAACTCTGCGTGGAGATTGATAAATGCATCAGACGATTCAATAGTGTAAATAATGAATAATAGTACGAGTAAATAGATAACTAATAATAATAATAATATGAATATAATTACCTAAGGAAAAAAACCGAAAAGGTATGTGGTTGTTGGATTTATTTCCTAACCCAAGATTGTGGGCAGAGGATATGCAGTTGTTGGACTTCCTTCCTTACCTAAGATTGTTGGAAAATTGCAGTCACTTAATGCTAACAGCAGTATGGTTACTTGATTTTTGTGATCCTCTTTACTACTCTGAGGATGTTTTAATGCAAACTTTATCTGATCTCCGGTGATACCCCATTTTTGTTTAAAATAGAAATTCTTAATATGAACAGTGTTCTGTGAAAAGAGGGTTTAATACATGGGAGTAGCGCGTTGTCCCAGATTTGTTTGTGCAATCCGTACTTTGTTTCTTATAATGTTGTATATAGAGTGCTTTGCTCACTCAGGGATGGGTTCTTTTATTTCCCATGAATCTATGGGAAAATGCTTTCTTCAATTTCTTATTTTTATGTAACTGTGCCTGAGGACCACTGTTACATGTACAGCATAAATTAATATTTACATGGCTGCCATTGGCTGGATGAGTTTTTTCCCAGACCATTCTTCGGTTTTTTATTAACTGTTTAGCAATAGAGTATGCCATGTATTATAATACTCATTATGGGATGGATTTCTGGAAGTATACCCCATATTAAGACGAAACTATGCTTATGAAAAAAAGAAACAATAATAATGAATAATATACAATATACAATTCTACCATATAGAAACTTGAAAGCACCAGATGCAAATATTATAATATATGGATAATGTAATCCGAATACACATACTGTTACTACAGATAGATTAATAAAAATAAAATATATATATATAAGTTATAAAAGTTGTCCTTTAGAAAAAAACACGGTTTTAGTGCACTTGTATTTCTAATTGTCGGACGAAAGCCGACTAGCATTTTCTATGCATACTTGTAATTGGTGGAATTCCTTTTTATTTTTTATGCCACCGTGCTTGACGACCACGGTTGCAGCACTTTTCAAGTGCCCAGATTTTCTTGTAATTGTCGGACTTAAAGCCGACCCGTATTTTTATGATATGTTTAACTGTCGTGATGAAACTTTGGATAGCTTCAAAATATGGTTACCAACCGCTAGAATGCAGTGGTTCTTGATTACCCCGTAAGGTTAAGGCACCCCTGTGCCTACGGGAAGGGGTCTTTTGATCCGTTTGAGTCTGTCTCTTCTGCCTTGGGTGCGACCATATGGCTCCTAGGATGGGTGGCGGCCCAAAAAGAGAAAAGTGGAAGGAGTGTTGTGCCGGGCACCAGTCGCTTGCGATGAGGGAACTGGCCGCAGCAAGCATGATTGGTGGAAGTTAGCCGAGGCACGAGAAAAGAGTTCCCGAAGATCGTTGCGCGGGACGAGAATCTCGCTCTTTTCTTGCTGGACTTCTGACGAGAAAGGTTGTGTCCGACTGCGCTAAGAATTCTAAGAAGAACTTCACGTTTCAACGTAACGTTAGTGTTATAGTTTTAAGTGTTTTCCTGACTACCAGTACTAGTACCCCCGAGCAAAAGTTAACCTAGATAAACACTTTAGTATTTTGCAAAAAACGTTTAAGCTATCCGTTACTCACTAAAATACGCTATACACCAATCGACTGTACATGGATTCGTTGTTCTTCGGCATGCGTTAAATATTTTTATTGTAAAAGAAGCCAGAAAAGGCTTATCAGTTCCCTATTTGAGTGACCCGCACTGAACACCATCCTTTGACATGCCGTTTGAAAACACGGCGCGAAAATTAATAATTGTGTTTATACTCATCCTAAGCCCTAAAATTATAAGTTAGCATGTGAAAACAATATAACAATACATCTAGTGTAAGTTTACACATGTCTGTACTCACGATCTCGCTGTAAATCACATAAATAACATAGAAAATCGCGGCACTTAATGTAGCGACGCTTTGTTTACAAAAGAACGGTTACAATGCAGTAAACTGTTACTAGTACTTGCCTTACCATAACCCTATAGTAAAAAGTACCAGCCGAGTGGGTGACCTTGGTGTTTTGGCTATACTGAGGGAACGGATAAAGATATTGGCGAACGGTTTTCTGATCCGTGCTTGTGAGTGAACCGACCTTTGGGTGTGATGCCCTTGTAGCCGTTCGTCCGTCTGTCCGTTCGTCCGTACGGTTAGATGGTGGTATTGTGCCAAGGACCATAACTCCTGAACGGTTAGAGATAGCCGCAAACGGTTTTCGTTATTGTGCTCAGGATTGCAAATACCTTTGGTTTTAATGCCCGTTAAGTCGTTCGTCCGTCCGTACGGCTAGATGGTGGCATTGTTCCAAGGACCATAACTCCTGAACGGTAAGAGATAACCGCAAACGGTTTTCACCATTGTGCTCAGGAGTAAAAGACCTTTGGTTTCAATTCCTAGAGACTGACTTAATCCGGGACGACACTTTACGGACAATTATGACTTTGCATCTCCATAACTTTTGAACGGATAAAGATAGCTCAAAAATTCAAACGGATGAGGAAAGTAGCGAAAGTAGCGAAAGTAGCTCAGGCACCTAGTTTTCGGAGTTATAACTCATATTAACTGCTCTGTGGCAGGTGTATCATCGGGCGCCACCCGACTCATTGTAGCTAGGTTTGGCTTGTCTCGGGCTTTTCCGAACATTGTTACTTTTGATGTAGGGTATAAGTAAATCCGAGTGTCACTTGTGTTCGGAGGCACAGCACTTTAAAAATCCGAGTGTCATTTGTGTTAGGAGGTACAGCACTTTAAAAATCCGAGTGTCACTTGTGTTCGGAGGCACAGCACTTTAAAAATCCGAGTGTCACTTGTGTTCGGAGGCACAGCACTTTAAAAATCCGAGTGTCACATGTGTTCGGAGGCACATCACTAAAAAAAAATTCCGAGTGTCACCTGTGTTCGGAGGCACATTTATAAAAAAAATCCGAGTGTTACATGTGATCGGAGGCACATTAATCCGAGTGTCAGTTTTTTTTATAAACAATATTTCTCAATGGTAAGAAAACCAGAAAGTAGTCATGCACGAGTACAAATACAAATAAACATAATCAACTGCAAGAGCACATAGGTTCTTACAACCGACAAACATTACATAACATAGAAATAGTCATCTAAGAGTACAAATACAAATAAACACAATCAATTGCAAGAACACAAAGGTTCTGACAACCCAAAAAAATTGCCTAACATATAAGCAATAGTTTAATTTCAAGTTATTACATGAGTCATGTAAATAAATTAAGTAAGTTAAGAGGCCAAGGAGATGGAGGAGATGTTAAACTAAAAGACATCATCCAGCTGTCATTCAATCATTGGGCAAACAAGCCCTAAGAAATAGTCATGCAGTGGTTAAAATACCAATAAACACAATCCACTGCAAGAACACATAGGCTCTGACAACCAAAAAACATAACATAACTTAGAAATAGTCATGTAAAAGTACAAATACAAATAAACACAATCAACTGCTAGAACACATAGGTTCTGACAACCAAAATCATAACATAACATAGAAATAGTCACGTAAGAGTACAAATACAAATAAACACAATCAACTGCACGAACACATAGGTTCTGACAACCAAAAAACATTACATAACATAGAAATAGTCAGGTTATAGTTCAAATAAAAATAAACACAATCAACTGCAAGAACATATAATTTCTGACAACTAAAATACATTGCCTAACATATTAGCAAATGTTTAATTTCAAGTTATTAAATGAGGCTTGTGGTATATTTAACAATAACAGTCTTTATTGTACAATTAAATATTCATTTATCCCAATTTCTGGCACCCTCCTATCGTCAGAAAGTTATAGGAGGGTAGTCAAGGGGATAGCTTAAGAGGCATGTGGTATTTTTAACAATATCATTCTGTATTTTACAATTAAATATTCATTTAACCCCATGTCTGGGACCCTCCCATCGAAAGAAAGTTATAGGAGGGTAGCTAAGGGGATAAATTAAGTAAGTTAAGAGGCCAAGGAGATGGAGGAGATGTTAAACTTAAAGACAGCTGAATGATGTAATCATTGGTCAAAGAATCCCTAATATTTTTGTTATTAATATTTAAACCACAAGTTTATTTTTTGTAAGGTTGCGGAGTTTCTCTCGGACCTGCTTGTCCGAGGGACGCGGCCAGCAATTCCCCCGTTTGTCTCTAACCGTCTTCATGGTGATTGTTTTGCCGTTCGCGGCAGCCCATTTGATGTCGGCACGGAATACCTCCTCCTTCTCCTTGGTCTCTGCATCTGTGATGAAGGTTTTCTGTTCTAATGGCCAGTATACCCCGACGACGGCTCATCCAGCTCTGAAGTCGGCGGAATAATATCAGGGTCGTCCTCTGGGTCTTCCTCAAGGGACTCTATCACCTCTGATACTTTGGCGTCCAACTCTTTATGTGGAAATAGACAGTGTAATATGTCAAATATATATGAATGTATAATAGACAAAAACGTATATGAATTTATAAATATATATGGATATGTTTCAAGCTTACCGCCGCTTCCTCCATCTCCTGCCTCGGCTCGTCCCTTTCCAACAGCTCCCAATGCTTGTTTCGCTTCTCTTGCATGACAGATGCACCGACCTGTGACTGCGGAAATAGAACAAGACACGTGTAAAGAAATATATCAAATGTTTAAGTATCGAGATCGAAACGTATATGCATTGCTGAAAATGTATTTTTAAGTTTTATGGTTACCTTCTGCTCCATGGGAGCGGCGCGGATTGTAGGGGCTGCTTCAGAGAGGCCATCTTTGGAAACATCTCTGGTCACATCAGGGCTGCTAGGACTGTTGAAAGTGGCGGTGGTGGTGGCAGCGGTTCTGCTTGTGGGGGCTTCCGAGCGATCCTCGCTGTCATCTTCTGAGAGAGCGGGTCTGCTGGGTAGCCCGGAAAGTCTTTCCAAGCGAACCCAAGACGTTGACAGGCGTTGGCCCCTTGTCAAAGACACCTCGGGGCTGCTGGTGCTATTTGCTGTGGCGATGGCGGTGGGAGCGGCGCGGCTTGTTGGGGCTTTATGAGGTGGGGCGCTGTCATCGTCCGACACAGAGTGGCTGCTGGTGTTGTTGGTGGTGGCGGTGGCGCCCACGTCCTCTTCCTCGCTTTCGACAGCCACAAGTATGTGTCGAAGGTTTTGCCTCTGCAATTGAAAGAGTATAGAATGTAACCCTTCGTATATGCTCTACATTGACATTTGAATGTTTTTTGAACGTGAACGGATGTATGCAAGTTCATCTCACATCTACTTACTGATGGTCGGCGACGTTGTAGTATTGTAGTATTGGTCGGCCGTTGTCTTATGGTGACACAACATGTCCGCCACCTGCTCTGCCTTACCCGCATCCAACTTTCTGGCCTGAACTGTAAGCAGTTAACGGTTTAGGGTCAGGCCAAACTCAAAAGTTGGATGCCTCGCCGCTAGTCCCGACCTAAAGAATATCGACATTGATTATGGCAAGTGTGATTGTCACAAGCATCCATTGTTTATCCAATCCTAGAATAAGTTATAGCATTTTTAATTCCAGAAAGTGACAACTTACTTCGCCCAGGCCCTCTCTAGTCACTTGATTATGTGGCTCTGGTCGAGGTCGGGTGAGACTTGCCGCGGCCGAAAACCTGCAGATCTCTTCGCTCCCGCCCCTGCTACCTTTAACGCAACGTCACAGAAACTGCGCAGCAGTTCCATCACTTCCCGTTCAAGGTGGAAGTAGGCGTAGCGACCCCACTTGGCTGTCTTGTGAGCGTCGATGCTCACAGTGCAGTGGAGGCCGCCAAGGGACGGCTGCGCATGTTGGACGTGCTTGAACTGCAATGCAATGAAAACTCCACTTTTATATGCACATATTGTGATCAATGAATGAATGAATGGGTTAAACGTGTGAAACGGAAGTATACATACTCGGAGCTCAACGAACTCCCCGGCTCTGGAGCCGTTGGGTATTTCCATCAACATTATCAGCACTCCTCTGATGTCCTGGAAGTACTGTGCACGTTTGCGCCGGAAGCCCTCCATGCAGTCCTCCTGAACCGTCCGCCCCACCTTTCGTCTTCTTGGTGGCAGCTGCGCAACCCTGCAGCTTGCGAAAGGGCTGTAAAAGTACATATCAAAAAGTTTGTGTCAAAAAGCAATGCACAAACTCTACAAAAAAATGCATAGTTATTGTCCATTATTCATATGTGTTTACCTCGTCAGCGTTGCCGGATGACAATAGCCGCTTGTCCTGGGCCCACCTGATAAACTTGACGACGGAGTCAAGGTTGCTTCTTACGGTACCAGGCTGGTGGTCCTTTTGGAAATAACCGTCGGCTACTTCCAGATGGTCCTTCCATTGCACGACGTTGTCCAGGGAGCCACCCTCCTGGTACCCTGCCAGGGCAAAGAAACGGTTCAGTTTTATGCACTCTTTCTACACCTTGGCGCCTTTCATTTTGCCACCACATCTGGATGACAGGTGGCGACACCAGGCCAGAACTACGGAGACTGAAAGAGATATATAATGGAACAACACTTGTACCATACTTGGCGTTCTTAAGTTATATCAACGGTCACTAGTCGTTATACTTACAGCTTCGGCGGCCCTTCATAACACGGGCACTGAGCGGTAGACCGATGCAGTATTCCCTGGTGAGGAATACTGCATCGGCCTCCTCCTGCTCCTCCTGCTCTTCCTGCTCCTCCTTATCGTAGTAATCATCCGTGTCACTGGAGGCCTGGTTTAGTGTCTCGGTGGCGGTTGCGGATGCGCCCCTAGCCCCTGACATCGCCTGTGGAGGTATCCCCTTCCTTGTCACCTGGAGTGTGAACATTGAAGTATGTTCAAAAGCAACACATAGAGGTAGACACGTGCGTTGTAATATAGGTCGTATAACATATTTGCTAAGGCCAGCAGAGACACCTACCTTTACAAAGGTCTCGTATAGAGCCAGGAACTCCACGCTGCCTTTTGTGAGCCCATGCACTGACGATTCGAGATGCGGGCCCCGTTTGTTCACAGTGCACCCGCACGATTACCGCCAGTACGCTCGGCCGTTGATCGAGCTCTTTCCCTGGCGTCTGGCAGTCTTGGCCGCAGAGGTGGTGTGACACAACTCTGCGCCCGAAAGCCCATGCACCTTTCTCAGGTGGTTGTTGAGTCTCATGAGTGAGACCCTTATCCCCTTTTCCGAAAGGCACAAAGGGCAAACTCTAGGCTTTGAGCAGTTCTTTCTCTGGACGGACGTGCGGGCGGTCTTTCAGGCGGGAAGGCGGACGGACGGACGGACGAACGATCGGACGGACGGACGGACGGACGGACGGACGGACGGACGGACAGAAGACAGACAGACAGACAGACAGACAGACAGACAGACAGACAGACAGACAGACAGACAGACAGACAGACAGACAGACAGACAGACAGACAGACAGACAGACAGACAGACAGACAGACAGACAGACAGAAGACAGACAGACAGGCAGGCAGGCAGGCAGGCAGGCAGGCAGGCAGGCAGGCAGGAAGGCAGGCAGGCAGGCAGGCAGGCAGGCAGGCAGGCAGGCAGGTAGACAGACAGACAGACTGTTTAATTGACGTAAACTTTACATTTTTTGTAATTTTCAAATAGTTGTACATTTCATGAAGTCAACGTGAACAAAAAATACGTGCATCAAAGTATCATTTCGATCGCGTAAGGATTATCACACATATATGAATACATTTAAATACTAAATTATACATAAAATGATTTGTTTAAATAAATGACATAATCAAATATTATTTAAGTGTTTTCTAGACCAACATATACATTTTAACAATAAAATTAATTGTTGTTTCAATTGGAAATATTATTGCAAGGTGAGTCTAAAAGTTGTCCCAGTTCTTTAAAAACACTATGTCAAAAATGTGAACGATTTGGTAGTAAAAGCAAAAAAAAAGCAACCATTTTTCACATCTTGTAAGAAGCACAAGAAACCGTTTGGTTAAAACGAAAAGTTGTTTTGGCAGCCGTTTTTGCAAAAATAATGTATTTATGCTACAGATTTTGTGATCATTTTAATTACAAATAGTTTGACAGTTGGTTTAAAATTAAAATTTTCCAATGTCTTGTGTGTGTTTACTTCTAGATTTGTAACTATGAGAAAGATCAAGTGATGTTTTTTTACCTTAAACGAAGATTAATGTTGAATTTCTAGTACACTATTCTCATATTCATTTACTTCTTTACGACCGACGTTGATATATGATAACAATTCAACATATTGTATTTAATTATGCAAAAACTATTTCATAAACACTCAATCTATTGAAAAAGAATCAGTTGTTTTCAGTATCTAAAGCTGTTCTTTCAAGTTGTAACTTGTCATCCCCTATAACATTTAACGATGCTGAGATGCTTATCTCATGCTCTTATTTGTGGACACATTTTCGTTTGCTGATGCTCATTTTTAAATTACTGTCCTCATAATACCTTTATCAAAAATGTATCTTTATCGCAACGGGTAACACATGTCTATTTAAAAAAACATAAACACACACACACAACTACTTATACCGCACATAATTATGTAAATATCTGCCGAACCAACACCCTTTCTTTTCACAAAACAACGTTGACAACCCTTGCTTAACTTTAATACTACTCAGGTGAGCAAACCAGGGCCACCATTGCCCTCTTGTTTTCGATTGTTAATTGCGAATATTGAAGTGACTTTTTCATTTGTTTTAAAAACTAACTGCACGTGTTCTGCTAGAATAACTTTGACGTTTGTGCGTAATATGCCCTTTAACTACAATTTGGACCGCTTCATGGAACAGGGGTCTGATACCATATGCTGCCTGTTGAGCATATCACCATTTGGGTCATTCGTAAAGACCTTACAGATCAATCGTTTCCTAACACATTCAGCGGTGTGTTTTCGTTTGCCAATGACGAAAATCAAGTGTTGAGACTCTTCAATACTAAGCTAAGTTAAATTGTATGCTGAGATTTTCCGAAGATTGACAATACAATACACGTGCGTCTACGCGACGTTGCAATATTATTCAAATTGATTACTTATTTACAGATGAAATGTACCAGCATAACCCTTTTGTAACAAAACTGCGAACGCACTTTGGTTGCGCCTCTACAATTCGTTAAATTTAAATGACAAAATTATCATAGATTTGTATCATTTTGTGTTAGCTGGTCATTTGTGATCGATATTTGTCATCGATAGCGTACGGCTCGTAATTATGCCTCTGGCACCTATTTTACCGGGCTGCAGAGAGCCGTTTACCAGTCCATCCTTTTGTCCGCACGAGGTTAACTCAGAAATGATAAAGCGTTGATACCTGCATTATTGCTTTCTATTAAAACTTGTATGGAAACTAAACACATACGAATTGCCTGATCTCATTTTGCAATTGATATTTACCTCATTTCGGAAATGGATTCATTTAGGAAATGAATATCAATCTACCGTTCCATAAACATCGATACTACTTACCACAAAGATTTGATTCTTTTATTCATCACGCAAAACACTCACCTCAACTGAACTCTGACTTTTACATTGCCCTACATATGGGATTTTTCGAATGGCCGAATGAATCAATACTGACCAGACTTCCAAATAGAGCATTTGTGCTTATTGAACGCAATATTTTGTTTGCTTTTTTTCGTAATTAACACATCTATGCATATTAGCGCTATACATACGTTTTACATCAAAATACAAAGTGCATTTAATAAGAAACCGCGACTCGAAGTATGATTTAATAACTGGTAGTTTCTTTCATTTTCTTTAAATTTCGTTTGTGACATCTGTCTATTTCGGTTGTTTATTGTTTCTATTTAAAATGGAAGATTAAATCAAACAAATTCCGTTTGACTCAATTTAACTGGTTGTTAAATTGAATCCAACATCTGCCGTTAGGTTCCTCTAAACATATTTATTGGCTATTGATCTCTACATATAATTCACACTTGTGAACCTACACGCCCACGAAGTAGCCAGTGAAAGAGGTGGTTGACTCGCCGTTTATCAGGTTGCTGTCGCTGGCGGCAGGGTGTCGAACCCACACCTCGTCACCTGAAACGGGACACGGCTTAATGCAAATGCGTAACGAGTCACCCCAGATAAGCCTGTGCAGTTCGAACAGGCTTATCGGGGACGACACTTTCCGCGTTTACTCGAATTTTGTTTAGAATAGACTTAACATGAACAATTTAAAGCGGACGGTGTCGTCTGAAACGGGAAACATGCGGTTTGTACGCACCGGCCCTACTGATAAAATTGCATGCGTGGAAGTCCCGGATTACCCATTAGGCAGAGTAGGCAACTGCCTTTTGGCCCCGCGTATTGTAGGGGCCCAATGGGACCGTGCAGAAATAATTGTTTACTAACTTAGCCTAATATAATGCCTTGACAAAGCCGATTATTTTATATCAAGGTTTTGTTCTTATTAAAGGCCTTGTCTAAGCATTGTCAGGCCAGCCTTGGCATTGGTGGGCTGGGTAATGGCGCTCTTGCAAGCACTAGGCCGACTTGGGGCCTGGGGAGTTATCTTATCCGGGACTGATATTGTTTGGGCGTGTATTTCAAAATTAATGATGTTCTTCCGCGACTGAGGCTGCATTATGTGCGGACATGGAGTGTGTCTCATCACCCCTACCTAATGAACTCAATCGACTCACGAAAGTTGAGGCGATTTTGAATTATAGCTGCAAGTTTCGGTTTTTGAGATTTTATTTTAAAGTATTCAACTTTGATGTGGTCTTAGGAAGGGGGAGCCATAGTGATCGGCGGAAACCAAACCTGTCCGGTACGGTGACTACCAACCAAACAAACATGCTCTAGGTCATGGAAATTGATTCCGGGTCGCCGAGGTGAGAAGCGCGTGAACCTACCATTGCGCTTTCCGTTCAGATCTGATAAAACTACAGTGACGTCTACAGCCGTACGTGCGGCACAACCCGTACATGTTCGTCAGTCTATTTTATTTTATTTTTAATCTATATTATTAAACAATTGCAGAAGAAATAAAAACAACGATAACAAAATATTGTATATTTGCAATTTCAGAAGCCAAGCTGACCTCAAAAGAAATATTTAAATGGATCGTGCTCTGTGAAAAAGAGGTTAAATGCATGTGCGTAGAGTTTCCTCCCAGAGTAGCCTGTGCAGTCCTCACAGGCTATTCAGGGACGACCCTTTCCGCCTGAACTAGATGTTTTTCTAAGAAGAGACTTTTCTGAGAGAACTATCCCTTATCTGGGACGACACAACACACATGCATTAAACCCCTTTTTCACAGAGAACTGCCAACAAATATGCCTTGATTTTCAAGGATGTGTTTCATTATTTCAACCTGTCAGTGAGTATGTTACAAATACTGACGAAGTTAAACGCAACGTAAATGGTTTGTTAAGCATGGGGATGGGCATTCAATTCAAGCAAACAAAACACTAAAAACAACACCATTTCTGAACAGAACTTTATCACTATTTTTCAACTTGGTCCTTCGCAGTCCTTTGTCTCAATAGAATTGTTGAGATGGCGACCGCCTTTCTAATGGGAGGTCCGAGTTCGATCCCAACTCTAATATATGTAAATAAGCTTAACTTTAACACTTAACTCTTAGAAGTAACACGCCATCTAAAACATGTAATACCGCTTCATTTTTAACCGCACATTCGCATTTACCTTTAATCAAAGCGAGCGCCACGGCGTTCGTGCCCATTGTGTAGTAGCCGTTGTCGCCAGAAACGACCTTGGTCATCGCAACTCCATTCTTGACCAGCTCTAGTTCCGTCTGGTATCCCGGTCTGTTCAGCACAGCCGTCGTGAACTCGAACACGCCCGCGAACGGCGCTGTGAATACTCCGTGTCTAACGTCGTAAGCGTTACCGATGTTCAGTGTTACCTGGAGAACGCGGAATAAAAAACAATATATAGGTAATTATGAAACGAAAAAAACAACGTTTCGTCTGTCGTAAAATGACATGACAAGACCTTTTATTAAGAATGCGCTTCGTGTAGCAATTATTTTTAACGTTTTTTTTTAAACATTGTATTTAAAAAAAAAGAACGAAGTTACACTGAGCAAAAGTTATATCAATATTTTGAGCATTGACCTTAAAAAGGACTTTCTTTATTTTGAGCTAGTTCGCAACATATATTTACCAATGAATAGCCAATAAATAGCAAGTGTAAATGAAAATGTATTTTATATTGGCCGATGCAGGGCGGCGGGGGAAGGGTGGAGGGGGAGTGGGGGAGGTTCTAGCCTTTAAAGGGACCTTTTCACGTTTAGGTAAAAAAGGTTTCACATCCGCAAATGTTCGTTATAGTTATGATATTTGCGAGGAAACAGCAACACTGAGCATTGACCATGCTCTCAAATATCCATTATATGCATCTTTTGACGAGTTGAAAACTTGAAAATTATAAAGCGTTGCAACGCGAAACGATTGCATAATTTGGAGAGTTCTATTGTTTTCGTTATATTTTGTGACACTACGAGGATTGCTTATACAACGTATGAACAACATCATTAATTGCATGAGTACGGTTGGCCGAATGGTCTTAATCAGACTTCTACACCAGGGGTCAGTGGTTCGAGTCCAGTTGAGGGTTACTTTTTTGTCTTTCTTTAATTTTATTCTTGTTTTTTTTTTAACTGGAGCTTTTTAGATCAAATGTGTACATTTATCAATATAACGCATTTGATGACAAACTTCAATACATGCCAAAATCTGTAAAAATGCCCCTTTAATCTCTATACAGCGGACAGTTACTGTCTTACCTCTTACATCTAAGAATGGTCTTTGAATTTGAGCTACGAACACGGTGCACGCAGTCTTCATATGATGTACCGATGTCGGGACTATTTTTGAACGATTTTATGAATAATAAAGTTTTAGTATGACAAGCTATGGCGATCGGAGGCACTAATGCGAAAATGCACACACATTCGCTAAATATGATGTATTTAATCGTAGTTTGTTAGCTTCCCTTGTAGCTTGTTTATTATATTATGGTGCCGAAATATTTCAAAAAGTGGTCAACATTTAATAAATTCCTAAAATGTTTTTTAATTATCGTGTTGTTAAGTTTAATATTATAAGAACCATGATATTCGAGAAATTTTGTCAGTGCTCGTGTGTCAGGAACCAACACCAATCATCAACCATCTACCTCGTCAAATATAATCGGCTGTTCACTCCCCAGGGTGTTAATGTTGTGCCCGAGGGTAGCAGTGAACGCTATAGGTGTTGTGTAGATGGACGGACAGCCACAGGTCGCTTTAGTAGAAACAAATCATTGATCAGCAATATCATCAAACAGATATAGACATATTCGCAATCCGATCATTTCCTAATTAAGTTGTCGTATGTTTTAACTTTTATCCAAAATCACGTCTTTAAATATATTATCATTACACAAAGAAGTAAAATGACGTCTCTAATTCAAAAGTTATAACGCTCCACGGGCTAACAATCGCGAACTGACTACAACTTTTACGTTTACAGGTGTAGAATAAAACAATACATTCAAATATATATTAAGATAAAAAAAATGCAAGCTATAAAGAATGCCTACGCCTAAACTTGATTTTTGCTATGAAGAGACTTTCTTGAAACGAAAAATGTCTTAAAAGCGGAAAGTGTCGTCCCAGAATAGCCTGTGGGGGTTACGTATGCTAATCTGGGACGATACTTAACGCACATGCGAAAGACCCCCATTTCACAGACCAAGGCTCGATCATATAATATAATTTCATTCTTTAGAGGCCGAAAGCAGTAGAGCTTTATTTGTTATGTCAATGAATCACATTTACGATCTTTCTTACACCTATTCTGCTTGACAATATTCTGTAGATACATAGCTAGCTTGATAGTAAAATATATTTTATGGATGATTCTGTGTAAGCTGATAGGGAAATCTATCAAAACAACTAAGGGATATGTATTATGCATTATAATTATCAGCTTACAAAGAATCATCCATAAAATATATTTTACTATGAGTTTTCCTTTCACGCGTAACGTTTTGGCATTGATGTTATAATTTTCTGTCTGCAATATTCATTTCATTAAAATCGTTTTAGACATGCATTTGGTTTGAGATTGGTGCTGGGGTAAGTGTGACGTATGCATGTCCCTCAAACCATAATTCGTTGCATGAATAGTTCCAAGACGGTGATTCCAGTTTTAATCATGGTATGCATGTTGCCCAAGCGCTATCTTTTACAATTACTTATAAATTGCATAATGCATATTAAATGAATTCCATGAGCTTGTATACTTTTTTTCGCTGAATAAATGTTGTTGTTGTTGAAAACTGTTGGTGTTCTGTTATAAATGTGGATAAGAAAAATGATGTCTCTCCTGCAGAATGTCCGGAGTTTACTTGTGCTTTATTTATCGCATCCATGCTGCTCGTTACGTTTATTCGATTCATCGAATCAGACAACACATTTGCTTTACTCGAACCCACCTCATTTTAACTTTAGCCGTTGCATATTAGGTATGATGTCCGTCTAGCGACAGGTAGGTCACGGGTTGGATTCCCGATTCGATAGCGGTCTTCCCATTCGACACCAAGTACCGTTTTTACCCAGGAATCGGACTCGAGAGCATTTCATTTACTGGGAAAATTTAAATAGATTACAGTGTGTTCAGTAGTTTATCAAGTAATGAAGATGTGAAAATAAACTCAAATAGATTTTTTTTGTTCAAATTTATATTTCGTGTACTTGTTTTTGTTTTTGCTTATGATTGAATTCTATATGCTTCGCTAACAAATTATCATTGTTTACATGTTTAAGCATATAGAACACAATTTTTCCAGATTTCAATCGATATTTACGGAGTTCGAGTTTGATGTGGTATCATTATTGTGTTTATATAAAGTAATTTTTAAATGGAGGTGTTTTACATACACAATTACATGTGAATGTTCAGCTCCGTTCACTGTATAATTGTTTTCCCTATTTTGATCATTGTTGACAAGTTCCGAATCTGTGAATGAAATTTCCAGACAGAAGATTACAACATTTTAAACTAGTAGTTATTTATCATGGTATATTAGAAACAGTGTGAAGGATTTCGAAAAGTTTACCATTTTGCCTAGCTACTGTCAACGCGTCGATTTCTTTTTCTAATTTGTCAGCTTCCGTTTCAAGACGCAAGCGCAGGTTGCGCTCTTCCGCTATCAGTGAAAGCAGATTTTGGCTTATTTCCGGATCGAGGCCCTGGCCGTAAACCTTGAAAAGAAATGTGTCTGTCCATGGGATCTGGATGCTTTCGCTATATCACTACCGTTAATCACGGGCGCCACCTCCTTTTTGCGTTGCATTGATTAATGAGCCAATGCTACTTCCGAGGTGGCGCTAAGGACATAATGTTATTAAATGTCACATATAATTCTACATAGTGAGTTAGTTTTATGTGTTTTATGTTCAACATATTTTGCATTACTTTTAAAATTGGGAAATGTGCGATTCAGCGAAGATTTGTTCATCAACACATGTACAGAAACATATAATAACAAGTAACAACCCATTTGGAAACGTGATGACTTTTATAAGTTGTGGCATGGTAAAGATTTAACACTAAATCGATGTATTTTGCATGTGCGACGAGAAAATTTCCACCCAATGATATCACTTACAACATGAAACCATTGAAAAAGTTTTCCGATGCACATTAACATTGGCTTCTGGTCGATCTAAAAGATAATTTGGTGTTTTTCCAAAAGAGATGGAGCCAATGCCAAGGAGGTGGCGCTAATAAAAAGAGGTGGCGCCAATGCACTATTTTAATTCGGTTGTAATAAAATTAAATTAAAAAAGTGAAGTCTACATAATTATGAAGAGATTTTTAAACATACTCCAAAACTGGAAAGCAACTCAATTTGACGAGTAAACTTATGTTCGGTGAGTTTTTTTCCAGAAACAATAATAGCCACACATCAAAGAAATCGTTATAATTGAAAGAACGTAGAGTAACGATTTAAAATAGACTCAAATCCTGATATTACTGCAAATACAATGCATCAGACAGTTCATAAAGACACATGTTTTATATTAATGGTACTAAACCGCAATACTAATGTTGTTGATCTGTATCAATACAGATAGTTTTAGACAAAATATTAAATCGAAAATGTCACGAAATGAAGAAACCAATACCATTTGATAATTTACTTACTCCGGTGGCAATCACACACAGGAAAGTTGTTAGTAACATGATGTTCCAGAGAAAAATATACCCCGAAATGTATTTGCCAGCAGGACAGACGCAGTGTTTCCTGTACTAAGACGAGATAAGACCGTATTTTCCCTCAATGTAGGCACCATATCGGCCAATTTGATAAGTCAATCTTACAAGTTGACCTAATTCAAATGACGAGTGAATGTTTCTTAAGGCAGACAACTCGCGTAAAGATAAATATATATCGGCAACATTTAGGTATTATTTAACAACTACGGTGTTTACTAAATGATTCTTTCAGTTTTTCTATTTAATAAAAAAAGCTTATTGTAAGAAAAGGTTCAGGACCCCATCTCCTGATATAAGTTTCTGTTGAATTGGGCTTTAAATTGCAATGTTAAAAACACTAACTGCTTCCTGTGTGTGTGCATATGCAGCGAATACGGATGTAATTGCAACGTGAGACGGCAGCAGTCTGACAGTATGCCGTACTGGAAGCAATCCAGCTGCCAAAATTACTTAAATTTGAAAGAGTATCTAAATACTCTACAGGAAACGTATGAAAAAGTACATTTTTGCGAATATGATCAAAGCTCACGGGTGAATTCTAGCACCAAACAAAATGTCTTTGGTCGGTACGAACAAATAGGGTCAATTTCGTTAGTAAAAACAAACATTTTTATCTCCTAAATATTAATATTCGTTTCAAAAGACACTCTTTGAATAAGACATTAGCAGAAATACACGTACTTCATGTACGATTAAACAAAGTATAACTTATTGATCTGCTTCCATTTATGTTTACACATTTTGTTCAGATTTACACTGTAGATGGTGCCATTAATGGTCTATAAACAATTATGCAGCGCTGAACCCCATCTTTGGGGCCGTTGGTTTTGCTCTACAACAAGGACAAATCTTGCCGATCCTTTCAGATGAGTAATACGGGCATTTATCTACCAACATGTATTGTATTTGTAAATAAAACTAAAATGTAGTGGTCATAATACATACGCTGTAAAGAAGGAATAAAGTACATCGCAACACAATAACACCGTTTGGCCGTTTCATTTACGCGTCATCTAACATGAAGTGTGCATACTTTAATATTTTTGTTTCTTATCGCAATTTGTACTTATAAATAACTTGCACTTGGAGGATCTTCCATCTAAAACATAAATAAGAGTTTCGTCAAACACCGCAAATGACACTTAACCTAACCCTGCAATAATTCAATAGCCAACATCTATTGCGCCCCACGCAGTGCAAGTCGATTCCATAACTATTGTAAATTAATAAATCAAGACAATTGCAAAAGATTTTTTATTTTATGAAATTGTTTTATGTATCATCCTGTGCCGAATGTACTCGTGGTTTGGAGAGGCATATCATTTTATTGTATTGAATTCTTGAAATATAATACCAAATTATGCACCACATACGTTGATTAAATCACAACGAATTACATTGTAACATGTAGTAAAATGTTTCATATTGATATAATTCACGAAAAGCTTTGTGTAAAAGGTGCTCTCAAAACCCCCTTCCGGCGACCGTCAAACGACGAAAGTTAAATTGGTTTGTACACGACTCTCTGTTCAAGACTGTTTTTCAGGGCACGCTAGAGGGAGGTCGACGGTCAGGCCGTTAGAAGAATATAAACGTGATGTGTTTATTTTCAGGATCATCGACAGTATTCGCCCCTTACAATGCTGCGTTAAGAACTTACTCCAAGTGCGCTTAACAACATGTTTTGTAACCAGGCGGCGTTGGTTGTAAAGATATGATTTAAAAACACATGTGTTTCGCTCGAAGTTACATACGTTCAATATGTACAAGATGGCTTTACAAGCCAACGAACGAATCAATGATCAATAGCAAGCGCTCCGTGGAATAAACCGACTTTACTTGCATTTTTGTTAGTTTATCAGCCTATAAATCAATGATTAAACATTAAAAACCCAACAGTTTTCTTATTTTATCTCCCTAAACCATGAAGCGTAACGTGACAATGGATAATACTTAAACGTTTTAAGCGGATAAAATGATAATGGTTTGAGAGTAACTAATAAATTATTGCTAGGTTTAAGCTGTAATTATTAGACAAACGAATGTTAAACCTCTTCGAGCGAACGCATATTTGTTGATACAATCATTTCAGAACTAGAGATTTCTTTAACATCTAATATTTTCTTCTTTTTTTCTCTTGAAGTAACTGTTCAATCAAGTTCACTCTCAACGAGGATCTCATCAATATAGCTGTCAACTGAAATTCTAAGCTTAAATTATTGATTGCTTTCATTAATACAACATTCGATGATCCGTAGAATAGTTAAGCCTTCCCAGAATCAACACTTGATTGTGTAGTCATTGAATTATTGATAAAGTGATATTGATTCTTTTAACACAAAACCTTATTTCAATAACGACTGGTGTACTGTTTATGCACGAGTGGATAATACGATAACGGTCATGCATTAAAAGTTTGTTAATTAAAACACATCACGAAACGTGAACATGTATTGGGAAGGTGTTAAGCAAGTCCGAGAGCTGACTAGCAGACTGAAACGTATTGCACAATCCATTAATAGGTAAAATACAAAGATAATTTGTGTGGATATGGCCTGTGCAACCGTTTGTTTTCAAATAATATTATAGTATATAAGCAACTTAAATTTAATGTGCCCATCAAGTTTCAGAAGGACAGCATGCATACGTTTGTTTTATGCTACTCATTTTTCCACTCTAACGGAAATGAAATATGAATGAAATATACATACATTTATTGTGTTATCGTGCTTAACATCGGTTTTAATTAACCAAAACTAAAAATATTAATGTTTAACGAATGTCGCATCGGTCTTGAGTAGAAATGACGGCTCTTCAAACAATTATATACAATAAGCGAATTTTTTCTTCGAGACTTAAACAAAACACCTGTCACCAGTACAAGAGGACCTTCAATGGGTATTTTTTTAGGGTGACAATTTTTGTTGATTGAAATTAAAAACCTTTTCCACTGATTATTTTTACTACCAGACATAGAGGTATAAATATGTCATGAGTATTTAAATTCATGTTTTTGTGTATCTGTATTAAAATATGACGTGATCGGTTCCACAGTCTTCAGCACCGTTCAGATGGCGTGAAAATAAACAATAAAATGTCAATGTTGTAACAGCAGATATTATGGCGACAAATGAGGTCATCTATTTTATATGATTACGAAACCGACAAAATTACAAGGTATGCAAGTATAATTTTATTATTCTATTAAATAGTTATTAATGTCACATATTTTACTGTTCATTTTTTATTTTAAGCCTATGTATCATATAACGTAGTTCATAGTTTTAGTCAATTTAGAGTATCAAACCATCTTCCTAAGTGTGCAAGAGGTGTATTAATATGTACTTATCACTTCAACATGATAAAGTCTGTTTACACCCAACTGCATGAGTATCGTGTGACCTTTTGTACCGCGTGAACATTTTATCTGCTTGCAAGTTGATCGCCAAGTTCAAATTATATTGAGAAGAAACGTGTAGATTAAAGGGATCTTTTCACGGTTTGGTCAATTGACAAAATTGAAAAAAGTTGTTTCAGATTCGCAAATTTTCGTTTTAGTTATGATATTTTGTAGGAAACAGTATAACTGAACATTTACCATTGTCCAATATAGCCATTATATGTAGCTTTTGACGATTTGAATACCTAAAAATTATAAAGCGTTGCAACGCGAAACGATTGAATAGTTTGGAGAGTTCTGTTGTTGTCGTTTAATTATACGAAACTACGAAGATTGCTTATATAAGGTATAAATACTTTGTCTGTGTATACCCGGCGGAATAGCCGAGAGGGCCAATGCGTTTTTACTTCAGACTAACTTCAGGACTCCGGGGGTCACTGGTTCGAGCTCTGGTACCGGCTACTTTTTTTCCTTTTTTAAATTTTATTCTTGATTTTTTACTGGAGCTTTTAAGATCCAATGTTTACATTTATCAATATAAAGCAAACTTCAAAATATGCCAGAATCTGTGAAAAGGCCTCTTTAAATGAAATAGGTAACACAGAAACCAATATTTACTTTTTTTTGCCTGCTTTTTGAGGTGAGTGACCTATTGCAACTGCAACATAGGACGGTACCTGAATAACTATCTCAACGCAGATAAGACCATGGTAACATGGAAACAGAGACAAATCACAATTCTATGCTTGAAGGCTAAGCGTACTATTTATTGATACCAAACTTGTCAAATACGCGGCGTGGTTTGTTATCTTAGATGACTGTATGTCTTTATATGAATAGCGGTATCCGATTCTGAAAGATGTGGGTTATGGCATGATTTGTTAAAACATCAGGATATATATATATATATATATATATATATATATATATATATATATATATATATATATATATATATATATATATTATAATCTTCAGTCTTTAAATCACAATTCTGATAAACTTATTTCTAAATACAATTATGATAATGAAACATAATTTGCAAAAAAAATAAGATTGGTTAACGATATTATGTAAAGACATGAATCACGCATACATGCTTGTATTTAATTACTTGACAAATTTTACTTAAATTGAAATTGAAATTTAAAAAAATATTTAGAGAAAACTTGATTATTTTATTTAAATGCATGCATAATGTTAATTCACAATTTTAAGAAACCATGTATAAAAATAATGCAGCCATCACACGTATGAGGTTTTCTTAATACTGAATTGTTAAGCTATCTTCTACGTACATGTCACCGTTACTGTCACACCGTGCGATAGCATGTGTTTACTCGATTTTATGGGTCCTTTTGTTACACGTGATAACTATAAACGGGACATAGCGATTTCCTGAATGAGCATTTGAGGATGTGTATTGATTAAAAAAAAAAAGAATGGAATAATTCGCTCCTCTTTCTCAATTCACATTTATGACGAGCATCGGGCGACACTGCACTGGAAAATTACTGGAGGATTGATACGCTTTCACTATATCGCTATTCATGAACACTATCCAAGATTCATTTACGGATTGAACTATTGCGAATATAGTCACATAAGAATTAATAGTTTTATACGAATATGAAGCTATATTACAGAATTATTTGCACACTGTGTGGTATGCTGTTAGGGACATCGTTTATAATGTGGTTACTGCAGGATATATGGCAATCGACAGCCTCGGTAAAGATTGATCGTTACAACTCTTCTAATACGCAAGAAGTTTCATCAATCGTCGCATCAAAATACGGAAAAACAAATCTAAACCATCTTAGCACTGGAAATGAATTTTCTAATATTCAGAAACAAGAACACTGCAACGGAAGTTTCATTGGATTTAATCACAAATTTGCACTGTTAACAAATGTTGTTATACTTCCTGATAGGGGTGTTGGCCGCTCAGGTGGGGAAAACATATCTCAGGTACAAAATCAAAGGGAGGATGATGAGTATTATACGCTTCAAAAGGGATATTTTACATTAAGGTGCCTTACTAGATCAATAAATTATGAATTCAATAAAGTAAGTCATTTAAATAAATGGTTGAACGCTGTGGAACTCATACAATCTTCGTACATAAGTGAACGGCGTGTTGAGCTCTACACACTAGCAGTTCAAAGGTATGAATATGCAAACTTGTATCACACTATGACTGACTTTTATAATGTATTCTTTATGCTGGAAATGTTTAATATTAAAGTGGAAAATGTCCTAATACTGTTTTTGGATGGCCACCCTCAGGGTGCATTGGACACGACATGGGGCAAACTATTTAATGGATTTATACGAGCCAGTGGTATCAAACAACCTACCATGTTTACGAATATGGTGTGGCCTACCGTTGGGTACGACAGCCCATTAAATGAGCATGAATTAAAAGGCGTCCCAAAATTAGAGGAATTTAGAACGTTTTTCCTTCGACAACATGGCATTGCCATAAACGATAAACTAAGTTGTGATAATTTAACAATTGTATTTCTGTGGCGACGAGATTATGTAGCACATCCAAGAAACCCATCTGGAACCGTATCGAGAAAAATAAAGAATGAAAAAGAACTAGTGGCAGCCGCGAAACAACATTTAAGGGAACACTCGATATTGGATATTCAAATTGATCTTTTGGCTATGAGAGATCAGTTGAAGATGGTATCACACACAGATATCCTGATTGGAATGCATGGCGCAGGTCTTTCCCACACCCTATTTTTACCTCGACACGCAGGGCTTATAGAGTTATACCCTACCTACTGGTCAACAGCTAATGTGCATTTTAAGAGTATGGCTCGATGGCGCGGCCTGCACTACCGAAGTTGGCAAAACAGTGACATAACTAAAGAACTTAACGATAAGTACACAGTCGTTGATGTTAACAGTGTCATATCTTTATTAAGTAGCATGGTGCACGAGATATGTACATCTTAGTTGAACACAAGCTTAAGGGTTCTTCTTTTAGTTGTTAGGGATATAATATATAAATTTCTAACAAATAAAAGAAGAACCATTTAAATTGTGTTCAACCTAACTCGTATTCGAAAGTTTACAAAAGTTTATATTAAAGCGAAACTTATAGCTTATTGTGCATAACATTCATGGTCCAAGCACGTATAAAATAGACAACGTATTGTTAATTGCCTACTGCTATGGTTATTCTTTTTTCATTGTGATGTGACAAAGTTTACCGTCTTCCGATTTGTATCCTTACATGTATACACATTAACAACTCTTCAATAAGTTGTTGCCTGCGTTGATTTATAAAAATGAGATAAAACACGCATTCCACTTTAATGAATCTTATTTTGGATGGTTTATACACCGTTATCATGGTTTGGCATCAGTAAATTTGCTTAATAGCATTATTCGCAATTAGATTGTACTGACAGAAAATAATTGAGCCTCGCTCTTTTATAAGTTTTTTTTCGTGCATGTGTGTAAAGTGTCGTTCCAGATTAGCCTGTGCAGTCGGCATAGGTTCATAAGGGACGACACTTTTCGCCTCAACTTGATTTTTGCTACGAAGAGACTGTCAACGTTTTATTTTTAGAATCTTTAATCAATACAAATGTGAGCATTAACGAGGAATGATCAATAAATGATGGTACCAGTTATCCGAACAACTTCACTCCGATACTGACACGTTTAATAGTTAAGCTGTAGAATAAAAAAATGTGTCTGTGTAATATCGATAAATCTGCAAATTATTATCGGGATTTCTCAATATTACAGATCTTTTGCAAAATAAGTAATTGGCTGATCAGAGGAAAATTATTTGCGATCCAATAAACCGCTATTTTTTGTTTTTCTAGTTGCACTTCTTTAGAATACATATCATCCGGTAGTAAATTGCAATGTGATTTAAAAAAAATAAATTACGTCTTTCAAACCTAGATTTGAATTGTGATTCCTTTATTTAATACAAAATGATCACTAAGCCAACTGTGCAGCCTGGTGCAATAATTACATATGGTAAATTATTGTATTTGTGTGATGTATGATGTTCAAATTGATCTATTGGATATGAGATATCAATTGAAGATGGTATCACAACAGATATCCTGATTGGAATGCATGGCGCAGGTCTTTCACACACCCTATTTTTGCCACGACACGCAGGGCTAATAGAGTTATACCCCACCACCTACTGGTCAACAGCTTATGTGCATTTTAAGCGTATGGCGTGATGGTGCTGCCTGCATTTAATTGAAAACTCAGTTTCCTTCAAAATTTAAAATAGCACACGTAGCTCCTATATTTAAAAAGAAAAGCACCTTAGATAAAAAAGCAATTACAGACCTGTTAGCCTTTTACTTGTCATGTCCAAAGTCTTTGAGAGAGCCATATTCACTCAACTAATGAATCATTTTAATACCATTTTTAATCCTTTTTAAGTACTTTTAGACCGGAATATGGATATTATACATCTTTGCTAAAAATTATTGAAGATTGGAAATCATCTCTTAATAAAAAAACATTACGTTGCAGCTATTTTGATGGATCTCTCGAAGGCTTCCGACTGTTAACCGCATGATCTATTAGTTTTGAAATTGAGACACTATGGTCTTGATGAAAAGTCTTTATCTTTTATTGATAGTTTTCTAACACAAAGGCAGCAATGGGTCAGGGCTGGTGATACCCATAGTTCTCTCCAAGAGACATTGAATGGAGTTCTTCAGGGTTCTTTTCTAGGCCCTGTCCTTTTTAATATTTTTATAAATGATATAATTGAATTTGTAATAGAATCAAACCTTTATACCTATGCAGATGGCAATACACTCTCTTTTAGTAGTACATCACATGAACGTCTGGTCAATGTTCTTAAAAATGTTATGTCTCATTAAATAGCTCCATGAAGTAGAGCCAGTGGTCTAATGGTAGGACGCTGGCGTAGGGATCGAGAGGTCCCGGGTTCGAATCCCGCCCCGACCACTGGAATTTCCTTGAGCAAGAAATTTATCCCACATCTGCTCCTCTTCACCCTGGTGTATAAATGGATACCTGTGAGGGAAATAAGCCAATGTGCCGTGGCTTCATACTGCGCCAAGATGTTAACGGACGACTTATAACCCAGTGATCAGGGAAAACTGTAAAGCGCCTTTGAACGCACATCTCGTGTATGAAAAGGGCGCTATATAAATGTGGTATAAAAAAAGTAAAATATAAGCAAATCCTGATAAATTTCAGGCAATGTCCGTTGGGAAGAAAACTCATAACTTAGAACTTATTTTCCAATTTAATGATGTAAAAATAAAATGTGAAGATGAAGTTGTTCATCTTGGCGTTACCTTAAATTTTAATCGTAGTTTTAACTCTCACATAAGTAAAATCTGTAGAAAGGCATCAAGGGAATTAAATGTAATGAAGCAACTTGACCATAATTTAAATAGGCTTTGAAAAATCACAATGTATCAAGCTTTTATTTTATAACACTTTAGTTATCGCCCACGTACCTGGAACTTTATAAATGAAACAAATACAAAGAAAATGAGAAAAAAATCAAGAAAGAGCACTAAGATTCAATTACGATGATTTTACTTCAGATTATGATGCTCTACTCACAAGGTCTGGTCTTCCATCCCTTAAATAGGCGCTTTAGAATAATTTCCCAATAGTTGTTTATGCCCCAAGATCAAAAGATCGGGGGCATATTGTTTTTGGCCTGTCTGTCTGTCATTCATTCATTCAGTCATTGTGTGTGTCCCAAAACTTTAACCTTGGTTAAAGTTTTGCAATAACTTTATGTGTAACTCATGGAGCTGCACATTTTGAGTGGTTGAAAGGTCAAGGTCAAGGTCATCATTCAAGGTCAAAGGTCAAATATATGGCTTCAAATCGGCGCAATAGGGGGCATTGTGTTTCTGACAAATACATCTCTTGTTTTAAATTATAATAAGGATGGACCATCTTATTTACATGATTTTGTTGAAATTAAAGAACGTTTTTATAATTTTAGTTATTCTAATACAGTTAGGCTTCCTAAGCCAACCAGGTGTGGTATAAACTCTTTCAAATACACAGCTGTAAAACTCTGGAATAATTTACTTGGAAGAATTGGAATCCTTCAACTCCTTTAAATCCATGCTTGGCTTGGGTACTGGAATGGGTCAGTCTGCTCTTGTCCGTCTTGCATAAATAATTAAATATATGTAAAATATTAAAATGTATAGCCTGTGACACTAAAAAGGTTTAAATCAAATACGACCTTGTATTTGCTATTGTCTGCTCTTAGATATGTTTCCCTGCATGATCTCTACTATTTGCCTTTGTTTGTAAACTAAAGTGCTTATGCTCCTAGTTTTGCTTTTTTAAGTCTACCCTTATGTTTTTCTTTTCATGTGTTTACATATTTGCGTACATGCATGCAATGTAAATTAATCAGGTTCCCTATTTTATAAAGACTTAATGCTTATTTGAGTCGTATTATATATGTATATCTGTATATACTGTTTCCTACTTTTAATATCACTGTGTCTCGTGACCAAGCCAGTGCGCTCTTGTTAATACGGACACAAGTGTTAGCTTATTATTTTACTCTAAACTTCTTTTTGGACACTTTCAGCGTAACAAAAGCATGCCTGAATAATATGGTCTAAAAAGTCATAGAATTCTTAGTAGTAATGTTTTTACTTGTACTATTAAAATTATACAACATCGTTTAAGTTGTGATTTTTCTTAATGATAGAGCTTTTGAATTTTATGTTCTATGTTATTTTTTGCTAGCTGCTATCTGATGTTTTAGCTTGCTTTATATATGTTCTATATGCAATGGGAATGTCTTGTTTATGTTAAATGTGCTTTTTTATGAACCTTGGTTTTCCTATTTGTAATGCTTTTCATGTTAATGCTTGACCTTTCATGTTTGTTTGCTTTGTACAATATTTATTGATTCATTACTAAGCTCTGTAGTACTAAATTTGTCTGATATTTTAAGTGCATGTAAACGCTGGTCTTTTAAAGTAATATAAAGTTATCTCTAGTCTTTTAAAGCAATACTTTATTCATACTCATATTCTCTGCAGTTCTCAACTACAGGATTGTTATTATAACAATTATGTTTCATTGTATGTGTACTATATCATGCTGCTATCATGCAATGTAATGTGTAAGTCGGCGTTAAAAGCTCTTCAGAGCATGTGTTATCATGTTTGAAATACCCGACTTTATAAATCAATGTAACTTGACTTGACTTGAAGTTGGCAAAACAGTGACATAACGAAGAACTTAACTAAACTTTAGTACACAGTCGTTGATGTTAACAGTGCCATAGTTTCATTAAGTAGCAAGGTGCATGAGATATGTACATCTTAGTTGAACACAAGTTAAACGGTTCTTCTTTTATTTGTTAGAGATATAATATATAAATCTCTAACAAATAAAAGAAGAACCATTTAAATTGTGTTCAACCTAACTCGTATTTGAAAGTTTACAAAAGTTTATATTAAAGCGATACTTATAGCTTATTGTGCAAACCATTCATGGTTTAAGCACGTATAAAATAGACAACGTATTGTTTATTGCCTACAGCAATGGCTTTTTTTCATTGTGATGTGACAAAGTTCACTGTGTTCGTTTTGTTTCCTTACATGTATACACATTAACAGCTCTTCAATAAGTTGTGGCCTATGGTGATTTAATAAAAATGAGATAAAACACTCATTGCAATTTAATGAATCTGACTTTGGCTTGTTTATACACCGTTATCGTGTTCTGGCATCAGCAAATTTGCCTAAAAGCATGAATCGCAATTAGATTGTACTGACAGAAAATAATTTAATCTCGCTCTGTTTAAATGTTTTAGTGCATGTAGTAAACCCCCTTTTCACATAACACGGCCCATATCTATTTAAAGGCTTTGTTTTAAAAGTGATTGCATGGTAAGTTTTTAAAGGCGTTAACATTGAGATTAAAGCGAGTCTATGCGATTTGAATGTCAACGTTTTATGTGTACAATCTTTAATCAATAAAAACGTGAGCATGAACGATCAATAAATGACGGTAACAGGTATCAGACCAAGTTCACACCGATACTGAGACGTTTAACCGTAAAAGCTGAAAAATATGCAAATACCAATCGGGATTTCACAATATTACAGATCATTTGCAAAATCAGTTATTGGCTGATCAGAAGATAATTATTTGCGATTGAATAAACCGCTTTCTTTTATTCCTAATGATCAAATGCAAATCTGCCGTGAAATAACAGCAGTGAAAATACATTGTTATTTTCACCGGTAAAAATGACAAATTTTCGGAACTACTTTAGATTATATAAACTAATTAAACATATATTTTTATGATCACGAGTGAATTAAAATCGATATTCCATCGAATCCAACACATTTTCTTTTTATTTTATGCTTTTATTACCGTGTATTTACATTGTAAAAGAGTTTAACTGGAGAATTTCGCTGGAATAATGACGTTATTTTGTGTATTGAAATGTATTGAGGCACGCCACGGGAGAAAGGGTAATTTTTCAGCGAAAGGGAAACAGATGTCCATTTTCTTGAAAACGGGGCATAAATGAAACAGAAAAATTGTTCTTGTCAGCTTTAAATATCATTATTAGTTTAGTATATTATTTTAAATGGTTCCCTCAGATATTTGTTACGAGTTATTAAAAATAAATACTCGTATCCCAAATTTCATTCAACTAGTTTGTTGGAGCGTTTATTATATCATATTGTTTAAAGGGGCATTTTCACGTTTGGGTAAATTGACAACATTGAAAAAAGTTGTTTTCAATTCGCAAATTTTCGTTTTAGTTATGATATTTGTGAGGAAACTGTAATACTAAATATTTACCATGCTCTAAAATTGCCATTATATGCATATCTTGACGATTTAAAACCCGTAAATTATAAGGCGTTGCAACGCGAAACGAATTAATAAATTTGAGAGTTCTGTTGTTGTCGTTATATTTTGTGAAACTACGAGGGTTGCTTAAATAAGATTTAAAATACGCCACGCATTGTATTCGGAAGGATGGCCGAGTGGTCTCCAGGGATCAGTGGTTCGAGCCCTGCTGGGGGTTACCTTTTTATACGCCCGTTTTTAAAAACGGGACATATTATAGTTTCACCCTTTGCGGGCGGGCGGGCGGCGTCCACAGCAGTGTCCACTCTCTTATTCAAATAGTTTTCATCCGTTCTTCACCAAACTTGGTCAGAAGTTGTGTCTAGACAATATCTAGGTCAAGTTCGAATATAGGTCATGCCGGGAAAAAAACTAGGTCACGGGGTCACTTAGTGCATTTCAAGGATTAAGCATGTTGTCCGCTCTCTAATTGAAGTAGTTTTCACCCGATTTTCACCAAATTTGGTCAGAAGTTGTGTCTAGATGATATGTAGGTCAAGTTTAAATATGGGTCATGCCGGGTCAAAAACTAGTTCACGAGGTAACTTAGTGCATTTCAAGCATTAAGCATGGTGTCCGCTCTCTTATTGAAGTAGTGTTCATCTGAACTTCACCAAATTTAATCAGATGCTACATCTAAATGATATCTAGGTCAAGTTCAAATATGGGTCATGTCGGGTCAATAACTAGGTCTCGAGGTCACTTAGTGCATTTAAAGCATTGAGCATGGTGTCCAAACCCTTCGAACGGGCGTATCTTGTGACAGTTTGGCACTCTTGTTTATATTTTATTCTTGATTTTAATGGAGCTTTTTATATCTAATGTTTTCAATTATCAATATAAAGAATTTACTGACAAACTTCAAAACATGCCAAAATCCGTGAAAAGGCCCCTTTAAAGCTTATACCCCAATACACCGACTCCGTGCGAAGTACGCTCTGAAAAATGTGACTAAACGGGCTCGAACTGTGTGAGAACGGAGTGATCGTAGTAGCAATGTGTTACGAACTGTCTTCGAACTTTGTTGACGCCCTGGAACGGGGTTGAACGCGAGAGGTGTTTCAAAACTTTGAGCCTACTCAAAATTTTCTTCCGATAATCCCGTTCTACAATTAAACGTAGTAACAACGTACTGGAAACGGAATGGACGTACTAAGAACGGATAGGTCGTATTAAGGTCGAGTAAGGAACGTGCTAGAACGTAGTGCGATCGGACCGAAATTACCTTACTCCCCGTTCACACAGGGCTGCGACTTTACGACGATTATCCAAATCAAGCCACGATCTGAAAAAAAGGATCGAGGCCGATCGGACTCTAAATCGGACAATTTGGCAAATTATGGTCTTCATTTCGACCGTTCTACGATGCCCCTACGTCAATCGCTTACTGCGTTTACTGCCGCCACATTCAAGATCATACAACAACGCTACGCAGAGCTTTTACTGCGCTTTTACTACGATCATGAAGATCTCTCTACGATTCTTCCGCGCTGCCTGAATGATTACGGCACTTCTACTACGCTCTTTTTTACGACATTACAACGATTCTTGTTGGCCACGATCCCGCTACGCTTGTTTTGAGCATGTTCAAAATAAACGTGGCGAGAGCGTAGAGCTCTCCGATCATGAAGACTCTACCGCTATCATGCTGCGCTTATGAAGACTCCACTACGTTTCTCCTGCGATTTGTCACGATCGGCCACGTTTTCGGCCACACTTTGATCGTAGTAGAAGCGGCGTCTATGTGTGAACGGGGGTTTATGTCGGCTTCGTGCAATTTATGCTAGAAGCAGAGCAGCAATATACTGTTTTGTTGGGCCGAGAAAGAAGGCGGAGACGACACAGAACTTGTTGGGTGAGAAATTTGGCGGAATTATTTCTTGGAGGCATTACAAATGTACGTCTGGTCGGCTCAAAGCGTGAAACATAAATGAGAACTGGCAGGAACGTAGTCGGTTTTATAATCGCCGTTCAGAAAATGGCTGCAACTGCGTCCTAAACGTACTAAGAACGTAGTAGGACGGTGTGAGAACTGCCTTTGAACGAGTTACCACTGCACAACGAATAAAGAAGAACTGCGAACGAACGTTATCGAACTGGCTGAGGACGGTCTGACTGGAAACGGTATACCAACGGGGACAATGGGGAAATTGACCCGATTTGAACTGGATAAAGACGGACTGGCAACGGGATGAGGCGGGATAGGAACGAGCTGCACGTAGCGCGAACTGTGTATGAACGTCATTAAGTAATATTGCAGATTTTTTTCTGACCAAAACTACACGTTCAAGCAAGTTCACATCCCGTTCTGCATTTTCTTCAGAACGTGGTCGAACTGACTAAGAACGTGCTTGGTGTATGGGGCCCTTTACATATTTAAGCAGCGGATTGATTTTATATTAATTGTATTTTGAAAGTGTTCTTATACTCAAATTAAACCAAGAGCATTTGGTTGGTAAAGCCCTTGAAGTAATACCTTCATTGATGTTATGAAACGACTTTACAGAAAACCAAAAATGTTCTGTCAGTTGTTTTTATCTTTTGTGGGTTCTACATGTTATAAATGTAAATGTTCTGTATTACTGTTTCCTCACAAATATCATAACTAAAAAGAAAATTGGCGAATCTGAAACAACTTTTTTTAAATTTTATCAATTTACCAAAACGTGAAAAGGCCCCTTTAAATAAACTGTGATAAAAGCGAACATCACACTTTGATGAAATAGTTTGGGCTGTTCGGTGTCCGCTTTCCTGTTCTGGCTTTATCAAAATTTGCTTAAAGGGGCCTTTTCACAGATTTTGGCATGTTTTGAACTTTGTCATTAAATGCTTTATATTGATAAATGTAAACATTGAATTTTAAAAGCTCCAGTAAAAAATCAAAAATAAAATTAAAAAAAGAAAAAAAGGTAGCCCTCAGCAGGGCTCGAACCAGTGACCCACGGAATCCTGAGTAAAAACGCATTAGCCAACTGAGCTATCCTGCCAAGCATACATAAGATGCTTATTTTATACATTATATAAGCCATCTTCGTAGTTTTACAAATTTTAACGACAACAGAACTCTCCAAGTTATTAAATCGTTTCGCGTTGCAACGCTTTATAATTTTTAGGTTTTTAAATCGTCAAAAGATGCATATAATGGCTATATTAGGCCATGGCAAATGATCAGTAATACTGTTTCCTCACAAATATCATAACTAAACCGAAAATTTGCGAATCTGAAACAACTTTTTTCAATTTTGTCAATTTACCAAACCGTGAAAAGATCCCTTTAATAACGGCAATCGCAATACGATTGCACTTGAAACTGGTGTATATATTTCAAGTGTTTGTATAATACATAAAGTTAAACAAAACTTAAACATTGAGATTAAAGTGAGTGTAAACGATTTTGGTTGAAGCGTTTCATTTTCGCAATTTTTAATCAATAAATACATGCGCACGAGGAGTGACAAATAAACAATGGCTTCATTTATCCACTTCGTTGAACTACACTAAGGGTAAATATCAGTTCACATTTTGCACATTATACTAAAAACCTGTTTTGTTCATTGCCACCAGTTTGACTTTTTACAGAATTCGCCCCTTATAATACTTTATTCGAAAATCTGACCCATGTGCCCTTAGCAACCTTCTTAGCAACACGAAGGCTTAAGTTGGCAAGATATGTTTAACACATGTTATGTTCGAAAGTACAGGTGTTTAATATGCTAAACGTTTGCCTTAGAATACAACAAATACAAAGTTAAGTCAAAAGCACGTATTTTGTGTGAAAAACGGACCTAACTCAAATTCATTTGTATTTGTCATCATATAAATCCATGATTAAACAGTATTCTTATTTGATATTCCTAAATCCTGAGGCTTAACGTAACGAAACCTATGGAACATGATCACGAATCTTCTCTTCAGCGAATAAGATGATATTGTTTTGGGGTTTAGTTGAGTCGCGTTCTGAGAAAACTGGGCTTAATGCATGGCCGAATAGTGTCGCCTCAGATTAGCCTGTGCAGTCCGCACAGGGACGACACTTTCCGCTTTTATGGTATTTAGTTTCAATGAAGTCCCTCCATACCAAAAATCAAGTTTAGGCGGACAATGTCGTCCCTGATTAGCCTGTCTGGACAAAGTTTTCTCAGAACAAGGCTCAATTGTATCTATGTTGAAGCTGTAGTGATCAGACAACACAGGCAAATACTCTTCGAGCGTTCACATATTCACCGTCACCATAATGAGAGAAAAAGAAATCTCACTTTAATGAGCTGTGAAATCAAGATCATTCTCGCCGAGATATTTATCAATATAGCTGTCAATTGAAAGCCTTACAACGTAAAATAATTGTCCAGATTGCTTTTATCGATTAAAAACTTTCCAAAGCTCCGTTGAATAATTCAACCACACAATAATCAACTCTTGATTTTGTTGCGATTGAATTATTGATTAGTTGATATTGATGTGTTTTAAACACAAACCTGTATTTAAAGAACTTACAGGGTATCCTTTGTATTTACGTATGAGTAGATAATGCGAGGTTTGCCAAATACAAATCATCACAAAATGCGAACATATGCTGACACTATTTAAGCAATTGAGAGGCTGAGGCACCGGGGCTTTTGAATAATAAATTGTCAACTTACATTTCATAAGTCCATCAAGTTTGAGAAAGGAAGAATAAAACGTTTGTTTTATGCAGCTTATTTTCCCAAACAAACGAACATGAAAGATTAATGGTGTATAAATAAATATAATGTGTTTTGTTTGCTACGTCGTTTTTATAACTTTATGTTGAACATAAAATGCTAAATAAATGTCGCAACGACGTTGAGTATATGGAACGTTTCTTCAAACAACTGAATTCAATTAGAGTTTCCCCTTTATCCCATTGAATAGGGACATGTTTCGGTTGAAACATTAAAAGCAACCCTCACCAAAAGGACCGTTTTATCACTTAAGGCGGGGTTAATTTTTTTATTTAAATTTGAACATTATTTACTGAATATTTGAAGACACAGACATTCAGGCCTGAAGATGCCATAAGTATTGACACTCTTCTTTCATTGTACACAGGGTGCAGTATCAACGGGGTTTCCATTGGGGTTAACACACGGGCTAGACAGAATATAAACACATCGTTACAATCTTTATTCTTATATTATCTCAAGTTATTGAAATACTTCGCATAAATCTTTAGTGCATAAAAGACTGGTTTTCTTGAAGTTTGTGTCGATATTATGAGGTAGAAGAATAAATCCTTGAATACGTCTTAAATAGGTGACACAATTTCACGTCGTGTGAAGCACAACCGTGCAGTATTAATCGAATTTATGAACAAGAACACAGGTTTATTAAATAAAGTAATTTCGATGTAATTCACATTTGCCATAAGAAGCATAGCAATTTGTCTTTTATTTGCTAGTTAAAATTCTCTAGACAATAAATTCGGAACTCGCGAGCTGTGTTTTTTCCGATTTCTGAGCGCGCGCGGGAGGTACAAACATTTTCATTAATACAGTAATGACAAGTAACGTCGATATCCGATTTGCTTCCCATTTAATTGTGGATAATAAGTATTTAAACGAAAGAAGTGTATCTTTTAGGTAATGTCAAAATTGAAGTCTTTTGTTGTTATTACTATTGCTATTATTATTATTAATAATTACACAGAACAAATCTAACACTGATATACATGTATGTCAGACGTTTAATACAGGATTCAAGTCTAAATACACCGTTCAGATGTACAGCCGCCTAAACGAATGGGTCCAGTAGCTAACATACTTAAAAGACATGAAAAACAGACTTTGTCAGCAGTATGGTAATGAAGGAATCTATACAAACGGCTTAACATATGCAATATTTCTTCTGTAAAACATTTTTTTAATGGAAGTTTGTCAACGAAACTACCAAGACAGTGACTCCATCGTATATACTATTCAAATATATTTAAAAGTATACAGACAAGTACCAAACAACAAAAGCCTTACTATCCTCAGTCCATTCGCAGTACTAGTACTAGTACTAATATATCGTTCCATATCAGTTGGATATTTATATGTCTATTGATATAGCTCTATTGTGATGCTTTTCTAAATTCGATTTTCTCGCTACTTGTCTGTGTTTTGCTGTAATATTTTGTCGATCGAATGCTCGGTTCTAAAACGCCATATCATTGGTCAACAGAATCAGAACAACCAACCGGATGACGCGTTATAAAATTAAAATGGTGTACATGTGTTGTTGAAACACCGAGTGACATATAGCGAGAAAGTCAAATTTAATTGAATATTAAAGTTATTAGCCGAGCAGGAGATCGGTTAGTTGTGTAGTCACGTTGCTTTTACTGTCTTTTAACGAATCCAGTTGCATTTTGTTGGCAACTGCATGGGAACATGTGTGTTTTCGGTGAAAAAGGTCACGTCCAGTGTTCCACAATCTTTCAGCAATAGACATATAGTACGTTTCATACCTTGTGTATATATACTGCCTATACGAGGGTTATTTTTTCAAACTGTGTATTTTTGTCAATATTCGTTGTTGAAAAGTCAAACCATACTAGGTGTACATTTAACAATCTGGAACTCCCGGGGTAAGCTCGAAGGGGGGGAGGTAGGGTCCCGGTGGGGGGCAAATTTATATATTATACCTATACGAGGGTTATTTTTCAAAACTGTGTATTGTTGTCAATATTCGTTGTTGAAAAGTCAAACCATACACAATAGGTGTACATTTAACAATCTGGAACCCCTGGGGTAATCTCGGAGGGGGGGGGGGGAGGTAGGGTCCCGGGGGGGGGGGGGGGGGGGCAAATTTATGATACTGTTGCTACTTTACGATTAGAAGGCACATCACTAACGAGCTTTACCATACAGTACGTTTATTTGCTATATCTATAAAGCATGTCGAAAAAACAAAAAACATGAATAAAACTGTATGCCCAGGCCTTCGCACAATATATGCAATGCCATAGTTACGTGACCGAAGCTGTTTACATGTACGTGCAGCATTATATATCGTGTTTCATAGTATTCTTACAAATTAAACACGACCGAGATAAGTTCATCTAGAAAAATTATTAAATCACCCGATGTGGTATTATTATTAACTATAACGAACGTTTGAGCGGAAAAAGTGGTGTTAACTATTCAGCGATAAGAGAAATTATTGATTCACTCTCTTTTAAAATATGCTACTCAGCTTTTGTTTGTACCTACCGCGCGTGCTCAAATATCGGAAAAACCCAGACTGGAGAGTTCAGAATACAAACTAATGTTTAAAATGTTATTTGAAAAAAAAACTCCACTTGCCGTTGTGTTTATATCTATAAACGTTTAATTGGGATCCCACAAAGTCACATGATCCTGCAACCTGGTTCAGATGTATTAAAGGGGCCTTTTCACGTTTTGGTAAATTGACAAAATTACAAAAAGTTGTTTCAGATTCGCAAATTTTCGTTTTTTATTCATGATATTTGTGAGGAAATAGTAATACTGAACATTTCATATGCTCTAAAATATCCATTATATGCATCTTTTGACGATTTGAAAACCTGAAAATTATAAAGCGTTGCAACGCGAAACGATTGAATACTTTGGAAAGTTCTTCTGTTGTTGTTATATTTTGTGAAACTACGAAGATTGCTTATATAGGTAAAAAATACATGTGCTCATAACATGAGCACGGATGGTCGTGTGGTCTAGGCGGGAGACTTATTATTACAGGACTCCAGGAGTCAGTGGTTCGAGCCCAGTTGAGGTGTACTTTTTTCTTTTCTTTTTTTATTGTATTCTTGTTTTTTATTTTACTGGAGATTATAAGTGAAATGTTTAAATTTATCAATATAAAGCATTTAATTACAAATTTCAATACATGCCAACAGCTGTGAAAAGGCCCCTTTAAAGAATGACATACTCGGTGCCTCAGACTTCAGCACTGGTCAGATGTAGTGAAAATACCATGGATTTAACTGCAGATTTTTCATTGAAATTTTGAGTTTTCGTTGAAATAGATGTCCTCATGTTTCCACCAAATTAAAACATCATATAATAATTTATGGTAATACTCTCAAGTCAATTGTAAGAATGAACGCTGCATGTATACACAAGACTCACTTTTGGTATTCTGTTTGTCATTAATCGACATTGAAGTAACTTGCCGAAAACGGTTATGATTACTGAACCAACAAAATAACTAAATAACTAGGAATAAATGTATTCTTTTTATAATTGTATATATAGAATATTATGTGAGTTTTGAATAAAGATCAAGTTTATCATGCGAGGCTTAGAACCATGGTAGCGCGAGTCTTGCCGAGCGCTACCATGGTTCGAGACTAGCACCATCAACTTGATCTTTATCCAAAATTCACATCATATTCTATTTATCCTATTATGTGTTCCCCTTTTCCATTTATAATTATAAAATATCGCATTTTTTACGATTTTATCTTTCGTAGTTGACAAAAAACATATTCTGCAATTTTTGGAAACACCCAAATCTGATCTAAAAATAACGATAGTATAAAGCTAAAGTTTATACGATCGTAGTAATACTATCGATTTTCATCTGGTAATAGGATGAAAAAAAAAAAGCTATTAATGTCACTTTTAATATCATTAATAAAATCAGATTTCTAGACAAATCACAATTCTATGCTTATGTGCTTAATGCAATATGTATTGATGCCAAACTTGTCAAATACGCGTCGTGGTTTGTTATGTTAGATAAGTGTATTTCTTTAGTTTATTTTTAGCTCGATTGCATCGAAAGCCTATGGCTTATATAAACGCTCTTGAGTCCGTTTCCTGGGCCTAGAACCAGTACTTGGTGTCTATGGAGGAGATCTAAAGAACGCTCCTTCAATGTGGATGGAACCCGTGACCTCCGGGTCGCTAGGAGGACACCATATCCATTACACCACGGCGACCTGTTGTATATATATATATATATATATATATATATATATATATATATATATATATATATATATATATATATATATATATATTTATGTTATACCTATATATAATGTATTTCTTTTTTCAAATAGCGGTATCCGATTCTGAATGATGTGGTTAATGGCATGATTTGTGTCTGTTAAAACATCAGAATATCTATTAATATTCAGTCTTTAAATCAAAATTCTGTTAAACGTACATTCAAATAAAATTCTGATAATTAAGGACGTACATGCATGCTGCAGTTTTAATGAAAATTTGTTATATCTAGAATTTGATAATTTTTGGTATTTAGCTAGAACCTTCTATTGTGGATAGAAAAAGTACAATACAAATCTTGGGTCACCGATGTTGTTAATTTTGTATTCGCACTCGAACAAAAAGCCTATTTCAGCATAAAAATGGACTGTTCTGTTCCTAAAAAATGAGTAAATTAAAGAGAAAACTGTTAAAAACAACTTCCATTTCACTCAAAATACATCATACTGATTCAATGTGACTGCAAATTCATTTTAAAAACAACATCAATCTAATGATTAATGTATTTATTAGTTTTTAACAATAACAAAAACAACATAATTTTACATACGATTATTAATAAAATATACACTAGTCATTATTATTTTTACATGCCTTCCCATATCAAGATTTTGTCCAAATTAACCAAATGTTTTATAAGTTATAACTTAATAAAATATAAAAAGAAAAACATAGGTCACCGTGGTCGTTTGTTCACAACTGCAGTGTCACTGCATGAAGTAAAATACAATGAAAAAAACCAGGTCAAAACACAACCTAGTACATGCATTGCTATATGTCAATGGAAAAGTAGATTTGAATGGTAATGAAATCACACATTATTTGTTAAAAGAACAGAACAAGGTTAGTAGAGCATCCAACTTAAAACAACATGTATACCGTACATTTAAAGGGGGCAATTCGGCGATATCATTTGCAATTCTTGACATGACTTGACCATTATATTGCCGTATACCAATTCAAACGTAGATTGAAATGAAAATAAAAACACAAATTATGTGTAGCAAAATCAATAAAATTAGGATTATATACCCCCCAAAAAAACACCAGAAAATGTATAGAATACAGTTAAAGAGTAATTCTTGGCATGACCTAATCAATAAATTCTCGTATTCAAATACAAATTCAAATACAAATATTGATTTAAAATTAAATGAAAACACAAATAATTAGTAATATATATTGAAATCATAAGAGTTAGGTTAATAACATTTCCAATTTAAAACAAACACTCATTCGCCTCCTCCTGAACTTCCTTTTGTATAATATGTTTTTTAAATTACAATATTCTAAAGTCCTTGGCTGTATATAATGTAATGATACTGATATTAGTATATTTTTTTAATCTGTATTGACTCACATTTTCTTAAGCAATGAATACATTTGAAGGACGTGCGCGGAAGTTTACATTATATGTATTACACATAGAATCTGTTTGATATTTTGTTAGTTTGTTAGAACCATTTTTGCTGATATAAAATGACATAAAAATCGTGGTGGGTGACTGGTGTGACTGGTGTTGTAATTTTGTATACAAGTATAACTAAATGGTGTTTCCAACTCCTTAAAGTGATATTAGGGCATTTTTCACTGTTGAATTGAGCTAAAAAGAATTAACAGGGCAAAAGAATTAGTTAAAATGTGGTAACTGACCAATTATCTATAACTCTTATTGCTACCAGTTTATATACAAAACATATATTATTTTCAATATTTTACATGACTCACACAGTCCTCTAAGCCGAAATGATCCGTGAAACAAAATTGAGTCTTTGTGTCGTATGAACGAATCTGCATGAAAACTACGTGCAGACTCACATCGTACATCGAATTATTTCTGTCGTCAGTTGTCAAAACGAAAGTACGGTTGATATTCAAATGGATTATTTTTCTCTTTCCGGGATATTGTTTTAGTAGGTTGATGCTGCATTGACAAATATAAGTGTATATGAACTGAAAACACCAAAAATAAACAACGGTTGCGATAGACACCTATATACTGATAAATGCCCATAATATCACTTTAATACGGGCCTTATCAAGTTCCCGTATGCTACACGTGGTTGCATGTCGCGTCTTTAGAAGTTCAACGTGTCACAAAAATAGAAAGAAACATTTAACAATATCAATGTTTCTTTTCATAAATTGCTAACAAAAAATAAACATTTTTTTTTCTAATCAAATTGGTCTGAGAAAAAAAAGTATGTGAACAAAAATCAATAATATTCGCATAAATGCACGAGACGCAAAATGCAACCCCGTCCGCACGTGGTCCAGACGTCGTGGATAATTGATTTTAATTCATCAGGTATTCTATGTAGTAAATGATCTCAAACAACACTTCATGGAAGTTGATATTTTAAGCCGTTGTCTGAGAAATTAAAATAATAAAAGTGTTCCGATTTATTTCTTAGGCATAATATTAAATGTATATAAATGTTTTGATTATAATTCATGTGTAATCAAATATATTTTATGACATGTTTGAAACATAAGATGATTCAATACGAATTTACTAAAGACTAAGGAAAGCTATCCGTTTTAAACAAGTATTACTTGCAACACAAAGATTTACAATGGTAAGAGTATATCGACTTTTTTTCCGTAACTAGACTCATGCTCGCCGTTACAATCACGCGAGAAAAAGGTCTGTGTGGTTTTAGTGATGATGGTTTATTCGTATTGTGTAGTTTAGGTGCTACACATTGAACATGAATTAATATTGCTTCATAATACTTTATTTCTCTTATTTGATATATATCCCGTTTGAAACGACTATCCGCAAAAGCATATACCATTTTGCAATCGGTGTTACAGTAAAAACAAATTTGCGCGAAACTAAACTGCCGCGTACGTCTTTAAGCATGCTTTGTAAAAAATAAAATTGGTGAACGACATGATGTAAAGACACGAATCACGCGTATTCAATTTCTTAACAAATTTAACTTAAATTAAGCAAGAGATGTGTTTGTCAGAAACACAATGGCCCCTAATGCGACGAATTTTTTACCTTTAACCTTGAAAAATGACCTTGACATTGACCTTTCATCATTCAAAATGTGCTGCTCCATTAGATACACATGCATGCCAAATATCAAGTTGCTATCTTTAATATTGCAAAAGTTATGACCAAGGTTAAAGTTTTTGTTAAAGTTTTGGGACACACACACACACACACACATAAAATGACAGACAGGACACAAACAATATAACCCCGATCATTCGATCCGGGGGCATAAACATGTTCAGAGAGAACTTGGGTATTATATTTAAATGCATGTAAACTGATAGTTTATAATTTAAATAAACCTACTCCAACATCATACAGACATAACACGCATGATGTTGTCTTAATACCGAGTAGTTTAGCGGGTTACTACGTTCAGGTCACGGTTAAAGACTCTCACATCTTGCGATAACATGTACTCGCTTTTATGGGACCGTTTGTTAAATGTGATAACTGTAATCTATATAAACAGGACATAAATGTATTCATAGCGTTTTCCTCATTGAACATTTGAGGATAGGTTTACATGTTTTTTTATAAACAATGGAATAATTCGCTCCTCTTTCTCAATTCACATTTATGACGAGCATCGGGCGACACTGCACTGGATAATTACTGGATGATTGATACGCTTTCAATCTATCGTTATTTTTGTACAATATCCAGGAATCATATACTGATTGAAATATTGTGAAAATAGTCAAATAAGAATTGATAGTAACATAAAATTATGAAGCTATATTACAGAATAATTTGCTCAGTATGTGGTGTGCTGTTAGTGACATCGTTTATAACGTGGTTACACCAGCAGGATGTATGGCAATCAACAGCCTCGGTAAAGATTAATCGTTACAACTCGTCTACTACTCAGGGAGGAGTTTTACAATTCGTTGCATCAAAATACGGAAAAACAAAACTAAACCATTTGAGCATTGGAGATGAATTTTCTACTATTCAGCAACAAGAACACTGCAACGGAAGTTTCATTGGATTTGAACACAAATTTGCTCGGTTAACAAATGTTGTGATACTTCCTGATAAAGGTGTTGGCCGCTCAGGTGGGGAAAACATATCTCAGGTACTAAATCAAAGGGAGGATGATGAGTATTATACGCTTCAAAAGGGATATTTTACATTAAGGTGCCTTACTAGATCAATAAATTATAAATTCAATAATGTAAGTCATTTAAATAAATGGTTGAACGCTGTGGATCTCATACAATCTTCGTACAAAAGTGAACGGCGTGTTGAGCTCTACACACTAGCAGTTCAAAGGTATGAATATGCAAACTTGTATCACACTATGACTGACTTTTATAATGTATTCTTTATGCTGGAAATGTTTAATATTAAAGTGGACAATGTCCTAATACTGTTTTTGGATGGCCACCCTCAGGGTGCATTGGACACGACATGGGGCAAACTATTTAATGGATTTATACGAGCCAGTGATATCAAACAACCTACCATGTTTACGTATATGCTTTGGCCTACCGTTGGGTATGACAGCCCATTGAATAAGCATGAAATAAAAGGCGTTCCAAAATTAGAGGAATTTAGAACGTTTTTCCTTCGACAACATGGAATTGCCATAAACGATATACTTAGTTGTGATAATTTAAGAATTGTATTGCTGTGGCGACGAGATTATGTAGCACATCCAAGAAACCCATCTGGAACCGTATCGAGAAAAATAAAGAATGAAGAAGAACTAGTGGCAGTCGCGAAAAAACATTATAGTGAACACTCGATATTGGATGTTCAAATTGATCTATTGGATATGAGAGATCAATTGAAGATGGTTTCACAAACAGATATCCTGATTGGAATGCATGGTGCAGGTCTTTCCCACACCCTATTTTTACCCCGACACGCCGGGCTAATAGAGTTATACCCCACCTACTGGTCAACAGCTAATGTGCATTTTAAGAGTATGGCTCGATGGCGCGGCCTGCACTACCGAAGTTGGCAAAACAGTGACATAACGAAAGAACTTAACGATAAGTACACAGTCGTTGATGTTAACAGTGTCATGGCTTTATTAAGTAGCATGGTGCATGAGATATGTACATCTTAGTTGAACACAAGTTAAATGGTTCCTTTGTATTGGTAAGAGATGTAATAAATGAATACTCGTATTCGAAAGTTTGAATAAAAAGTTTATATTAAATCGACATAGCTTATTGTGCAAAACAATCATGGTTTGAACACATATAAAATAGAATACGGATTGTTATTTGCCTATTGATATTGTAATTGTTTTCTTATCATCTTCATGTGACATAGCACACCGTGTTCGATTTTTTTCCTTTCATGTATACACAGAAACAACTCTTCAAAAAGTTGTGGCCTAAGTGGATTTAATAAAAATGCGAATAACAAAAACACATCGCACTTTAATGACAATTATTTTGGCGTGTTCATGCTCTGTCATGAAGTTTTGGCATCAGCACATTTGCTTAATAGCATTAATCGCAATTAGATTGCACTGGCAGAAAATATGAGCCGTGCTCTGAGAAAAGGGGGTTTATTGCATGTGCGCAAAGCGTCGTCCCTGATTCTGCACAGGCTAATCAGGGACGACACGTTTTGCCTAAACTTGATTTTTGCTAAGAAGAGGCTTTCGTGGAACGAAAAATATCATGAAAGCGGAATATGGAAAGTTACATTCGAATTAATGACTACATAAGAACAGATCAGAACAGAACATATATTTTATTTGATTTGTACATAGTACATCATCATATACATATATTATTATATGACAATTTATAAAATCACGTATATCAGTATAATATATAAACACGAATCAATGTACATTTCAATATAACATAACACAGCATGTAAGGAGGATGATCAGTTTTCGTTAACATTTGTAATTTCGTTTCTAATTTCCAAGCTTTCTTTAATATATTTTGCAAGTTTAATCAATACAGATTTGTTTTCAGTTTTCAATAGCTCAATAAATTTGAACATTGATGGTCGTACATAATAATGTTTCTTAATATATTTCTTACGTATATTGCTAAAACAAGGACAAATAAGAGTGAAATGGTACTCGTCTTCAATATCGACGGAATTACAACATTGACAGTATCGCTCATTTCTTGGTATTTTTATTCTACCGAATCTACCAGTTTGAACTCTTAAAGAATGTGCAGATAATCTTATTCTAGTGACAAAGAACCTTAAACTACTTGGCAATACATCTAGATATAGTTCATATGACAGAGAATCTTTGCAATTTTGAAACAAATCTAATACACTACTATTTTCAACAGAGCTATGCCAGTCTTGTTTATAAGTATCAATCAATCTTTGTTTAAATATATGTGGAAATGTTTTACAATCAAGATTATCACCATTTATAAAGCAATCAGCAAAGCCATATGTTTCTAACAATTGTTTAACATTTGATACCCAATTATTATAACCTTTTGAACAATCAGATATACTTTGTCGATAAATCGTTTTCATAATAATATTATCAGTATTTAACAATTTACACCAATACTTTATTATCCTAATATATCGAGTAATATATAACGGGTACCTTCCTAAGTCACCATATACACCAGCGTTACAAGTACTCATTCTGATCTTTAAAACACTTTTACAAAATTTGAGGTGTATACGCTCTATTTCGTTAGATTAAGTTGCGCCCCATACCTCAGCAGAATAATTCAATATTGAACCTATAAAGGAATCAAAGAGCTGGCATTGTAATTTGGGTTTAATATCATATTTTCTACAATTATACATAAGTAATTTTAATGCTTTTAATGGTTTACCAATTAAATGCTCTTGATTCATAGCGAAATTGCCAGTGTAATTAAAAATTGTACCGAGATAGTTGAAGTTATTTACAGTTTCTAACAAGTTCCCATGGTAACTCCACTTTTCTTTTGGAAGTACTCTGCCTCTACCTTTCTAAAAACCATAACCTTGGTTTTTTAGTGTTTAGCTCAAGACCCCAACAGTTACAATAATCATATAAACTATCTAAGCTATTTTGTAAGTCTTCTGGTGTTTTACCCAAAATTGCCGTATCATCAGTAAATAACAATAATATTAACAACATATCCTCAAAATATAAACATGAATCTAAATTACTTTGTAAATGTAGTTCTAGGTCTTCCACGAATAAAGAAAAAAGCAGAGGCGAAATTACCTCCCCTTGACGTAGTCCAACAGCGTAGCTGAAAAAGTCTGAATACGTATTACAACTGCGAACGCAAGACTTAACCTTTTCATACATATCCTTTACAATACGTAATAATTTACCTTGAATACCACATTTGTATAATTTAAGCCAAAGGCAATTTCTGTTAATACTATCGAAACACGATTTTAAATCAATAAAACCAACATACAGACGCTTGTTAATATTTATATAGTGTTGTTTTACTGAGTGGAGAATAAATATCGCATCAACAGTTGATTTCCTTTTCTAAAACCGAATTGGGGATTCAGATAATACATTATTATTTTCACAAAACGTTTCAATTCTTTTATTTAAAATAGTTGTGAAAAGTTTAGAAAAACAACTTACTAGTGTTATTCCCCTGTAGTTCTGTGCATTTTTTGTATCGCCTTTCTTATGCACAGGAACGATAACTCCTTCAATTCATTTGTCGGGAAAGAAACCAGACTCTAATATGGCATTAAATAAATCACACAGGTGAGCACACAAGATGACTATACTTTCAGTAAAATAATCATCTTAAAGGAAGTATGGCCATACAGCTTTGCCTTTTTTGAGAGATTTAACAGCACATAAAACTTCATCAGCAGTAATAGGAATATTTAACTCATCAAAGGGGCAATCATCATTATCAAAATTATTTTCTTGGCAACACACATTTGCTTCTGCATTATTACATACAAATACATCGTAACATAATGATGAGAAGTATTTACAAAAGTCATCTACAGAAACATCATTTCCAACAGATTTCTTATTCTTTTTAAAATAACTCCAAAATTGTTTCGGTTTACATAACCTAAGTTTTTCCATTTCAGAGCATTTCTTTTTTAAGTAAGAATTCTTCTTTTTTGTACTAATAATTTGTATTCTGTTTTACATTTACAAAAATCATCTCTACTAACTTTCGTTTTACATGTATATTAAGCATACAGGGAATCTAAATATATTATTCATAAATTTTTACATTCATTGTCGAACCAGTCTGCATCTTTCACATGAGATGTGTCGGAGAATGACGTATTGTCATTTTGTGATATACTGTTTTAGAAAATAACGGATCCGCTATTCCCCGGATTATAAAGGTAAAACTATTCAGTGCATCATTTATAGACGACCGACTAGTGCTATCAATATTCCCTGTAATCCTATTAAAATCTGGCAATTTGGCGATCAGACTGGTTCGAAATGTATTGACATAATCACTGTTCCAATTATATCTAACATGGGAGCTTTCATTCACTACAGGTGTAATATTATAACAAAGAAGAGAGAAACTAATCGGGGTATGATCGCTTCATTCATTTACAGAATGTATTTAAAAAAAATCACGTATACTTAAGAAGTTCGTGTCTTTTATGAGTAGGTAATCAATGACAGACGCTCCGTGCTGGGCGACATCAGTAAACGATCCAATATTAAAATCATTAAGTAATCTACCGTTAGCTACTCGCAAATTGTTTGACCTACAAAGATCAAGCAGTTTTGTTCCAAAAGTGTTAATTTTTTTTATCCATTGAAGCCCTTTCCATATTATAATCGGGAACAATATCAAATTCATCAAAACAATGGTTTACAATATCAAATACAACAAAATCTTGTTTATCACCTATTCTACTGTTAAAGTCGCCTATCAGATAGACAGAACCTTTACTTTCATAGTATGTAATGTCATATTCCAGGCATTCAAACAAGTCTATACTAACTGTATTGTATGCTGGGGAATCATCGTCCCACAGATAAACACCGCATATATAGATATCATTGTCTAAATTGAAAAACACTTTGTCTAATTTAATCCATATTAGAGTATCATGTCTATTTTTAATAATTGAAATACCATTGGAAAGTGCGTCTCTATAATACAGAGAAACTCCCCCACTGGCTCGTCTTGATCTCCGATGCTGGAATTTTCTATATAAATTATGCACGGTATAGCCGGAAAGTTTAATATTACTGTCACTATAAGCCCATGTTTCGTAAAGAAAAATAATGTCGTGGTTTGATAAAATATTTACAAAGTCAGTATTGTCTCGTTTATTTCGAGTTAAACCATTAACGTTCCATGCTAGTATCTTCAGGTCATCCCCGGTGAATTCCTAGTCTCGCACAGGTTTGCCGTTGATATAGAGAGTGTCGTACGATATCCAGGACGTCTTGCCATCGCGCCGGGCCTCTTTCATTTTCGGCAAGAGCTGCCTCCGTTTGTCGACAATTTCCCTAGGAAATTGCACGTTCACAAAGTATGGTGTGCCATTCAGAGTTTTCCACTGTTTACGAACGAGTTCCTTTTCCTTATACAAAGTAAATTTCGCGACAATGTTACGATTTTTCCCGTCAACTTTGGAACCCATACGGTGCACTCGCTCAAAAGACATTTGGCTAACTATTTCTTGTGTAATTTTCATTTTGTCGACCATGAAATCTCGTAGCTTATTTTCAGTGGTGTCTGGATTTTCAGTCGGGGCCTCAGGAATATTTGTAAATACGAGATTATTACGCATAAACTGCGACTGTAGGTAGGTCAGGTCATTTTTAAGTTCATCCCTCTGTTTTTCAAGGGAAGCTTTTTTACTGATAAAGAATATGAAGCTTTATTATATAATTATTTGCACAGTGTGTGGTATGCTGTACAATAATGATCTTACTGTTTAATAACATGTCTGTTTTTAAGTTTTGCAATTAATCGCTTAATACGACTTACACTGCCGATACACCAAGGCCTCATCAACCTCCCTTTAATTGTGTCGCGTTCTGAGAAAACTGGGCATAATACATGTGCGTAAAGTGTCGTCCCATATTAGCCTGTGCAGTCCGCACAGGCTAATCAGGGACGACACTTTCCGCCTTTATGGTATTTTTCGTTTAAAGGAAGTCCCTTCTTACCGATAATCTTGTTAAGGCGGAAAGTGTCGTCCCTGACTAGCCTGTGCAGACTGCACAGGCTAATCTGGGACGACACTTTACGCACATAAATTATGCCCAGTTTTCTCAGAACGCGACTCAATTTATTACACTTGTAGTATTATAAGACTTAATAATAGTTTTGCAAGTCTGGTCCCATTATTATTGCCATTGTTACAGAGGCTTGTTTTGTAAACACTGTTGTTCTCTACACATGAGCATCGATTGCGACAGTTGTTAGCTATTGAAATAACACCAAACGTCATAATGGTTCAACAATCTCATTTTACAACAATCAAATCCTAACGTTCGCACCATTAGTTGTCGTTATCAGGCTATGGAGGATTTCATTTAGATTGCATTTTCTCACAATAAGGAAAAAAGCAAACGCTTCCGTTGTTTGACGAATGGTTGCAAAGAAACAGAGACAGAAGTGCTGTGGTAAAGATGTGACATTTGCATCTTTTCGGAATAGCTGTCAAACATAGGTTTTACCTTTATTAACCTTTCTCAACTGCCAATAACTTGTTTAAGCAATTTATCAGTATAAGGCCCGAATAAATAAATGCTAGTTCTGCATAGCCCAAATAGAAAATTATATTTACATCAGAAACAACGTTTATCTCATTGACATTAGAAAAGGCTAAACATATCAAATTATACGGCTTGTTCGACACTTAAAGCATCGGGAGATCAATAGGTGAAAGGTAAACATATTGTATGACAGATGCAAACAACAATTTGTAATCCGTGTTTGATTATTCAATGAACGGAAATTTATTCATTAACAATTTGTGCAGATTTCTAACTTATCTTAGAAAGACGTGGAAATGAACTGTAAACATCACATCGGTTGAAAAGTTTTATACATATACAATTAAATTTTCTTTGTGATTTTCAAGTACCGTTTTTATGTGTGTCTTTTAAGATGATTGTGATTTAAGCATTTAATTATATTAGTCGTGTTCTGAGATCACTGGGAATAATGCATGTACGTAAAGTGTCGTCCTAGACTAGCCTGTGCAATCCGCATAGGCTAATCAGGGACGACACTTTCCGCTTTTATGACATTTTTCGTTTAAATGAAGTCTCATAGCAAAAATCCAATTTAGACGGACAGTGTCATCCGTGATTAGCCTGTGCAGTCCGCATAATCTGGGACGACACTTTACGCCCATCCATTGTGCCCATTTCTCAGAACGCGACTCTTAATATCTACATAATAATTCGTGGCCAAACCGTGTCTGTCACATGTTTGTGCGGTATTATACGCTATATTTAACGTAGTTCCCAATAGTGTTCTCCCATTATTGAATAGATGAGTACTTTTATTTTTCTATTTAAGATTGTCTCTTCTTAGCATAAATCAAGTTTAGGCGCAAAGTGTCGTCCCTGATAAGCCTTTGCGGACTGCACTGTCTAATCTGTGACGACACTTTACGGACATAAATTAAGCCCCCTTTTCACAAAGCGCTCACATGATTGAAGTTAATCGTTCATAAAAGTGCAAACAATACTTTATGATACCACAAATTTACCTGCTTTTGTCCCCATATCGTGGTCCATATTGATGTGTTTGTTTATGATTGCTAAAATGAAATGTTCACATTATACTCGTGTGTATTCGCTTTAAAGCAAGCAGTTAGTGGTTTGAATTTTGTAAATGAATCTGAAAGAATGGCAATGGAAACATTAAACTACAAAATATATGTATGTATACATCTTTTCATGCTTGATGACACTTAAATCGTGCCTGATGACGAATGTCTTTTTACATTCGGCTTAATGGTATCATTTATGCGTACAGATGTAACTTTCTTGTTCGTAAAGTGCATAATAAGTGTGTATGTTGGTTTAACGCGATGGAAAGATGTGAGTTTCATCCAAGCACAACGCAACATACAATCACGCATGATACAATGATATCAGTTGTCAGTCGTTTCGAAATGCTACGGACGACTACGGAAATGTAAGGCGTAACACGGAAATGTTATGTTATGGCGGAGGTTGCCCCCCTTTAGACAACATTAGTAAGACCTTATTTTGAAAAGTATAGTAGATTTTTCTACTTAAGTAGGGAAACATTTCAGCACTATCGTCTGGATATGTATTTTATAACTTATTATGTTCTGAGTATTATTTAACTTTTAGGTATGACTTATAATTATTTGTTTCCATCTACATGTATCTACATATGTATTTTAACATTATTTTCCGTTCGAAGGCGGACAGTTTTGTTTTGGTGTTATCAATCCGTCCGCCGTCCGTCCATCTGTACGTGTTTGCCGGGAGCTGTGTCTCGATGAATTGCATGGGATAGAATGAAATTTAAAAATATATTGTATTATTCTCTTCTGCGAGTCGCACGTGATGCGACTGTGAGATCGCACGTGAGCCTGACCGCTACCACCACGCTCTTTCCGTCGAAGGAAGCTGTTTCTCGATGGATTACATGGAATATAATGAAACTTAAAAATGAATATGTATTGTCGCCGATGAAGCGACTGTGTGTTCTAACGTGACTCCGACCGACTTACCCACCCGTTTGGAAGCTGCGCTCTTTGACAGGTGGTCGATTCTCCGCAACCGTTGCGCGAGCTCCCTTGTACGTTCGACTGGTCGCCGCCCATCTTCGATCAACAGACCGTGCCGAGCTGGAAGAACGCGTCAGGGCTCTCCATATCAAAGGCACGTCATCTGTGGCCGACTGAGTGTTTCGGGACCAATTAGTTCTAGTCCCGTTCGCACAACCGAGGGCAAGCCTGCGGTTTATTCCCGCTGGTATATATGACCGGGACTTCTGCGAGCCGCTTCAGCGCCGGCCATCTTCCGTTTGCCAAGTGGTACCTCAGGCTGATCGCCCCCGCTGGGAGTGCCCTGGTCTGGCTCGCGCTGTACACGCGCGCGATATCCCTGCTCTCGCACACTGGTCCGCAACGATCAGCTACTGACCGGACGACTAGGCACGACGCGGGAAAACAACTAACATTTGTTTCTCCCATATATAAAGGAATGCTTTCGTCTCCATCGGTACCGTCCCAAACGGGGATCTTTGGAAGCCACCGCTGAGGCGATGCCATCCGGCCGCGGTCCGAGGCCGAAACAAACGGTCCCATGGAACCCGAGCGAGACAGCCCGGCGATCAGGCCTGGCGAGCTAGGTAGCCCGACTAGGCTCGCAAGACCACTTCACCAAAAGAGAGTGTAGGCTACAGCGGCCGTTTACCGCGCTCCCCGATAATCAGCCCCGCGTTCAGGCCTCGCTAGCTCGGTGCCCGGCCCGCGCGACGAGTACCTCGAGACCATCCCTACAGGACCTATTTATATTACTTTTTTTTTCAAAAATGATTGAAAATTGTGTTCTATGATATTTTAATATTAGAAGACTATTTTTTTCTCAACGAGAGGTACAAACGTTTTAATAGATACGAGTACTTGTAATTTACAGGTTTCACTTTTTACCACAAGATTATATAGACATAAAATGATAAATATGTGTATACATGTTTATGCATTGTAATTATAGCCTGTACAGACTACAGAAATCTGAATGGAGGTCGGAGAACTTAGTGTCCTGAATACAATACATGTATATTTTCTGGAGTACCAACAGCAACTTACCAATATTATAAACATTCACGGCAGTCAATTTCATGTGTACCCAGTAGGCCTACTGGTCTTTATGGCAAAAATAATCGTTATTTAGTTTAATGAAGATAGTAAAACGAACGGAACTAATTTAGATTATTCAGTCTAGTAGTCAAAATGGTTCGGATGTTTTCTTTTTTCCCAAAAAGTAATTTATTCAACGTACGGAAAATAAGCGTGCGCCACCTGCTGTCATAATTTAGTAACTTGCATTCGGCTTGGTAAAATTTTGCCTTCTGCATGTTGCTTACTGTCTTTGTTACTGACGCTAAGTGCAAAACCGATTATGACTGGTTTCATCATGAATGGGGCAGTTTAATCACGTTTATTAGATTTATAAAGTATACATTTGTACCAGTGAAATTATGTATTATTCAATCATGAATCAGAAATAATGAACAAACAAACACTGGACAGTCACCAAGCATGTTGTAACAATCAACAAGTTTACACAAACAGACAAAAAGCATATTGGAACTTCCCTTAAGCCCAAGTCTCACTATTGCCGGTAGGGCCCCGGTCCATCCGGTCGACCGGCCAGAACCGGGATGATTCGTAGATTTTTTTTAACGCGGTAACACTATTTCCCGGTGCCGCCCCGGTTGAAACCTGTCAAGTATTAAACATTTTAATACTTTCCCGGTGGAGCCCCGGTTGTCCCCGGTCGTCCCCGGGTCATCCCGGTGGAGCCCCGGTCCATCCCGGTAGAGCCCCGGTTCATCCCGGTAGATGCCGGATCACGCACCGGGACTCCGCCGGCATCATAGTGAGACTGGGCCTCTAAGCTTATTAGAATAAACATCAGTTTTAATGTATATATTCACAATGAATGACGTAATTTCTGCTTAAATATCATTCCATAAAAATATGTTAAACGATTGTTTGCCGGTATTTAATCAAACTTATCTTTGTGTTTTATTATAGATAATTTAACAATACAAATGTTTCACAAGCAAAAGAGACTTGTTATTTCCAGCATTAGCTTCATAATTTATAGCGATTGACCAATTGTCATACGATTTGCACGGGCGTACACAACGATAACAGCAAGGGACCACTAAGCAAAAAAATAAACCGGAGTGTACAAGAGTGTTCTTACTTATAGCAAGTGACCCGCTGGCCGGAGTGTACAAGAGTGTTGTTACTTATAGCAAGTGACCCGCTGGCCGGAGTGTACAAGAGTGTTCTTACTTATAGCAAGTGACCCGCTGGCAAACTATTTGTAGAAGTTTCCGCTATGTAACATATGTATAGCATGTGATCAAATGGCAAACAATTTACTCATTAAATATTTTCGTGTTAATACAAAACAGTATTACAGTACCTCACAATTGAAATTTTATACTAACCAGATCAACAGAACCGTAATTTTCTGAGGCACAATAAAATAAAACCAAAACAAATATGAACAAGATAATTCATTTGAAGACGTTAGAGGCATAGCATCATAAAGTTGTTACATTCAAATCATTGTCTAACTATGCAGACAGGTGCTGAAATAAGTTTATAAAAGGCCGAATGGCAAAGCTTGGTTGTTTATTTCCAGCTGTTGCGAATATCCATAATACAGTCACATTGTTTCAACTAAGTACAATTGTTTCAAATATACAAAATTTTTACAACCAAATACAATTAAATCTTAAAAGCACTTTAATAAAAAAATCTCCGTTTCAGATGACCTACATATGTCCGCAAGATTAAACAAGCTTTAAGGTATGACGTAAAACAATCCCTTTGCATGGTTTGAAGTTTGCGTGCAGGCAACACTACAATTTCACCAGATGTGGTGGGTTATGTATAAATAAAGCGCGCGCTTCTTTGGTGGATTTTGCTTTTTTAACTGAATGATATTAATGTTATCTGAGCAAGGATTAATGCTATTAATGCTAATTTTCAATCATGATATTAAGTTGAATCATATTTAAACATACTCGTTGGTGGTTTAAACCGGTCTGCAGGTTAGCAGAACCTTACCTACTCCAGAATGAATAAAAAACAAAAAGCGTGTCCAAAACTACCCAAGCCAATGTGCATCAATACAGATAGAAAACGAAAACACAGATACCAAAACGCTATAAACGAATCTAATATTTAACACATTAGTGTTGTAAATACCAGATATCCATTGAAATTAATATCCAAACACTGTCAACAACAACAACAACAACATAACCTTTATTAAGCTCAAATCCCAAATATAGTGACACATGAGTATACAGTGACAATGCATCTTTTACAAAGAGTTATTAACAATTGTGACATGGTGTTAATCTTTACATAGAAAATAGAAAAGAGAAAGGAAAGTGGAGATGAAATAAGACATGAGACATACATTTGAATTGAGAAATAAACATTTTTTCTTTTGGCCTGAATAACCTGTTTGTTTACATGGATTACTGTCAAACGTCCCTTTTAAAAAGTGTAGAAAAGAATATCAAAACACAGTTAACGAAACTAAACAGAAGCTTTGTTTCCAAGACGTCCCATGTTTGAGAATTCTGCAGCCATTTGGACTGAAAATGATAACACAATTTATGTTGTAGCAAGTTTGTATACGATTCGTTCCTCACAGGATTGTATAAACAATTTGAAAACAACGATTTTCAAAAATTAATATCGCAAAAGCGCAATGCAAAAAGGTTGACAAGAAAATCAAAAATAATTCCAATGAGTATTAAAAATCCATTAATATATTTCTTTAGCATATGATCGGAAGCGACAGGTCAGGTTGTGCAGTAACTATCAGTTATTTAAGTGAAGAGACGATTACCTGTGAAAATAAATGGACCGCCGTGAAATTCCTTTTCGTCGATGAAGCCATCGTCTGAAGCATACAAAGAAAAAAGTAAAATAAAAAGTAACAGAAATCCAAATGACGATGATTTCTTACATGAATGGTCGGTGTGTTATTATCCAATTTGTCATGACTTATAAATCGATACAGTTAGATGGTGCTGACGAAGAATAGGTTATACTATTTTCGGTAATTTTGTCACAAGAAAGGGAAACCATTCATAATTGTCATGAGAGAATGCGCGTTCGCATCGATTGCACACATATTATGAGTATTGTTGACTTTTTAGAACGTATTCAAACATACTAAAATGTATAAGGGTCCGTCGTGAAGTAATTTTGATCGATAAATTCTTACTGTAAAATATATAAACAATATTTGAATATATTCACATATTTGTTTCCGTGTTTCACTATTTAGAACAAAATAAACACAACTTATTAAATATTTCAACGTGTTAATACAGGTATCACACCGTTAAAGTCGGCGAAGTCAAATATCTTCTGGGCGTCTTCCACAGGCACGTTTTCCTCGGCTGCAAACTCGTGCACGGAGATTCGTTTATCATGGTCCGCGTCATACCGGGCGAACTCAAATTCTGTGGAGACAACTTCGAAGTATTGGTTGCCCACGTAGGGGTTGTTGGACTGCAACTGAAAATGATGAGATTTATATGAATACTTTTGTACCTTAGACAATTACGTTTTTTCCACAGTTAATTACACTTTGTATGGCCAATTAGGCTTACAGTTGTAAACCTTTGGGTGAAGCCATTTACGTTAAAATGTAGGAATTTAAATTATGTCCGTTTGTATTTTAATGATGCGTCAAATTTTAAGGCCCGGTCACACCGAGGTAACGGACGAGAAACGGACATAAAATCATTTTATCCGTTCGTGTCCGTTCTTATCCGTTTAATGTCCGTTTCATATCCGGTGAATCCGCTCCTTGTTCGGCGATGTCCGGTGACATCCGTTCCATCCGTTGGGAAGTTTTGAGCATGTTCAAAACTTTCCACCGGATAAAACGGACAGAAATCTCCGTTTGATGTTCGGTCTTCATACGTTAGTTTACGGTTTGTGCGGAACTCGTGCGTTACACCTCCTATACGTATCCGGTTCATGTCCGTTTATGTCCGATTGTCCTGGTCCTAACGAATTTTCAACAGATAATAACGGACAGCTAACGTATAAAAAAGTGGGATAAGTATGGCGGAACAAAACTGTTGACATACATTTAACCGTAATTAACCTGTGGGTCGAAGTATCATTTGATTTTGGTACGCCTTGTGAGAAGGACATGTGCAATGGAATGTCGTGCTCGCATTCAATTAGAGTGTCAAGCCACCCGCGTGTAGGCCCAGATTGGCCTTTTGGATGCTAATCTGGCATCTCAAAAGAGAGCAAGGAGACGGAGGCAGCGCACATGGTGGATCAAGGCTTGGCTGGGTCCCGAGCGGAGGCGTTAGTTCGGTCTGTATGACCAACTTATGGTCGAACTACGACGAGAGGACCAATGCTCATCCATCAACATCATGAGAATGCCACACGAGATGTTCGATGAGATTCTCGCTTGAGTGGTCCCAATGATAACGAAACAGCACAACTACAGACTTCCAATTTAACCAGGGTTGAAGCTTACAATTGCGCTGCGGCATCTTGTGTCTGGTTCAAAGTACCGTGATATGCGATTCGGCTAGAGGGTACCCCACAACACTATTTCTCTTCTCGTGCCAGGAGTAGTACCGCTTAATTTACTTTAGTGCTAAAATTAATTTTAAAAGGCTTCTGTTAGCCATTTTAATATATGAATATATTTAAAGGTCTAATTCTATCATCATTTTCTATGAATTGAATTGTGTTAAGTTATCGGTATAGGATAAAAGACAAATAGATGAGTGCGCGCACTACAACACTAACCTCCTTAATTGTATAATACCATTAGTACTGTCTTGTGCGCATATCTTGAAACGCACACAGTTATATGCACCGTTTATCAAGTAGTATATTTTTTACCTTATCATCCACTCGCTAAAAGTCATGGATTAACTACTGTGTCATACACTTATAATCCACGCTAGCTCATCATACTGTTATCTTTTATACGTCATATTTGTAGAGCAGTCATAGATGAGTATGCTGACGAGGCGATGCCGTTGCCAACAACAGCTGCCGATTGGACGCGAATAGCGGACGGCTTCAGGGACAGCCGGAATTTCCTTCATACGCTTGGTGCTATTGATGGCAAACATATTGCCTGCAAATGTCCACCAAGATCCGGGTCTACGTATTTCAACTACAAGAAGTACTTTTCCGTTGCCCTGCTAGCTCTGGATTATTCCGGCTACAAGTTCGCCTGGGCTGACATTGGAGGCCGTGATGCTTCATCCGTTGCACAGTTGTGGAACGAGTCATCCCTGAAGGCAGCAGCTGATAACGGTGACCTTGACCTTCCAGAACCTGAAGCTTTGCCACATGATACTGAGGATGTTCCCCTTCTTTTTCATCGGAAAGAAAATATAAAAGTGTTCGACCGACCAAGATTTATTTATTTATTTTATTTTTGGCGTAAGTGTACATAAACATTCATAATACAGAAACAAACAAGCATATGCATTAAAAACAAAGCAAATCAAAATTATGATACTTTAAAATATAAATAAAGAATGACATAAAATGACCGTTTTTGTACGTTGATGTTCGGTACTCTTCCGTTTCTCTCACGTTGGGAGAACGTTTTGTCCGGTACTAATGCGCTACACTGTCGTTTTATCCGGTAGAAGTATGTTACTCGCACGGTAATATCCGTAAGCCGACCGTTAGTTATCCGGTACATATCCGTTAAACGTACATTTATTGCCATTACATCACCGGTACTTGTGCGGTCATTTTGTTTTTTCTACGCTTCACACACCGATTGCGAGCGTCTTGAGCGGCAGAGCAGGTAAATTTCATCACCGGATAACCAAAATCTGCATATTTGTCCGTTTTCTCTCCGTTACATATTCGTTACTCGGTCGGTGACCGAGCCTTAATTAATTAATAAGGAGATTGATAGTTATATAAGCATAGGCTTGATGTTAAAAAGAATAACGTTTTATGGCAATATTTCAGCAACTGGGCGCCAGTGTCTTGTTAATTAAAATACTTTTATTAGTATCGCAAGAAAGAGGGCACACTACTCGTAAATTCCTTAATCTGAAATTGTGTACCGCGTTCTTATTTCATGCAATTTGATGTTACTTTATTTATTATATGAAACATTTTACACATTTTCAGTGTAAGCGGTAAGAGAAGCAAACTTGTTAATCAAGAATCATCATACTGTTATGATTTAATATCGAATAACAATTTTAATCATATACAAATTATAGCCCCACGTTATCTAGCCTCAGGCAAATAACGTTGACTCATTAAGCCAATTATCAGCATGTATAGTTAATAAATGATGTTCTTTTTTTTAATGTAGTTATTCTTCAATTAAAGTATTTATAGAAATTTTACATTTATTCAACATGTAAAAATTTATGTAAAAAAAAACTTAATCATATAAAGTTATTTTCAAACAAATTCGTTGTTTTTTATTTATAATTGTAAGAAACATGTGGGATGCACGTAACTGATTGTGTTGATGTTTTTTCTTTTGGTGACTACAGTTTCAGATGCATTAAATGTTATAAATTGTTTAAAACAAGGCATAAACTCAATCACTTGATAACGTGAATTATTGAACAAAGAACTAATATTTTGATACTAAATAAAGCAGGAGGCACAATCTGAAAGATTAAAATGTCGACATACGCCTGCGGACCTGTGATTTTACGGTTGTGATATATGCGATTTACACTACTTGGCAAGCGTTCCGCTACATAGGCCTAGTTTATAAATACTTAGCGTCCTCGCGTGTTCTTCCACTCCGTCTGTTGTTTTGTGTTTAAATCTATAACAAATCTTTTTACGCCTCAGATGGCTTAAACATAGATGGTTGCAATCAAAGTTTAGATATCAGCCATGTATTGATCACAGCACAGGTACTTGACAATTTTTTGGGTCCTTATATATATAATAAGAGTAAAGGTATCCAACGATGATTTCACAGGTGTATTGAATAACACAATGCAACAGCATAAACGATCAAACAATTCTATTTGAATCGACCGTCATCATGCGATGTACAAGCGTGGCAGATTTGTGATCGCACATCTCTGCGCTGAGTTTAAAGTTTACCTGTCCCTCGCACAAATCGCCGCATACGATATGGCAGTGCGTGACGTTCGCCCCGGGTCTGCTCTGTTTCTCGCACCATCTCGGGCAGATCACATTGCATACATTAGTTACGCCGCGAATTTGAGCCGCCGGGGCTGGTACCTGAAAAGATATTTACAAAAAATGTATATGACTTTTATGAGGTTACTTATTCATTTATATATATATCGATTCGATGTCTGGTATTCGTGTCAATTCATTTTGCGCACATTAGAACATTTATATATAAGTATGTGCTATTGATGCCAATGTAAATGTTGACACATTCAAAAGATTTTTTATGATGAATATGATACAGAAGGTGACTATTGTAATGATTATGATACGGATACTTATGATGATAGTTGCATTCAACAAAGTTATTACAATGTAGGAGCTTATGATGGCAATGATGGTGATGATTACGGTGTTATGCTGATGGTAATACTAACCTTTATATGGTGATGATGTTAAAAAGATTTTTATGATAATGAGGATTATAATTATAGATGATAATGATGATGACAAAGTTGACGACGATTGTCATTGATAATGATGCTGCTGCTGCTGCTGCTGATGATGATGGTGATGATGCTGATACTGATGATGATGATGATGATGATGATGATGATGATGATGATGATGATGATGATGATGATGATGATGATGATGATGATGATAATGATGATGATGATGGTGATGATGCTGATGCTGATACTGATGATGATGATGCTGCTGATGATGATGATGATGATAATGATGATGATGATGATGATGATGATGATGATGATGATGATGATGATGATGATGATGATGATGATGATGATGATGATGATGATGATGATGATGATGATGATGATGATGATGATGATGATGATGATGATGATGATGATGGTGATGATGATGATGATGGTGATGATGATGATTATGATGATAATTATGATTATAATGAAGATAATGATGGTGATGATTATGATTATAATGATAATGATGATGATGATGATGATTATGATTATAATAATGATGATGATACATTATTTGTTATTGTTGATGTTGAGGAGGAAGAGAAAGTGTATGTCAAGGCAACTTTTACAATGAAGACAAATTATAGTTACCTTCTCCCGTCGATGTCTGAAAGTGAATGTTTTGAGCAGTGTTCCTGATGGCGTCGATCAGAGAGTCGCCCGGCTTTCCCACCTCCGACGGGGGAGGGATATCTCCGCGGTTGTGTTTTAGCACTACTGTAGGAGCCGGTAAGTCACCGTGCTTCAAGGGGAACAGTGGGGGTCGGGGAAGGAACGCTGGACTTATCACGTGACCATGTGTTAGGGAACACAGGGTCAGTAACTGGGCTAATAGCAGATACATGGCTAAAGTAAAAAGAGAATACACAATATTTAGTATCGTTGAAAATAGAGTATACAGCAACATCAATCTAGGAATAATAAACGTGTTCGATTAAGAAGCAAACATAGATTTCAAAAGTTATTTAGAAGCAGTTGTGGTACTGGTTGCTGAAGTGTTGTAAGTAATATTTATAGTAGAAGAACAACAAGTAGTATTTGTATTAGTAGTAGTAGTAGTAGTAGTAGTAGTAGTAGTAGTAGTAGTAGTAGTAGTAGTAGTAGTAGTAGTAGTAGTAGTAGTAGTAGTAGTAGTAGTAGGAGTAGTAGTAGTAGTAGTAGTAGAAGTAGTAGTAGTAGTAGTAGAAGTAGTAGTAGTAGTAGTAGTAGTAGTAGTAGTAGTAGTAGTAGTAGTAGTAGTAGTAGTAGTAGTAGTATTCCTAGTAATTCCTAGTAGTAGCAAACGCCATATTTATTTCGGGCACCGTCGGAGCCATGACGTAGTTCTCGTGAGCAGCCCGAAGCCAATCTCGCGTTCGCTTGTAAATGCTGCATATCGTCGAGGGAAATTCCCATGAAATATATTGTCATACAAAACAAACGGGCATTTTGTATCTCGTTAAATTAATGTTAGCAGACAACATCTAGCGTTGACATTTTTTGCTATTGCTATAAGGAACATTGATTTTCATATGGATTAAGTTTATTTTTCCAAATATTGTACGAAATATATGTTGATATTGAGAATTTATGCGGCTTGAACTATGAAATAATCAGTTGTTTAAAAGACTTGCTAGCACTTAATATGGTCGCGTGAACGTGCTAACTAACTTTTGGTAGGTATTAATCATTCAGAATACACGTAGTCTGGAGAGTAAACGGATACACAGAAAATCTATCGAGTTTCTAGTAACAACTTAAAGGGGCCTTTCACAGATTTGGCATGTTTTGAAGTTTGTAATTAAATGCGTTCTACTGATAAATGTAAATATTTGCTCTAAAAAGCTCCAGTAAAAAATCAAGAATACAATTTAAAAAAGAGAGAAAAAAAGGAACCCTCAACAGGGCTCGAACCCGTGACCCCTGGAGTCCTTACGTAAAAAGTCTCCGACTTAGACCCCTCGACCATTCTTTCGCATTCAATGTCAGATGTATTTTATACTATATATAAGCAATCATCGTAGTTTCACAAAATATAGCGACAACAACAGAACTCTCCAAATTATTCAATCGTTTCGCGTTGCAACGCTTTATAATTTTCAGGTTTTTAAATCTTCAAAAGATGCATATAATGGCTATATTAGAGCATGGTTAATGTTCAGTATTACTGTTTCCTTACAAATATCATAACTTTATCGAAAATTTGCGATTCTGAAACACTTTTTAAAATTTTATCAATTTACCAAAACGTGAAAAGGCACCTTTAAATTTTACTCGTGGGATCGAAATACAATGTCTTGGTATCTCCATAAATATTACATGCAATTTTCAGATCTAAGCTACATTGGTGGTAAACAAAGTATTTCTTACATATACGCGAATCTATATTTGAAAATGTTCATTATAAATGAACACTAATTGCACAGAAACACATGTACAAATGATGTTGTTGTTACTTTTTTTCTAAATTTATTGAAGAAAATTGTCCATTTAATTATCTTACCTTTGACAATCTTTAACTCCTTATATTTGCGTGCGTATGAAACTTGTTTGATATTAAAGCCAACAATATTTGAATTTACTTGTAATTTATTATGATATATCGGTCCTCACAAAACCGCAAATTTTAAAGTGCGACTCGTAACATTAATAAACATATCATTTTTGACATCATCGCGTAGCTCAGCGTAATAACGTGAATATCATTCTCCAAATATACGTGTGGTTCAGTAAAGCGTTTAAATAACGTATGCAGTCAACGTCAGACGACTGACGTCTATTATGTGTAATAGTTTAAAATATTTTTAATGGCAAATTTGATTTACAAATATGGCATTTTCACATATATTATTGCAATGAAATAAGAACATTTTCCCTCGTTAATTTGCTGATAAGAAATACATGTGATTATTGTTATAGCTTGCGACTCTGTACATAGTTTTACATGAAAAAGCGTTTTGAGTGTGTTCATGCAATGCTGTAAAGGTGAACACTACCACAGAAATATAATCATATTTGATATTACATTTTGCTTCTCAGACTATTAATTATTAAGAGAGAGCAATCACAGGTGTCATTTGTATTGTTTTCCAATATGGAATGAAACAGTGAACAGTAACAGTGAACGGTAAAAGTAAACTGAACTGTCTGAAAAAACCTGCATGTATGCCATACAATGTAATCAATGCAACAGTAAGTAGTAAACAATAATCTGTACCGTGCCATAACCAACTATTCAACTGATACTTACTTGTTTGTATAGCTGCTTCTGTGAACACTCCTTGCTGTCTGTAGTATTCTGTTGAAATGATGAAACTCTAAAAATATAGTATAACAATTTGGAAGTGTGCCGCACACTTTCTTTTATATTAGTAAGTTTTTAAATGATAATTTTCTTGTGAAAAACGAAATTTCCTCGCACACTGTCAGATTCAATAGACTTTGTGTAATATACAATTTACTCTCTTTCGATTCAAATGCAATTAAATTTTCTCGTACATTCCATAGTCATTCAACAAAATTGACACCGCGATAAGCATTTTAAAAAGTCCCTCATTAATTTGAAATTTTTAGTTTAAATCAATTTATTTTAGCGATTGCACCGAAAGCCTAAGGCATATATAAACGCTCTCGAGTCCGTAAAGTGTACTTGGTGTCTTTTGGGGAGATCTAAAGAACGCTCCTATGGTGGGGATCGAAACCGTGACCTCCAGGTCGCTAGGCGGACACCGTATCCATTACACCACGGCGACCTTAATTTTTTTCAAGCGTACAGAAAATCAAAAGAGACAATCAAATGTCTAGTACAAGCGTTAACTTGAGGATGATTTATTCCGTGCATGAACGTAGTGTTATTAATATCTTTTAAGATGAGATGGTTCTCTTATTGTATTTAATCCCATGAATCATTTTATGCAGTTTACATTATCAAACTATACATTTTTCTGTTTCAAAGCAGTATACATGGTACTTATGACATTCGGTGATAATTTAGTTTATTCCATTTAAAGTGACTATTTTAAATGTTTTTAGTATATATAGTACATTATACGCAATTGAACTTTAATATGACTCTGTTTTCATGCATTGGTTAATTAATTTCTTCATTTTTATTTTTGCTACGATGAAATGAGTCGTGTTGTGAGAAAACTGGGCATAATGCATGTGCGTAAAGTGTCGACCCAGATTAGCTAGTGCAGTCCGCACAGTGAAAAATATATGCTTTTATTTTACCATGGGAGCATCCTGTTTCTTTGTATGATCGGTAACATTTTTCAAATTCCCAGGTATGCTTTTTACATATACTTAAACGAGTTTATACGATTACAGTCTCAAATTTGTATGCTCGCATTCTTTCACCAGCCATTAATATCAGCATTTGAATGTTATATAAAATATATAAACAATCTGTATATGACACATTTGCATCCAATAAAGTTTTTTTTAAAGAAATGTAAAGAAATGTATTAAGAACAAGTTTACGTTAGTACCAATACATTTCAAAAAATAAAATTATACTCATTTCGTTTATGTCGTCAGTTGTACCTTATGTTTTTAATTAAAAATAATAATGCGGCAATTAATAAGTCAAAATTAAAATAGGAGCGGACATTACGTACGTTGAAAGTTGAGAAGGTGTTGCTGTTGTCAATGAGATGATTTCATCATGGGGTCCACATCTTATATTTTATAATGATTTTTAAAAGCCGGAATTCCATTTAAAATTGTGATAATTACAAATAATGTCGTTGTTAATATTTGTTTATGACACAAAAACCGACAGCTTACAAGCTACACTCTTTTAAAATGGATTGTTATTTCGCTTGAAAATGATAATTCAATTTTAATAAAACAAATTAATATATAGCTGTATACTATTTGTACAATAGTAATTTAAGTACAACACAAATTGCATCGCTGAAATGTTGGTTTTAGAAGAATTAAATAATTGACAGACAGTTTAGTAAGCATCAAAGGATGAACCTTTTGCGTAAGAATCGAATTAAGATACACACATATCATGCACCATGCTTTTTAACAGTTCAATGACAATGTTAACGTCAACGACTGTGTACTGATTTTCAGTTTCTTTCGTCGTGTCACTGTTTTGCCAACTTCGGTAATGCAAGCTACGCCATATAGCCATAGACTTGAAATGTACGTTGGATTGTGACCAGTAGGTGGGGTAGAGCTCTATAAGCCCAGCGTGTTGGGGTAAAAATAGGGTATGGGTCAGACCTGCGCCGTGCATTCCAATCAGAATATCTGATTGTGACACCATCTTTAATTGATCCCTCATATCAAAAAGATCTATTTGAACATCCAGTATCAAGTGTTGGCTGAAATTTCGTTTCGCAGCTGTCACTAGTTCTTCTTCATTCTTTATCTTTCTTGAAACACTTCCTGACGGGTTTCTTGGATGTGCTAAGTAATCTCGTCGCCAGATAAATAAAATGGTCAAATGATCGCAACTAAGTCTGTCGTTTTTGACAATGCCATGTTTTCGAAGGAAAAACGTTCTAAATTCCCCTAATATCGGAACGTGGGTTAATTCATGAGTATTCAATGGACTATCGTATCCAATTGTAGCCCACAGCATATATGGGAAGACGGTTGGTTGTTTTATATCACTTGCTCGAGTAAAGCCGTTAAATAGCACACCCCATGTACGATCCAGTGCACCTTGGGGATGGCCATCCAAAAACAGTATACTGACATGTTCTGCTTTAATATTAAACACTTCCAGCAAAAAGAAGACATTATAAAAGTCAGTCATTGTGTGATACAAGTTTGCATATTCATACCTTTGAACAGCAATAGTGTACAGTTCGGCACGTCTTTCACTTATGATTGAAGACACTGTAAAATCAACAGCGTTCAACCATTTATTTAAATGACTTATTTCATTGAATGCATAATCCAAGGATCCGTTATGACACTTTAATGTAAAATAACCCTTTTGTAGCTTATAATATTCATCTTCTTCCCTTTGATTTAGTACATCAGATATGTTTTCTCCGCCTGTACGGCCAAAACATTTATCAGGAAGTAATAACACATCTAATAAAAGAGCAAATTTTTGGTCAAAGCCTATAAAACTTCCGTTGCAGTATTCTTTTTTGTGAATTGTTGAAAATTCATCTCCAACGCTTAATTGGATCAGTTTTGTGTGTCCTTGTTTTGATCGAAAAATTAATAAAGTACTTTCCCGAGTATTTGAAGCATTGTTCCGGCGTATCAGTATCTCGGCTCTCGACCACCACCTTTCGTTCGTTTGTATCCACAAAATGAACAATGTTCCAACCATCGAAGAGAATAATATGCACATAAGTCTAAAATATAGCTTCATTGTTCCTACTAATTCTGATATAAAGGTGATCACTTTAACGCAATTCAGAAATAAATCAGCACATTTTAAATAGAACAAGATCCATTAAACGAGTGTGTCGATCCAAGTTTAGTTTAGACTTAATCACAATTTCACCCATCGCGATATTAAATAAAGGAGTGATACATGTTTGAATACCCTTATTTAATGTTCACCCTATACCATTCAACAGCGGTTTTCTCATTGATGATCGACCCGCTATTGTGTTTACCCAAGGCTGGTCGGATACCATTGAGAATGCAAACGTTATCACGCGGTTTAAGGTATCATGTTTCAGGCTACAAAGGCTGTCGGCAGAAAATCCAATTTTGGTATATGGATGAATCATATTTAAAATCTTACTTGCACATAGTTTATTTGACAATATTCTGCAGATACAACGCGAACTTGATAGTTGAATATCTTTTACAGATGGGCCATGTCTCTCTGTTTACTAATTACTTCTAAATTTATCCCTTTATTGTTTTATAAGATATCAAATACTTAAGACAAACGTAAACACACATTAAATCAGTAGTAATCGATTCACGCTTTACATTTTGCATTTCTGTTTAAACAATTTTATGTTGATAGCTTTTGAATTCTTTGTGTTCTTAAATAAATGTCGTATTTACAGATCTTCTCAATATTTTAAGAATTTGTGGGTAGTGTGTACTTATACGTTCTTTTAAGGGCGTGCATCCTTGCTGCGTAACAGGGCATTTTATACCCTATATTCGTCGCCTACTTTATTATCATAAAGATGACATCCGATGCGTGCTATAAGATTAACTGTTCCGAATTATTGTTGCTTTTCAATTGAAATTTCGATGCTATGAGTTTAATGTTTATTAGCATGTGCTTATAGCAAGGTGCGGGATCCCTTCAGCAGGTTTATTTTTTGATGTTTAACGTTCTAGGACGATGATTAAGTGATTGCAGTGTGTACCATTTTACCAGCAATACTGCAATTGGTCATTTTCTGGCAACGTTATTGAGTGTATCATCAGCAAGAAACAGGAGAAACAGCACCAATTGCTGAATTATTACGACAAACGATTCAGCTATTTTATTAATAAACAAGTCGATAAAATACATAGTAAAACATTAAAAAATACTTCATCCAGTAGTTATGTTGCGTTAATTGGCCATTAAACGTATTAACAACTTGGCCCGGGGATAGGTATAGTTACAAAGAAACGCACACGTATCTCGTCCATTTAAGTTGAAGTCTAACAGCCCGCACGTAGGCATCCCGTCCTTCAAAGTACTTTTACATATATTGAGGTTGCCCGGTATGACGCGGGCCATGATAAGCGAATCTCCGTATCTCGGTGTAATGCCAGTATTCACTTATAATGGTTTACACTGTTTTTGTATTTATCCTTAATTGTGGAACAAGGGAACATTTCTCATAAATAAAGTCTGATATTGTTTATAAATTAAATAATAATTAGCAAAGATGATCAAATATTACTGCACGATGAATATTGTATTATTAAGTATTTTTGAATACTTCCGAAAATGCAAATAATACCCTGAAAACATAAAACGGACATTTTATATGCAATCTCTCACGAGTAAATGGTAATTATCTCACATCGCACTGACGATTTAACGCGCTAACAAATCGATAATAATATTCCATTTACTTCACCTTCGTCACCGAAAAACATTGTATTGTAATTCATGAGTAAATCACAATAATACCGATAAAATTAAGCCATTTTACAAATATGTTTTCATTATTATATCACATTATTCTAACATGAAACCATGATTCTGATGCTTAGTTATTCAACAACTCAAGAAGAAAATTGTTGTTACCTGACCGATTAATATCATTAAACCAAATGTCGTTTATTCAATAGATTTATAATAATTTTTATGTCATAAAGGTGTATATATCATCACCAGAGTGTTTTTTTACATTGTGAAGCACATTGCAACACAGTATTTGTTTGTTTTATTATATATTTGAGCCGTGCTCTGTGAAAAGGGTGTTTAATGCGTGTGCGTAAAGTGTCGTCCCAGCTTAGCCTGTGCAGTCCACACAGGCTTATCAGGGACTACACTTTCCACCTTAACTGGATTTTTGCTAAGTGGAGACTTTCTTGAAACGAACGATATCTTAACAGCGTAAAGTATCGTCATTGATTAGCCTGTGCGGACTACATAGGCTAATCTGGGCCGACACTTTACGGACATGTATTAAACCCCTTTTCACAGAGCACGGCTCATTTAAAGTACAAATGGCTGCACAATTCTCTAACATGTGACGTTTGGGAGACAAAGCTTCTGTTTAGTATTGTCAACTTTGTTTTGAAATTATTTCTAACTCTATAAGATGGACATTTTACAGTGTTTGATCGTGGATTTATTAAAAACGATTTTCTTTTTTTTCCGTCTCTAGATTAGATTCATATAAAATGTTAAGGTTTGAAAAGACAGTTAATGGTCAAATAACACTTTTTAATGAATGCGTATTTTAGAATTGCTTACATATAAGTTTTATAATTCGATGCAAACACAAGCACACAATAATTGTCAATATAACCTCATCAACTTGTAAGGGATTCTATAAAATCATGTTCGAACAATCTATTGTATGAGCATCATTTGTGTATGTACATACATTTATCGATGTATTTAAGGGTTTAAGCGTAACGACTACAACAGGTTAATTGCGGTATAGCTGCTTCACAATTGTTAGATAATGTATGAATGCATTATATTATGTCAAAGGTACAGTTTTCGCTGCTTCAGTCAATAAAATAAAACTTTTAAAGAAGTTATGATTTTTTGTACATGCCTTTGTTCAGTCGATATACCGCCTTTAACCCCCCTAACAACAATGAGTTTTAGAGGCTTTGCTACAACCAGGCATACGCTTTGTTTTACTTTTGATTTATTAACAAAATTAATCGTCATAAATCAAATACGTAACCTTGTATACCAACGACTAATTTCGAATCTTAACAACGCCATTTCGTCTAAACACGAATTCGTTTCGTCTACACTTGGTGACTTTTCTAACGCATCACTTTTCAAACTTGAATATCTCAGTTATTAGTAAAGATTTTGATTTAAAATTTTACATACGATCATTTGACTACATTCTATGCAAGCTCACGATAAAATCATTCATCCGTGACGATTGGACGCTTTAGCACGTGGGGTAGGTATGGTTCCATATTTTTGCACGTGGAAATGTTGAAACGTGATTTAATTCTTGTTTTATTTCAATTTAATTATTTTAAGTGGTTCTTACACAAGGAAAAGATAAAATTAATATACAAAACGATATAGCTCGTATGAATATTCAGGAGCGCAATCGCGCACTTAGCATTTTACAGGCTTCCTTTCTCACTTGCTAAAGCGTCCGATCGTCACGGATGAATGATTTTATCGTTAGCTTGCACATATTGTAGTCAAATGATCACATGAGCATTTTTAAATAGAAATAAATACTCCTTACTGAGATATGTAATTTTTTAAAGTTGTCACGTTATGGTAGGAATTTGTAGGTGGAATATTTTGGGATTACTTTATTGAAACATGACAGTTACAAAGTGCACATATGTTCAAATAAGCTTATCGATGAGGGAGAGATTAAATAATAGTATAGTTGACACAAGGCCGGGTATGTTTGTATTGGTCAAGCAAAAATGTTTATACAGATAAAGCTTGTAAATATTTGGGTGGTTTGTTTATCCCGTTCCCAGGGCTTCATTGATTCAAAATCTTTAGTAATCTAGCCAACCAGCAATAAGCACGCATAGAACACTGACCAATGGGATTCATAACTGAGTTTCACGGGGCAAATGTTAGAGGGAAATGGTTAGTTAGCATTAGATCTAGAGGTGAACAGATGGAAAAAGATATAATCATGTAGCAATCACAATGTATTTGTACAACTGAAAATATTAGTTATGTCAGACATTAAACTGGATTAGAAACTGATATATGTGTTGTTGAATATTTTATCCTACATTTTGCAGAGAAACCAACATTAATAGAGAGGGACGGACTTGTCCCATGCGCGACACGAGAAAATGGTAGTTAATGCAAATCTCGTCATCATGACAATACGCGCATAACGAGATATTGAATGATAGGCTACACACCAGTAATTTAAGAGTAATGAACATTGTTAGAAACTATGTGTCGACCATGAACTATGAACGATTACGCGACAAAGTGTTGCGTTAGAAAAATCAACAAGTGCAGTAAAAGGCGATCTGCATGTTATTCCAATTTAATTTCAATTTCATTATTCTAGGTAAGTTTTTACACAAGAAAAACATTACATTAATTAAAGAAAAACAATAGGGCTCGTATGAATATTCAGGGGGAAACGGCTCAATCGGCATGTTGCAAGCCGGTGAGTTATTAAGACGTGTAAGCTTATGCGTCTTACTTTTCACATTGTTATTATTTAACGTTGTACGAGTTTGCGAATTTGACTTTTGAAGTGACGTTTTTAATTGGTGAAGTTTTATATTTTGTTGTTTTTCAATTTCAACTAAAATTTCAGGAATTATCAGATATGTGTTGAATTACTATTGGTCCAAATTTCAACACAAGCCGTTCAAAAATAAGAGAGCTATATTGATATGATTAAGTGATGCGTTAGAAAAGTGTATGTGTGCTTTAATGCGTATGCAAGGGAAGGGAACGTCCGAACGGAAAATTGGTTGTTTTGATCTTTGTTTTAAACACGCATGAATATGTGGACGATGCATTTTGAATAACGCAAATAATACTGCGCAATTAGTAGATACATTATTTTATCTTACACAAACTAATTGCCATGCACGTTTATTAGTTATCAACAAGTAAACCAATTGAAACCAATTAATAAATAGTAGTTTTGCTTTAAATTATTCTGTTTAAAGCTAAAGCTTAAATATACAACAATAAGACCATTGTTGACAACATATTAAAGTACAGTCGAAATCAATGTCGCGCTTCTTGTAAAAATTGTATTGATAAGCGAGCGTGTTCTATATAAACGTTTTTCTCATTCTAGGTTCTTTTTATCATAAACTAAATTATACATTCAATGAAAATTCTCGGGTAAACATATTGAAAGGGAAAACATAATACACGTTATTGGATATAAAAACATTTAATTCCATTTAAATAACTTGCATTCGCTGATGAGTGCATACTGTAGTTAGTTATGCTAAAAAACACAAACATTCTCATCGTCGCGATCAAAAAGGTAAAGTTTCTTATAATCATCCAGGTATCCAAATTTCGGGATTTTTATAGTCGTTCCAAAGAACAACTTTTGCAGACACTTTCAGGTTATAACACTGCTTTTTATCTGCCGTCGAACACTGTTACAAATGATTTAAAATAAGCATTCGTAATCCAATTTTATCCGTGTTAAAAGGTTAAATGTTTTATGTCATCTTTTACTATTATCTCAGCATGACGCATGATTTATTTTTATCTATTCTGGGTTAGGAGAGGTTCGGATTTTCATCAGCAGTCTAAAGTATAAACAAATCAACCACAGAGTTACAGCAAGACCACCGTAACCTTTGTGGTTACTGCGTCTCTGTGCTTGGTATAAACAACGACGGTGCCAGTAACCGCCTTATTCCAGCGGTTATGTTAAACGCACCTCTAAGTGCTTGTTAAGCGCTGGTTAACACACGGACCGAAGGACTAACAGGCTGCTTTTTCTTTCTTTAATACACAGACAACAGCGAAAATTTGGACTAACAAACGTCTTACTGACTATTACTGCACCGAAGGTGTAGATTTCCTTCCCAGAGCTTAGACAGACTTGTCGACCATTTCTACCCTTTTACAACGACAGACACGATGAAACCGGTCTCTGTCAACGCGACAGCAGTTACTTATTACTCTACGATTTTTGGCTATTGGGAATGTTTCATGTGTGTGACAATTTCGTCGTCGTCGTCATTGCTACCTTTTAACCACAGTCGTTAGCACTATATTTGGACTGAAGGACCGATTTGTTTTGCTTCCAACCATTGACGAAACCGACGACGACTGACTAACGACTTCTTCCGAGTTCGAGGTTTTCCTTCCGTCATTGGTTGCATATACGAAACCCACGCCCGAATTATATCACCATGGAAAGCCGGACGAGGCGGCATACGCTTGACGGCAGCATTTTCATTCGATCAACGTGCAGGCAACGTGTGACAGAAACTGTATGTCCATTATAGATCTTCATAGAAATGCACTTTCTTTTAACCGAATGCAATCTTATCCAAAACAAACAGTTCATACTTAACTATTTTCATGATGATCAAAATGCAAGAATTTCGTCTTAAAATATTATACGAAAAAACAGCCATGTTTATATGACACAGTGTCCGTTTCTATAAAAATGCGACCAGCGGAGCAACATATGACTACTGGTGAGTGTATTTACAGTATTTCATCACATATTCTTTCGTATTCGGTTTTTCAAATAACCAACACAAAAAGCAAAATAAAGAAAACCAAATCGTTTGCTGCGCAAAATACTAAAAATATATTATGCTTAAACCGTAATTTAGGGTTTGTCGTGGTTTGAAAAATAAGTCAAGTGAACGTCGTGGCTTGCAAAAAGGTCCAACTAAGTCTTTCAATTGTATTAGACCGTTTTCAAATAACCGCCATGCAAAGCTGTATTAGATATTATACAATGTTTGACCGTATACAACTTACTTCGCTAGAAGCTTTGATAAGCGTACACAGCTCTGCTAAACTGCATTCTAGATTCAAGCAAAAATCAATCGTGAAAAAAATCAGCATTTGCAAAGCTTAAACCAATGTTCTGGAAAATGTACTCTTCTATATATAAGACACAGTCAGTTAAATAAACAAAACTTGTTCAAAAGTAGACTTGTGTGCTATGCAAGATGTAAAAACAGCTAAATTAAAACATTGTTTTATTGATGGCACGTATATAAATTCTGTACATTGAAACGAATGAAGTAATCATTTAAGTCCTAAATAGCTCATGCTTAATGGCATGTACATTAAATCCCTATTAGCTAATGCATTATTAATGAACTTTATAATATTAGACGAGAATTTGTTCAATTTGTTCGCCCCATACGAGTCGAGCGTCGCCAATAAAGCTCGAAACTCGCCTTATACGAGAAAAAGTCGGCCAATATGGAAAAAACACGGCCAATACGGAAAAAGGTCGGCCAATACGAGATTCAGCCAATCAGAAACGAGGAAAAACTCGGCCTTATATGAGAATCTGAATTTTCGACAATTTTGGACGCCATTTTGAAGTTGTATGCTAGGTTTTGGTGCAAAAGTTTAAATCGTTAAAATATAATATTGCAGTTTACTTAAAGCACTCAGCCCCTCAAATATTCAGCGTCCATGTTCAGCTCCCTTTTTCGACAATAACAATAGTGCAGTTTAACCACAACAGTAAGGTTCAATATTTGAGTATTTGTACATAAATAACAACAGCTACAATGAACGCCGAAGACAAAACTAATTCGAAATCATGGAGGATTTACACATTACAAATGCAATTTCTAATGTCAATAAGTAAGTTTTCAATCCTTATTCAGGGGGGCATGCGTATACGGAAGCTTACCGCGTTTAAGTGAGAAAGTTATTGCAAAACTTCAAAGATGGCGTCGTTTGTTAGATTTTCTTAAAGGAAGGGAGGATATTTTCACCCGGTAAGCCCCTTTGTATTTATAATTATTTAAAATGAATACGCCGTTTTGGCTCTCCGCTGTGTGTGCTTCCATCGGTTTTTTATTTCAAGATCTTAGACGTCGGGATAAAAAAGTTATTGAAGGAAAACCGTCCACAAATCTGTTGTCTACTTAAGGGACATTCGATAAATTTGATGTACAAATATCATTTTCTCCTATAATACACAGTATTGACACACGTGAACAGTAAAATATAAATAAAATCATGATTATTTCATTCTACCCACGCCGTTTTATCACTGATAATTAATTTATTGGCAAACATTATTGGTTTAACCCCCTTATTTGGAACTGACTTCCTTTTAAGCACATTTTGGGACCTGACTACCAAATGACAAACAGCTCTTTGATATGTAAAAGAGCTTGGAATGATATACCTACCCATCTTAAATAAAGTTTATATGTTTACTTCAATATTATAGTTTTATAGCATGTAACGTGGTGAAATATAAGTGTTTTCTTAATCACGTTACTTACTGTAGTAGAATAATAATAATGCAGTACGAAAAACCTGCCGACCAATTGAATCAATTCACCTATTTTCAAGAAGATGGGTTGTGTGGTGGCTGATGTACGAGATAATAGAACGTTTATCAGCCCTTTAAGTAATATTATAATTAATTTAATGTATTTTATGACGTGTCGACCTTATTCTGATATGAACTTTTTTCAAACCATTCTTTTACTGTCTTTTCAGATGATGCAGGTTAAAGGGCGAAAATAAGTGCATCTTTCGTTGCAGTATATGTAATGAGGAATTTTACATCAGGGGAGGATTGAGATACCATGCCCCATTCATGGATCACACGAGTTTAAATGTAGAATATGCAAGAAAGAATCCTTCAACAGAGCCGGACTAAAACAGCAAATAAAAAAACACGAACCAAACAAAACATGTACAGCTGATGTTTGTAGTGTTTTTGTTTTATTTATAAAGTCTACATAGACACGTCTGACATATAAATGCTATGAGTGCTACTTACTTACACGTTTTGTTCCGTATATGTCATGATGCTAGTTTCTCATTTTGTTATGAAAATAAACCATTATCTGTGTTACGTCATTTCTTCCTACGATGTCTCTGCGTTAATTTTCAATTGTATTCAGCACTTACATACATGATAAAAAAAGATTTGGGTCGGATTTAATTCGTTATGCATGTGATATATTAACATTACTTACGATTAGAAGGCAATGTTAGGAACAAACGAAATAATCTTTTTAAGTGAACCAATACTTTATTCCCTCAATACAACAGTCATAAATAATTTGTATTCACATAGGTATAAAAGAGAAAAAAATGGATGTATATATTGATCACTTCTACTGAAATCATATCGTGTATTGCATTTGCACAAATCTTTCTATCCACTACAAATTCACTTTTTGCGATTATAATATAGTGACCAACTCAGAACTGGTTTAAAAGAAGGTCGTCCAAATTGTGTCACATCAAAGTCACATACATGTATCAGTATCGTTATGGTAAAACGCGTCAAATGTCATTGTATTTAATAAACAATTTATATTTAAGTTTTCATAAAAAACATCCACCGATATGCATATTATAAGCAGATGTCAGGTTTTCCAAATTGATTCATGTATTCCGAATCGCAACAATGGCAGTATTTGGTTACATCAACCTTATACTAGTATCAAACCGGCTTTACCCTTTTCTGTTTTTCATTACACTTTTATTGCACGTATATGTGATTGTTTGGCATGGTACTTCGACGTAAGCTTATTTGTTTCATTGGTGGGTTTTCATGTACCTATCGCTTTCTAGAGCGGTACAAACTTCGTTACACCGTCTTTTTTAATCTTGTCATCCTCAACATATATAACTGGCGTCTTGATATCTGGAAATAGTAAGCATAGTATTCCGTTTAGTAGGCATAGTATTCCGTTTGATGCATATTCAAACATAAGTATGTCCATATGCGTTAAAATAAACAGGTAAGAATTACACTGTGTTAATAATACCGTCGAATGTCTTATATTACACACACTAAATGTTAGCGTTAAGTACGCGATAAAACATATAATAATAAAAAATAATAATATAACAATTAATAGAAAAAAGATAACTCTTGATTTCCTCAACAGAAAATGTTTTCCAAAACATTCGCACCAATGCGGAATTCATTCACGAAAGTTATTTCGCATAAAACCTTCTAACATAGGAAAGAGCTGTTTATCATTTGGAAGTCAGGTCTCAAAATGTGCTTAAAAGGAAGTTTAGTTCCTAAAATGGGGGTTAACGATATAATTCGGCATTAAATAAATTAATAGACATAAAAACGCGTCGAGATAATAAAATAATCGTGATTTATGTTATATTTTACTGTAAACATGCACAAATACTGTTTATTATGAGAGAAAATGATATTTGAACATCCAACATCTCGAAGGTCAAGAAATTAAACAACAAATTTGTCGACGGTTTTGCTTCAATATTTTTTTTATTCCAACGTCTACGGTATTTAAAAAAAACCGAAGGGGGCACAAACACCGTAGAGCCGAAAGGGCTTATTCATTTAAAAGAAATATAAATATAAACTGGCTTAACGGGTGAAAATATCCGCTACTCCGTCACGAATAACACTTAAACGACGCCATCTTTGAAGTTTTGCAACAATTTTCTCACTTAAACGCGGTTAGCTCCCGTATACGCATGCCCCCTGCTTATTGTCTTTCTGAGTTGTATTAAAAACAACGGTAGTGGATCCGGTGTGGCTGGAATGTTATTCAGGTAAATTTTGCATTATTTCGCAACCTGTTAAAAAGTGTTCCTGCATCATGTATCGATAATGTCTTGAAAGCATCTTTCGTCACATATTAAGTATAAATGCTATTGTTCCTATGCTTTATCAGTAAAATCGCCTTCATATTACAATATTAATGAAAAAAATAATTATTATTCTGAAATTAAATGCATGAACATTTGTTTCCTCTTGCAACAATATTCAATTTTCGTTTTAAATTAACAAGATATCTCTTAAAAGGTATGTTGGTGTACATAACATTTTCAAAGCATTTAAAGCATTTTGCATGGGAATATAAACAGGCCAATACGGCTGTCTTCAGCTCAATAACAAAGCCAATATGAATTCAACTTTTTAACAACATTATATTACAAACTGCATTTGATTTGATGTTAAAAGCAAGTGCTTTCGTTCCAAATACTTATTTTGATGTATATTTAACAAATTTCACATATCAATTATAGAATCTAGCGTGCAGAACGCAGTGATGCAAAACGCAAACATTTATTGCTTAAAACTGTTAACATCCGGGCTGCGATTACAATTATCTTTAATTATGTAAAACGAGCATGCCTAAGTTTCGTTTTTTTGCTGCAAAACGTGAACTGTTATTGCATGAATATAACCGGTACTCGATGCAGTTAATTTGATGCTCAATGCAAGTGCTTTTGTTCCAGGTCCTGCAAAATGCACCCTTTTATTGAACTGTTATTGTATGAAACTGTATATAACTGTTTGTAAACGACTGTATTCAAACTTGGCACACTTATTTAGACCCCTTAATTTCAATGATTTTTTTTTGTAACAAAAAATTGTTGTACCGCCCCACCACATACGAAGATACGTTTTCAAACATACTTTAACGACGTCATGCTGATGGATTTTCAGTTGCATTTTCGTACCTGGGTAGATGAGTAATTTTCCAAGACAGAAGCGCTACTCGTGTTTTATTTACCGTTTCTCAAATGATAAACGAAAAACAGGAACATACACTTAATTTAAATTTTCGAATATTATGTTTTTATAATGTAGAATGTGTCATTTTTGTTTATCCGTACTTTTTATTAGTGTTGGCTACTTGAAAATGGGAATATGAACTAATATGTTTATTTTTTATATTTCGTATAGTTCTTAACTAAATAATATTTGGTATAAAAACGAACCAATGCTGGCTTAATCCAATCGGTTTCCTCTGAATGCACGTACACATGAGTTCAAGCAATATCAGCTTGTCTATGGCCAACAAGCCAGGCCACTTTCGTTTGCTTTCCGTTTAGGAAGATGTTCTATCATTAAGTCCGTAATAACGTCCACTTTTTTTTGTCACCAAAGGTCTTAGCCCATTATTCGCTTATGTTTTGTGGAAGAGTTACAGACGATATTGCATAATGTTTATCTGACAAATTGCGCAAAAATAACAGTGTTTTCAAAATTCAGTGTTGTATTTTTGTTAATTTTACTGTGGTATGTTAACAAATTTCAATGGTTAACTTAAAGCGCAGTAACCATCGTTTGTACTAAGAGAAATATACGGCGGTAACATATAACAAATAACTGATGTAATCAAGTTACTATATTAACCACTATAATTTATAGAATTGGCTGCAAACAATTTTAAATCAAAAATAATATGCATGGACAGTTCCAATGTGGCGATCCCAGTTTTAAATTATTTTTTTTGTATTGTTGGTGTTCTGTAATAACAATAATTTCTCCACTGACTAGTATTTAGTTTTTGGAGTTTTATTTTGTGCTATATTGTCCTGTATTGCAAGAAGATTTGTCACTTGCCTTTAATATAAGAAAAGGTCATGTAAACAATAATGTTCTCCTTCATGAAGACTTGGATTTAAAACCGAGCCCGCGATTGTTTTACATATTACTTGCTTACATATATAGGTCATCTGAAACGGATATTTCTGGTTCAAGGCTTTTAAGATTATAAATGTATGTTTTTGTGAAATAATAGTATTTAATATTTACTGCCTGTAATATTTTTTTTTCTATATGAGACAATATAACTTATTTGAAACCATGTGACTGTATAATGTTTATTTGGTACAGCTGAACACAACCGAGCTTTGTAATTTGGTCTTTTATAAACTTATTGCGGCACCTTACTGCATTGCACGACGATGATATAAATATTACAACTATGTAATGCTATGTTTCTTTTAGCCTTTTAATGCACATGGGAACTAGTTTAAACTTGTTTTGGTTTTATTTCATCGTGCCTGAAACACAATTACGATTGCAGTGCTCTGGTGGGTAAATGATTTAAATAGTGATGTTATGATGTTATTTTTTCTGAACACAAACATGTTTAATGAATAATTCTGGACCAAGTGTCAGGTTTGGTGCTACATAAAACTGGTTTAACCCACATTGCATTTGCATTTACCATTCCATGGCGTTGAACCAAGATGTGTTGATGGCAGTGCGTTGTACACGTGTGTCTTGTCTTTGCCATACATAAAGTACTCATTGATATTGGTAATATTTCTCATCGTGTTTGAACACTTGTGGTTGAGTATTGACTAAGTTTCGATGGTTTTAGTCACCCCAAGGGCATTGTACTTCCCCAAAAAACATTTGTTACATGTTCATCTTGAGTGACGACAAGATATCATTTTGTTTTCAAAAGTTATTTCTCAATTGATGTAGTGATACCAGTTAAATCAGAATTTGTTGACGAAATGAAGCTATATTATAGATTCTTCTGCACAATTCAGAAACAAGAGTTCTGCAATGGAAATTTTGTTGGATTTGAACATAAATGGGCGCTGTTGTGGTACTTCCTGACAGAGGTTATGGCCGCTCTGGTGGAGAAGACATTTCTGAGGTATTAAATCAAAGCGAGGATGACGAGTATTATAAGCTTCAAAAAGATATTTTACATTAAAGTGCCTCACTGGATTAAAAAATTTTCAATTCAATAAAGTAAGTCATTTACATAAATGGTTGAACGCGATAGATTTTATAGAATCTTCGTATGGGAGTGAAAGATATGCCGAGCTCTACACGATTGTTGTTCAAAGATATGAATATGCAAACTTGTATCACACTATGACTGACTTTTATAATGTCTTCCTTTTGCTTGAAATGTTAAATATGAAATCAGAACATGTAAGAATTCTGCTATTGGATGGTCACCCTCATGGTGCCTTGGATACAACATGGGGCAAACTATATAACGGATATATTCGAGCCAGTGATATTAAACAACCTACACTATTTCCGTGTATGATGTAAACTACGGTTGGATACGATAGTCCATTAAATCAACATCAAGTTACCCACGTTCCTAAATTAGAGGAATTCAGAACGTTTTTCCTTTGACAACACGGACTAGCAATAAACGACAGGATCAATTGTAATAATTTGACTTTTTTATTTCTGTGGCGTCGAGATTATTTGGCACATCCAAGAAATCCTTCAGGAACAGTATCAAGAAAAATAAGGAATGAAGAAGAACTAATTGCAGACGCGATATAACATTTCTGTAAACACACAATACTGGATCTTCAACTAGATCTTCTTGAATTGAGGGATCAATTGATAATGGTGTCACAAACAGATATTCTGATTGCAATTGCACGGCGCAGGTCTGTCCCACACCCTATTTCTACCCCAACACGCCGGGCTAATAGAGCTATATCCTACCTACTGTACATTTCAAGTCTATGGCTAGATGGCGTAGCTTACACTATCTTAGTTGGCAAAATATGGACTCGACGAAAGAACTTGAAAATAAATGTACCATTGTTGACGTGAACAGTGTGATAACTCTTTTAGATGATATGGCGCATAAACTATGTTGAACACTATCAAATGTCAACTGCTCCACGTGTAATTGTACAAAACACACTCTGAATGTGTAAAGTTAAAACGCTCGTGGTCAAAATTTTGTTTCACTCATATATTAAATGGATAACATTTATTTCTGTCCTCTACTACATACATATATTATACCTCACATAAATTTGTTTCTTCTTTGCGTATATAAACTACACATTCCATTATTTTGAATAGTGCCCTGTAAAGATGCGCGCGGATCTAGTCCGCGGGCGCTATTTAGAATGGAATAGTGCCCGCTAGAATGGTTATTTGTATCATTTGTGCAAGTTTTTCAACACAGAGATTTTTGCTTTATATACTTAAAGGGATCTTTTCACGCTTTGGTAAATTGACAAAATTGAAAAAAGTTGTTTCAGATTCGCAAATTTTCGTTTTAGTTATGCTATTTGTGAGGAAACAGTAATACTGAACATTTACCATGGGCTAATATAGCCATTATATGCATCTTTTGACGATTTTAAAACCTAAAAATTATAAAGCGTTGCAACGCGAAACGATTGAATAATTTGGAGAGTTCTGTTTTTGTCGTTAAATTTTGTGAAACTACGAAGATTTCTTATATAAGGTATACAATACGTTAAGTATGTGTACTCGGCGGAATAGCTCAGTAGGCTAAAGCGTTTTTACTTCAGGACTCTGGCAGGACTCCAGGGGTCACTGGTTCGAAACCTGCTCCGGGCAATGTTCTTTTCCTTTTTTTAATTTTATTCTTGATTTTTTACTGGAGCTTTTACGATCCAATGTTTACATTTATCAATATAAAGCATTTAATGAATAAGTTAAAAAATGCCAAAATATGTGAAAAGGCCACTTTAAGGTAAACGCACGATTCGTTTGGCAGGCCACAAGTGTGTGTTTTTTTAATTATTAATCAAATCTTAAAAAATACAAAAATTGAATGCTTTATTTATGATCAATGTTTTGAAACATGGTGTCTGAAATAAAAGCATATATGTTTATATTAAATGTATCTCAATATGTGAAATTCTTTACAATAAAAATGAATATTGGACAAAGAAGCAAATTTTTCCGTGTCCAACTTCCGCAGGGAGACAACTCGCGCACAACAATAAAACCGTACAAATTATTAATACATGTAGTAACGATTCGTTTGGCAGGTCACGAGCACAGGTGAAGGGCGCGTGGCCAAGTCACTTTAATACTATCAATTTGTCATAAAAAATTTTTTTTCATCATATTGACAAAAACAAAATTCAATTTTTTTTTCTGATATGATATATATGAACAAGGTAGGTATCTCTTGACACAGGAAAATCACCTTCATCCACATTTTAAGCCATTAAGTGCCTAAATAGCGGTCGATTTTCGTAATCTATGTACCATTTTGTTGGGAAAGGTTGCCTCGTGACGAAATATGACCACAAACGGCTACTTGCCAACATAAACTACAAGAAAATACTTCTCGAACTCGTAGAAATACTTGGTAGGCTTCGATCTGACCGATAGTTCAGTGCCGATTTTACAAGAGTAAAACTATCGAAATACCACAGCTACCGAACATAAAACGCATTGGTACAATAAACAAATAAGAGTTTATCAACTTACAACACAGATTTGTCCTTTTGTTTGCGTTATAACGTCGAAATAATTGTAAATCGGCATTTTTTATCGGCAATTTCGTGTCAAGTTCTATGTCGATTAGACGCACAATTTCAATACGGTTCTCGGTTTCAGGTACTCGGTAATTCTGAAGCGCGGAACCAAAAGTTCGATAAATAGCGTAAGGTGAAGGACGGATCATCGTACATGCTTGAAATAAACATTTAAACTTAACGATTATATTAGTGTTTGGTGTGTACAAAAAGACAAATCTGTGTTTTAGTTTGATAAACTCGTATTTGTTTATTGTAATAATGCGGATTATGTTCGCTAGCTGGGTTTTTTCGGTACTTTTACTCTTGTAAAAATCGGCACTGAACTTTCGGTCAGATCGAAGCCGACCTAGAATTTCTTCAAGTTCGATAAGTTTTTCTTGCAGTAAGTGTTGGCAAGTAGCCGTTCGTGGTCATTTTTCGCCACGAGGCAACCTTTCCCTTCAAAATGGTACATAGATTACGAAAATCGACCGCCATTAAGGCACTTAATGGCTTAAAATGTTGATGAAGGTGATTTTCCTGTGTCAAGAGATACCTACCTTGTTCATATATATTATATCAGAAAAAAATAAAAAAAAATGTTGTCAATATGATAAAAAGTGTTGTTTTATGACAAATTGATAGTGTTAAAGTGACTTGGCCACGCGCCCTTCACCTGTGGTCACGAGTGTGTGTTCTTTTTAAATTATTTATCACATCTTAAAAAATACAAAAATTAAATGCTATATTTCGGATCAATGTTTTGCAACATGATTTCTGTGATATAAGCAGTATTTCTATATAAAATGTATCTCAATATGGGAAATGCTTTACAATAAAAAGAATTTTGTATAAAGAAGCGAATTTTTCCGTGTCCAACTTTCGAAGGGAGACAACTCGCGCAAAACAATAATACGGAACATAATAATACTAGTTACTGATAAATATTTATGGAATTCATATTGTGTTATTAATTTTTATTTCTATTGACAATTGTCTGCACAAAAATGTTCGGTAAAATATAAGAAATAGAAAACCTCACTTCAGGCCCAATGGCTTCGGTCCATATACTATTTGGGGCTTCCTGGCTGGTCACTATTCTGCCATAGGGCCCTCAGTGAGGTTTTCTATTTCTTAAATAAACAAAAAGTGCCACTGAATACAATAATTTAGCGTGTGTGTTTTTATTTATAACCAACTAAGTTACAGACTCTGTTATTAAAACAACAAAAATACATTTATACTAATAAGATAATCACAAACATGAGATATTGTACAAATACCAAATGTCACATGCATTCAGGTGGGATACATATCGTTATTATTATCAAGACGGTCAAGCTTAATCAGCTCGTCGCTTTAATGCTATAGTGCTCTAACTACCATTTTCATTTTTTGGAGAAAAACGCATTTAAATAAAAAACTCTGTATTTATTACACCAATACAAATATATTTTTATGAGAACACTGCAAGCGATAAATCACCACTGTAAATTACTTTTCAAGAATTTGTTCCGCATTTCACGATTATTTACTCTATTTCCGCATACACTTTAGTTTGAACAATATTTATCGATAAAATATACATTCGAACATTAAACCAAACAAGCAAACGTGGTAATATTGAAAAGGTACTAATTGCATATATCAAAACGACACTTCAAATGTAATACACATTATTAAATGAGTAACTATCTGCAAAGATGCTTCAGAAATGACTTGATCATGTTATGTAGTTTGACAGCATTGAAACGGGATAATATTGCTATTGTCAGATTCGCTTCTGTAAAACGTTATCAATACGCAGTTTCATCCTACCTGTTGTAAAAATTGACATGCTGCAAAAAGTTCAGAGCACATTTGATAATGTTAGAAGTAATTGATAAAGTAGAGCGTTATGATAAACGCGCTTTACAGAATGAATACAAAGTGTAGAAAATGGACTGATAGCACAAGAAGAGAATAGGCAGTAGTTTGTCATTGATTAAACACCTTACCTCATTGAGGTGTGATCTAAAGTAAAACATCAACACGGATGAAAACATATTATTTGTGTCTTTCTATTTTCGAATATTTTCAATGCTTGTATTAAAATGACTTGCTCACGGATTTGCGGATTGACCATTGATAATAACAATATCAAAGATTTCCAAAACAGGAGGGGGAAATGATTGCAGTAAATCGCTTGGTCAGGACGAGGTCAGTTGTCGAAACCAACGAGGGTAATAATATAAAACCATTGACCCTTGGGTTTTGGAGATCTTGTTAATGTACTTACACTACAAGTCTATATTAATGATGGAAGACCTGGTGCGTGACCAGTTTTGACATATAGATTTGAAAACAAGAGTGCAATGATCGCCCTCTAGCGATTAATTTACTTAAAGGGCGACTATTTTTGAACCCTTGACCTGATAGAAGGTACGAACTTAGTAAGATATCAATTGAATAGATCTAACTGAACAAGAGATGTGAAACCTTGAAAAAGCTTATTTACTCTGAGGTAGGGAGACAGAGCCTTATTTTTGTCATTAATGCTGCGTTAACACGGAATAATAAACAATTACTTAACAGTCCATATATGCTGTTTATCGTCAAATTTGATCTTTTAAGTGTGAATTTGACATTTGAGTTATGGAGACAAGTGAACCACGTGACAGGCCGTCTTCTAATATATTGCATTTGGTCCACTTTATTGTAAAATCTTTAAAATCCATTTCAACGTTAAGGAGTAATCAGGAATTTTTCAGGTGTTTTGTATCAATTTTAATAATTGACATTTACATGTGGCCTTCAAGTTTTAAATAGGGAGACGGTTGTTATACGCGGCACGTGATAACGGTTGTACCAAGTTATAAACGAATTCCCCAGTATTCGACGAAGCTATAGCTTACACAGGAATGTTCAAGCTATTTGATGGCATAATATGACCTTAGACACCAAGTGTTATCTTGACCTTTTATATAGGAAGACGAGCGCTTCACTCAAAACGACGTTTTATGATGGTTGCATTAAAAAAAAATCTATATAGTGTATATATGGCCATTATGGTTGCGACAGGAAATTGCGCACAGATAGACAGTGCGGTTGCTTTGTTCCCCCATTTTCGAAAAGGGGATAATTTTAATCGAACCTCTAATAGCAATAGCACACATATGATGCCCATAAATACATTTACTGAATATTAAATACCATTGCATTCCACTGTGAGTTACTGCACCATTTTTATTTGTGAGCTAACATGCAGACCGAATTTTGCAAATCAGTATGCCTTAGCTACGCTAGGAACCGTAACCCGTGACTGCCTGTGTGGATAACTACAGTAAAATTTAGCAGACGACAGAATGCTAAAAGCGTTTGCTTTAATCACCGCATCTGCCTGTTCTCACTGGTAAAGTACATAGTGTGTATTTAACAGCTTGTAAGATAAGGTTGGCCAGTATTGCATTAATCATTGAAATTTGTACATATTGGCTGCTTTCAGGGAAAACAAGGCTTAATGCATGTCAAATAAGATTAGCCTGTGCACACTGATTAGCTGTATTAATGATTTGAAAAAACAACAACACACATCTCGACCTGTGTTTTAAGCCACACTCTTTATAAATTTGAATGGTTTGTGGTCATTTCAAACTTGCGATGTAAAATCTATAACATAATTTTGAAAAATGAGTTGCGTCTAAGATTATACAACAGCGAACAAATTCAGTGCCTTCAGCGCTTTGATTTAGTGTGAGCATTAGCTCACACTAATTTTACAGAGCATATTTTGCAAATCAGTATGTGCTTAGAAGCGTAAGCTACACTATGGAAAGACAACCACTGCCTGTTGCAGCAGACAAAAAATGCTAGGAAAGATAACCACCACATCTGTCTGTTTATAGTTCACTACTGGTACACTGCAGTGGGTATATATGACTAATAGTGTTCAACAGCTTGTAAGACGAGATTTGCCAGTCTAGTGTTTATCATTGAAATCTGTACATATTGGCTGCTTTCAGGGAAAACAGGGCTTAATGCATGTCAAATAAGATAAGCCTGTGCAAAGTGATTAGCCTGTGCAATGTGCACAAGCTAATCAATGACGACATTTCTGATTTTAAAATGTTTTTTGTTTAAAGAGAGTCTCTGTTACTGGGATGACAATTTATGCATATGCATTAAGCCCTTTTTCCCAAAATGAAGCTTAAATTATATTTTGTATTAATGATTAAAAAAAAACACATCTTGACCTGTGCTTTAAGACACACTCTTTATAAATTTGAATGGGTTGTGTTCATTTAAAATTTGCAATATAAAAAGCTACAACATATTTTTTTTAACTGAGTTGCGTCTAAACTTCTAAACTTATACAACAGCGAACACCTACAGTGCCTTCACCGCTTTGATTTCTATAGTAATACGAATTGCCGCACTTGTAATATAAGCTTACGTTATTACTTCCCAAGATCGATTAATCTGTTAACGAATGCCAAACACTATCAAATTATTTTGCCAGTCAATGCCACCATGAGTTTAACAGCGAACATTATTTAAGACCAAAACTAACGGCAAATTTGTAATGTGTTATAGATATTCTATGCACAGATCAATGAACCATTGCTGAGGAGTTAAAATTGCTTGCACTAAATTCGAGATTTTGTTTTGTTTGAGTAAATAATGAACTTAAAGCTCAATTAAAAAAGAACGGTTTGTGAAAATCTGCGAATAACGCATTTAATAAAGTTCCACTGATATTACACGTATTTACTTGCTAATCTTTATACCACTTAATTACACGTCTATTTTGGTATTTTGGTAGGCAGTAATTGAGTGCTTTGCGTATACAATTGTATAATTTAGAAAATAAAAATTAAAACAGACATAGAAAAAAGTATATAAAAATACACGAACGTTGTCTTCGTTTTGATGTTCATGTTTTATAGAGAATAAAAAATACTATGGTACCTATTTTCACATATAGACCTCGCCGTTGTGTAATGTATATGGTGTCCACCTACCGACCAGGAGGTCACTGGTCCCCACCGTTGGAGCATTTTTAAGATCTACCCCACCAAAGACACCAAATACTGATTCTATACCCAGAAATCTCACTCGATAGTGTTTCAAAAAGCCTGAGGTTTGTTTGTTTATTTATTTTTGCAATCGAGAATACTATACGTAGATCTTCATGCTTAGTTGCGCAAATAGCTGTTTTGCAGTTTTAAATGATCTTACTAGAGGTTTAAAATATGCTTCTATATAATATACTTGTTAATTTCATTTTGTCTGGTGCTCTGTTTTGGTTACAAAATATAATTTGGCAGCGCTTTGAGAAAACGGGCTTAATACATGAGGGTAAAGTTTCAGCAAAAAACGTTGTGCTTCGTCATAACATGCTAGTTAGTTTCGACTATATTATTTGGCATATAGTACAAGTCCTTTTCTATCTGGATTTGTTTCATGAACAAACAAAATAATTAGTTGAGTTATTGCTATAATAAACTTAAATTATTATTGAAATAACAAATGTTTCGTACTTTATGTAAAACGTGGTATTCATTTCACAATTATTTAATTTAAATCCTCATGTAATTAAATGTTATGATCTCGCTCATAGCCAAAACTAAATTCATCATTACGTACGTCTAAACTTTGATCACTATACGTTTTTGAACAGTCATTCTTAGTTGGATGCATTGAAGTGATATTATGGGCATCTAACAGTATATAGGTGTCTATCGCAACCGTTGTTTATTTTTGGTGTTTTCACTTCATATACACTTATATTTGTTAATGCAGCATCAACATACTAAAACAATATCCCGGAAAGAGAAAAATACTCCATTTGAATATCAACCGTACTTTCGTTTTGACAACTGACGACAGAAATGATTCGATGTACGATGTGAGTCTAAATGTACTTTTCATGCAGATTCGTTCGTACGACACATTTTTGTTTTACGGATCATTTCGGCTTAGAGGACTGGGTGAGTCATGTAAAATATCGAAAATAATATATATTTTTATAAACAACTGTTAACAAGATGAGTTGTAGATAAAAATTGGTCAGTTACCTCATTTTAACTAACTCTTTTGACCAGTTAATTCTTTTCAGCTCAATTCAACAGTGAAAAATGCCCATAATATCACTTTACCTTAAAAAAAAAGTTGTATGTGGAATGTAAGAAACACTTGACAATAATACAGTTTGATTGGTTTTTTAGCAAAACATTAAGCTTAATTGTATTTGTTTGTACCCAGCTTTGCGAAATTTTACAATTGCATCCTCCAAACTTAGAAAATGACATCCCTAATCGTCCATCCTATGGTATTTACATTTCTCAGTTGGTACGATACGCCAGAGCATGTTCATGTGCTAAAACAATATATTTTCTTTTATCATAACTTTCGACGTATATTCGCTAAAGTTAACAAGTATTTTGATATAATTTCAAAATATAATGTTTCTTTTAAATGGCATTTAACTAATGGAATTTTCCACACATCATTATTTCGCGATTATTTGAAGCGTGTTCGCAAATTAAAATATCTTGAAGCAAATGTTTTTATTAAACTTTTAAATCTACTTAACTCATTGTTATCAAAAGGATATTATGCTGACGTACTCAAAAACACATGCTTGTTGGTTTTCGATTCACTTTGGCCTAGTATCACGAACATACTTAAGTCGATATTTTGACTGAACTTTTTTAAATCAGTGTAAACACCTTGCTCAAGCTGGGACGAATTCTCAATCGTGTGACAAATGCACTGTGTGGAAATATGAATCAATTCATACTTTTCCCTGCTGAAGAAAATAACACAGATAGAGTAAAGCGAGAGTTTTACAGCATAGCTGGTACTTTTCTTTATAAGAGTCTTTAATCTAACAGTTGATTGGTTGCCAAGTAAACATTAAAAGGGAGACAACTTTCCATCTTCGTCCTTCGTCTTAATCTCGTACAAAACAGTTCATTTATTTAGTTATTTTCTGAATAGAAAAAATATTTAAAAAATGTTACCCATAGCCGTGAACAGAAACATACTAATAGTTATATATAATGTAATCATCAGTTTGTCATTTCGGCTATATTTCAGAAATTAGCATATGTGATTTAAGCTATATGTGTACACTGTTTTATATTTGTTATTATTACGCATGGGTATTTATGTTTTCGTTATTGCTTGTATGTATTTGATGATGAGCTGTATATGCTTTAATCTTAAATAGTTTAACATTTTATTTGTTCGCAACTATATACCAGTTATGACTATGATGATACCTCTAGGTACAACATAGCTCTGACAAAGACTAGAGTTCTAATAGAACAGACCTTCGGTGCTCTTAAGCGAAGATTTGCTTGTCTGAGTTTATGGGTTGAGGGTGGACGAGACGAGGGCATGTCGCATCACCATGGCTTGTGACGTATTACAAAACCTCGGGATACTAAGACAAGATGTGTATTCGAAAGGGACGCCGCCATCTGACGACCACCCAATGACTGTTACCGAGGCTAACATCCAGAGCGGGGAACACTACAGAGATTTCATCTCTGCGACCTACTTTCGACAATAGGATTGTCAAAGGTATATTATTCTTTTTACTATTACATTTTTTTGTGAGTACACGATTACTTTTTGTATTTTGTTACTTAATTAGATCTCTTTTAACAATAAAAAGATCCAATTATTTATACAAAGAAAAATACCTACAAACAAAATACCTATACTACAAAATGAAAAACAACAACTTAAGTGCTAATATTGAGTGTATTAAGTAACTACATAACAGATATTTTCGTAAAAAATACAACATTAAATATCAGCTTTGTCTTACAACTACAAAAGATCATAATAACAACATCTCTTGAACATTTAGAAAAAATATAATTAATTGTAAAATTCATTACATTTATTTAGCATTATGATTAAAAACATTAACATAACAAATACGTCTTTTTGTTATAAGTATTTATGTTTTAATGTCTGTCTGAGGACAACTTATACAAAGATGTTCAACCAGTGTACTTAAGATAATCTTTCAGCTATACAAATCACTACATAATACAAGCATCACCATAAACAGTCATAAAATTTACAGTAACAGTGTATTTTAATCATCCAATCAGAATCAACATTTGTCGTCTGCTAATAATATAATGAGAGCCGGTTGGATTGTTGGCGCACATGATGCAACATCATTTCGCAGTTTTGGAATTCTTCGTTAACCGCAACAATGAGTAATAGCGACAACGTTTTTGATGTCGTTAAATATCCAAGGACGCAAAACATTAAATAAATCAAAACAATAGCGGATTCTTCAAAACGGTAACGAAACCGAAAATGAATATTAATGACAACTTTGTGAACGCGGTCAACACCTGCTAATTAGTTTGCATTGTCAATTAATAATTGGATTAATCGACTGTTAATCAATAATCCCATATACAGGGCTCGAAATTAACACTCGCACACTCGCAAAATGCGAGTGAAAAATACGGATTGCGAGTTAAGTTTTAAGCCACTAGTAATTTTTTGCGAGTAAAGAAATAGTGAAAAAAAAAGAAGTTATATTGCTAAATATGCTCGACGTTCTGAACGCTAAACCGTAGGTCATAGAACGTCCATATACCCGTATGCGGAAGCCCGCACATTGTTTGTAGACTGGTATACTTATAGTACAGATACGCGGATGGTATTGGTACAGCGAACGTTAAACAGTCTACTAATTCAAACGTGTTCATTGAACTTGAACAGACATATGGTGTCGAAGCGAAAAATAACTAGTTTCTTTTTGCCCACAGGCGTAAATAACAATACGAAAGATAAAGCAAAGTTAACCGTTGAGTAAAAAACCAAAAACCTTAAATTATGTTTCCAGCAAAATTTTCGAGAATGTTTTTGATTTTGCGAGTTGGTATTAAAGCTGCTCGCAATGTTTTGCAAGTAGAAAAAAAGTTAAATTCGAGCCCTGCCATATATGTCCGATTTATATTTTTAAAACCAAATTATGGGTGGGTAATATAGACGATAAGAGTCATAAACAAACGTTTGAAATTTTCTAAAGTGTCAAATGAATTTCGGCATATGGATCTATTTAAAGATATGATGAAATAAGCTCCCAATCAGGACCGTTGTAGTGCAACATGCGTAAATAACGTGCCACGGTTTGCACGCGTTGTGTACAGCTATTTTAGGTTACAAAATTCTACATTTAAGAAATGAATTTCTTTGTCCTGATAAAAAGCGCGCGAAAATTGGCGTGGGTGAATTTATTTGTAAATAAAAATGTCGTAGCGGGTACAACATTGAGATCATTTAATTTCCATTAAAAGTTTCGTTGTGAATTTCAACTAAAGTACCGGGGTATCTCGCGAATTATTTGGCATTGACATTTTCTCTTAATAAAATATCATGTAAACACGCTGTATCGTTACCGTTACGCTGTATCAGTTCCTTCATTATTGAAACAATTATTGTATTGTATACTGACTGCACACAAGTGTCGTAACATACGGATGCAATACGTAAATTCGGACAGTACTTTAAGTCGGACACAAGTAAATAAATGATTAAATACTCTTGATTTCTTGAAACTCGGTATTTGTTGTTAGAAAGGGCAATTGCATTGATTAACACCATACGAGTCAATCGTATTGATCATCTAAACGCTTTATTTACGTTACGACTTAACGTGCTGTCCGAATTTAAGTACACATACATGTGCACATACATGTAATATCTACATGTAGTATATGATTTTCTTTGGTACATTTACATTTAAGTACACGGTGCCTGTACTGTAACATTAATTTACGATATTGACTGTGTACATCAGACTACTTGCTGTTTTATGTATATGTATGTATACATATTATGTACATGTAAATGAAGAAATAAAATAAAGATGAAGACTTGCCTCTTATCATTTTGTAGGAAAATTTTATGGGCTACCAAATATTTTTATTGGTAGCCCAGTGGGCTACCTGAAAAATAAGAAATTTGTCGGACACTGCATAAATAAAACCATAAACAGGGAAACACTATTTCAAGTGATTCAAGTAATCCAAATGGAATCAAAAGGCGGTGGACGTTTCACATAGGGCCTTGGGGTGACGAATAGCTAGAGGTTATTTGAAGCCTATAGCTTTATTGAAGGCAACGGTCCCCTGTCTGTCGCACTGTAAATATTCGTGGCGACTTGATCACTTTTTAATTTTCTAATCGAAAGACAGGTAACCTGAGGAAAACATTGAATTATATTGTTATTTTGTAATTGGCCTTCCGAGGGTTTCGGAGGGTTCGAGGGTTTTTTGGAAATAATTTGTTAAACAACTGACGTTTCAGTCACGAACATGTTTGATTTTAAATCTTTAATTCACACTGATTGTGATTATTCGTGTTCAACTTGATTAATAGTTTGCGCAATGTCATATTTTGTAAACAATTTAGTAATTACAAAATATTTAAAATAAAAATATGCAAACGACCTAAGACGTCTTACCGTGACTACATACGTTATTTAAACGCTTTACTTGCCAGCGAAATTCGGCGAATGAAGTTTACGTTATTGTTCTTGGCTGCACGATGATGTCTTGCATAATATGCTAATTACGAGCCACACGCGTGATTTTTGTATGGGCCTATTTATTACTTTTAACTGCACATTGAATTCATATGTTGTTGTCTAGTGTAGAAATCAAGTTTGACACACAGATAATAGGAGTTACTCATTATTGATTGAGGTGAGATAATTCGTTATAAATATATAAATAAATAAATAAATTTATATGTGTGTGTGTTCGGAATCAAATTAACAGCATTTTTATAAGTTTCAGTGTTTGTTAATATTTTTCGTATTCCTTGAAAAGTATTTTTAAGATATAATTTAGGATTCGATGACTTAATGGCGAGGGCGTCGGCCAATTGTTTCTTAAACAAACATAAGAACGACACATATATGGTCATGTATATAAAGTCGAAGTTTATTCGATTATGAGTTAATATATCGATGCTTACTTAATCTGACAACAACATTTTGTATATTTTCAATGAGAACAATATACTAAAATTTCGTGATAATATTATTTGTTACAAACTTAATGACTGTAACTATGTCTTGTTAAACGAAGATATTTGAGTGCAAAGTAAGGACTTTCAATATTTATGTTGTAATAGTCAAAACTACGATAAGTAAACTACTTACACATGAGATTGAGTTTCTTTTTTAATATGCCAAAACGGCTAGTGTACACTACATAGAGGATATTTGTTGGGTTTGGTGAAATATCGATTTAAATACACGAGTGATCATAGAAAATAATACTTTGAAGAGTTGTATGCTTACAATGATTATTTTTGTTTTTTTGCTGACCATCATTACCACTAGAGCTAATACTGCTTCAACTTCTTCTTATAACATCAATACCTTTGCCCCAACAACACAAATAAGTAAAACTATCGCCACCAGCACAATCGCCGACGCCACGAAGACAACCACAGCAACAACTTCTACTGATCGGCGTTGTTGCTGCATGCAACACACCTTTCACACTTTCGTCTTAATTAATTTAGAACTTTATAACACAGTTAATTTAGTAGCTTATTATTCAAGTTATTCAGGTAATTCTTAATTATTTCCTTCAGCCATGTATCTACCATTAACCCAGATAGTGATCCTGATTTCCCTTACAAATGGACATGTGATAAACCCTGCGTTTTTCCCCCGACCCCCACACTTCCCCTTAAATCACGATGACCTTCAAGTGCCTACTGTGGTATTGAAAAACAGAAGTTCGGTGATCCCAACCATGTCGGAGATGGACAAACCGGGAAACTCTTTGATCGACTCCATCAAAAACACTGTTCAAAACATCCATCTCAAGACATCGACGGACGGAGAAGGTATGTGAACATAATTTGCGTCGCCGTCTTCATTGTCGTTTTCTTTATTCTGATCAATTACATGTACGTACGGAGTCTATTTTATAAGTATGATTTTCAATGGCATATAATATGTTACGTATAAAGATTTATAGTCGATACAAAAAAGAAGGAGACATATATTACGAATAAGTGACATGATGTTAATGGTAAAATATATACATTGTATCCCAACCATTTCGTTAAGAGTGTGTGCAAAGTTGTACATATACGCATTATTAATCGAATTGTTATTGATTCATCCATAATCATGCACGCACAAATCTGTTGACACTTATACAAGTCTTCGATCAGTTTCATGAAATACATACTAAATTATCGTAACAATCGGGCACGCGATCATTTTAAGCTGAAAATAAATACACAAAGTACATGGGCTTCTTTTTAAATTTGATCAATATTTCGCCAGGTACGAAACTTCCGGCTCAAATTCGCGGCGTAACTAACGTATGCAGCGTGATCTGCCCGAGATGGTGCGAGAAACAGAGCAGACCTGGGGCGAACGTCACTCACTGCCATATCGTATGCGGCGATTTGTGCGAGGGGCAGGTAAACAATATGACTTAAAACTGTAAGCTCGTCAAAATATATCTCCGTATTGTACAATGAACCGTCTAATTACCTATAAATATGTGTTTAATTTTATCATTTTGATACGATATGCTCAATACAAATGCCTTATTGACAATGTAATATACGCTCCTTATTCAACAATATTATGCATTTTGTTTTTCAAAATATGGATTTTCGGGAGAATGAAGATTTAAAGAGTGCTCTTTTTGTTTTAACAAGTAAAGGGATTGTTTAGATCCGCAATTTATTGGAATCAGGTATACACACATTTTTCCTCATAAATTATATAATTTTGGCTCTGAGTTTAAATAACTTAATTCAGAAAATAGCTTGACGTACTAAAAAAATAAATTTTCCGTTCTCATTCAATACTTGTAACAAATTAACCTGCCTTGTTTGGTAAACATCGGCTATAAGTATTTGTCTAAAATTATCTTTGAAAGAAAATATTAGAAAAATATATTGCTCACATTTAACTTCATTAAGTAAACGAGATTTACATATTCTTTCATTTCTTGGAATGTGTTGGCGCCAATCAGTTACTATAAATAGAACACGAGAGAACAATCTCAAGTTTGCTATTATGTTTCTATATTTCGAATTGTAAATTTTGTCCAAATAAACGGATCTTTCGAAAATGGAAATTGAAATAGTGCCATTTACATTAGTTCGCCATTTTGAAATAAAAAATAATTGTTATCAATGGCGCAAACTTGTAAAAAAGCTGCTAACATGACCAGATTCCGGATATGATCATACGTGATTAAAACGTGATTCTTTAAAATGATTCCGAAAGTTTGATGCCCATAACTTTGACATAAGGTTTTCAGATGCTTTTGAATCATTGTCTACGGTTTGCCTTAAATACAGTTAGACGATTTTCCACTTACAGAAATTAACGAAATATTGAACTATACGCGTTAATATCAAAAGAAAAAAATAATATATATATATCAGGATTTCGGTATACAAAGCATTTGAGTTTATGGACGCTTTCACATTTAAGAGCCATAAACATATTTTGCGTTGGACTCGCTCAATATTCTGAGCTTGAGTACATCCCCACATCTCGCAATAATTTAGAATCGATTAAACATAGGCAGCAACAGATTAAATATGATTTTAACAGGGCATTCAAAGACTTTAAGAACAGTGATTATAAGACTATAAATACTAATAATAAGAAACTTGCTAATCTTTCTTATCGAAAAGTTTCATTTGAAAAGTCAATGGAAACGAACAATCTATACACAATTTGAACATTTAACGTAATTTAATTCTTCAATGGGCAACAACAGTAAGCAAGTGTTGTCGTCAATTCTATGAGCGTATTTCAAAACGTATTTTTGAAGATATGACACAATTATGCTTACTAGTGTGTTTACTTTTAGATGCAGTCCAACAACCCCTACGTGGGCAACCCATACTTCGAAGTTGTCGCCACCGACTTTGAGTTTGAACGGTATGACACCGACGGGGATAAGCGAATTTCTGTGAACGAGTTTGCAGCAGAAGAAAACGTGCCTGTGGAAGACGCCCAGAAGACATTTGACTTCTCTGACTTTAACGGTTTGATGCCAATATATTCGCGTTTTAAGTTAAATAGTTTTTGTTTATTTTGTGCTGAGCGCTTAAACATGGAAACATATATGTTACATAAATTCCAATATCTTTGATTTATTTAAATCACATATAGATCTATAAAGAGGATATTTGTTATAATATTAAATTAATTTTTATTTAAATTTTTATCCGCGTTATTAGTCACGTGCGTGTTTTAAAAGTGCGAACATTAAATGTTGACAATAAAATCGTAAATAATCGCTCTTATCAATTACAATTCTAAACTACGTCTTAAAACGTAAATTTTAATTGATGCGAAAACAAAGTCGCTCGTGAAAATATTAAATGTTTTCCTTTTAAGTGACGACATAACGCAAACCGCAAAAATATCTTCTTAACTTTCAACCATCCCCGAACTGCACTGATGTATAATTTATTCGTAAACAACACACCGCTCAACCATCCCCGAACTGCACTGATGTATAGCTTATTCGTAAACAACACACCGCTCATTCATTTTAAGTATCAGCGTAATTTCAACGCTGTTTTTAAACTAATTATTTATGATCTGCTTCAGACGATGGCTTCATTGACGTAAACGAGTTTCACGGCGGTCCATTTATTTTCACAGGTAAAAGTAAACCCTTTCTTTTACACCTAATTATAAAATATGACATTATTGCAGTGAAATAACAGCAGTGAAAATAAACAAACTGTTAACAAATTTTCGGAACTCCTTTTTCTATTTCTAGATTATCATAAATAATTTTATATATATTTTCTATGATCACGCGTGAATTAAAATCGACTTTCCACTGAATCTAACAAATTTTATTTTAATTTTATGCTTTTTCACCGTTTAATGACATTGTAAAAGAGTTTAACTGGAGAATTTCGCTGGTATTATGATGTCATTTCGTCACACTAATGACGTCATTTTGTGTTTTGAAATGTATTGAGGCACGCCACGGGAGAAACGGTAACTTGTCAGCGAAGGGGAAACAGCTGTTAATTATTTTATTGAAAGAGGGGCATAAAAGAAACAGAAAATGTGTTCATGTCAGTGTAAGATCGTTTGTTATTTCACTCGTGATCATAGAAAATATATTTTCACGAGTGGCGCAGCGCACTAAAATTAGTATGCTTAGGCTCAAATCAAAACATCAAAAGAACTCCGTAAATGAGTACGAGATGCGAGCAGTATGTCAATGATAGTTCTAATGTTTGATTTTTCCGATATAATCATAATCTTTCACAACTCTTCTTATACAATCTTGGTAAAATCCCTACAAATTAAAACTACAATTATTTCTTAACTAGATATTTGTTCTTTTGCGCTTAAATCCCGTAAGGGTAAACATATTTAAGTCGGCGTATTTGAAATTGTAAATGTAATTTGGTACCAACTCACCATCAATTAATTTTAATTTGTATGTTTTCAGTCCAAATGGCTGCCGAATTCTCCAACATGGGACGCATTGGGCAAAAAGCTGCTGCGTAGTTAATTAATTAAATGCGTGTTGGTATTATTTTGTACATCTTATTTAACTGACGCTTTCATAAATATTTGCTTTTTTAAGACCTAGATAACATTGATTATTGCAATTGTAAAGTTAAAAAAAAATCATGACATGTTGAAAGTTAAACTGATGAATATTTATATTTAGAGAAAATTTCACACCAATTTGCAGAGTAGAAAATGCCCTCAAGTAAAAAACAAAAGTCAACCAAAACCACATAAATTTCTTATCGCTTTGATATAATCTACAAATGTGTGTGTACATTAAAATATGTACATAAATGTTTGGTTCGATCCTCACATCGGATTATTTCAGTGGATTTAAGCATGACAACCGATAAATTATTGCATGCAAAGATATTTTTATGATTTTAAATCAAGCATTTTGTGCTTGTGCGACTTTTCTACAGATTTTGTATGTCCTTTTTGCTCAATCAAATTCTAATTCCTCAGGGATGACTAAATTAAAAATAAAAGATTATTTTGTTTTACTTCTAAGTATCGAATTAATTATGTTTTGACACTTGTTAATATACATACATTTTAAGAAAGATCACCACATATTAAAATATTATTGTAAGGTATTGTTTAACTGCAATACTTTTATGCACATCTTGAATTGTAATGTGTTTTTTGTTATTCAGTTAACATGTCTGAACATATGATTAGCAACTTTATATACAGAAAACTGCAACATTTAGGATAATCTCAAACAACGGCTAACGTACTGCAAGTACGAACAGATACACGCAAGAATATTATCGACTTTTCTTTGCAAATTGATTTCTATGTGACAAATGTTATTATATTTTTTATATTTGTTTTAGATAGTGTTTATGTCGATATATATTTGATGTTTTCTAATAAAAATTCAAATGCGAATCATAAAAAGTAAATGCCTATAGAGCTATAAATTATTTTCAACATTTGCCGCACATGGCTCATTTGTTTCTTTCACGACATCTTCGTGAGGTTTTCTTAACGTTGGAATAGCTGTGTTTTTAAGGTCCACTTATCATTAACAAAACTGGTAACCCATATGTGTAACGCAAATTACATAAAACTTGCGCGTAGGTTTTTAGAATCAATCTTGCAGAAACGTGGACAAGCACGATTTCTACTTGCTCAAGTGAATTTTCTTATTAAGTTTAATTTCAGCGTTCTTATTGAAAAATAAGACAATATGTAGTGAAGACGCTGTCCAGACGTTTAGTACGCCAAAGTTAGCGAACTTACGGCGACTGTCATTAAAAAAAAATAAGTATTATAAAGTTCGGCGTTGTTACTGCGTCCTGGCTAAAACACCGCACTGTCTCTATCAATGCGCAACATACACGAAGCAACGCGTTAAGTACAGACGTACACATGCGAACAAATACTCTGTTGATCGCTTAGTTCTTTCGAAGCACTAAAAGACGTTCTTATCACGACCAGTGGCCATAATAAATTCGCAGTAAAAAGGCCAAGGTCCCGATTGAGTCATAGAAGACACGGAAAGTACAAAGTTTTCACGCCGAATATGTAAATTAAAATTTGTTAATTTAAAATACGCATTATTAAGTTCGGCGTTCTAAATGCGTCCTGGCTAGAACACCACACGGTCGCTCTCGTTGCGCAAGAGACGCAGAAGTAACGCGTTAAGTACAGACGTACACAGACGATCAAATACTCTGTTGATCGCTTAGTTCTTTCGAAGCACACAAAGACATTCTTATCACGACCAGTGGCCGTCATAAATTCGCAGTAAAAAGACCAAGGTCCCGATTGAGTCATAGAAGACACGCCAAGTACGCAGTTTTCACGCGAAATTTGTAAATTTCAATTTGTTAATTTCAAATAAGTATTATAAAGTCCTAAATGCGTCCTGGCTAGAACACCACACGGTCGCTTGCAATGCGCAATAGACGCATAAGTAACGCGTTAAGTACAGACGTACAAAGACGATCAAATACTCTGTGGAGCGCTTAGTTCTTTCGAAGCACTCGTACAATACAGTTAACACCTAAACATTCAGACTTCCTTATAGCAAGAGCCACAATTTCAACGCTGGATGTGGTATGATTACATAGATTTGTGTAGATACAAATTGCTCGTTTTTATTTATTTGTGGCACAATTATTCCATTTTAATTTCCCGCGAATATATCTATTCATACGACACACGAACACTAAAATGGTACCAATACAAAACAATAATAAAAACGAGCATTTTGTATCTACAAACATCTATTTTACCAGACCACATCCGGCGTTGAAATTTCGGCAATTGCCATAAGGAACAATGATTTTTAATTGTTTAGCTTTATTTTACGAAATATTGTACGAAATGTTCGTTGATTTTGAGTAGTAATGTCACTTTAAAGTGATATTATGGGCATCTAACAGTATATGGGTGTCTATCGCAACCGTTGTTCATTTTTGTCACTTCATATACACTTATATTTGTATATGCAGCATCAACATACTAAAACAATATCCCGGAAAGAGAAAAATAATCCATTTGAATATCAACCGTACTTTCGTTTTGACAACTGACGACAGAAATAATTCGATGTACAGTGTGAGTCTGCACGTAGTTTTCATGCAGATTCGTTCATACGAAACAAAGACACAATTTTGTTTCACGGACCATTTCGGCTTAGAGGACTGGATGAGTCATGTAAAATATTGAAAATAATATATATTTTCATATACAACTGGTAGCAATATGATTTGTAGATAATTGGTCAGTTACCACATTTAACTAATTATTTTAACCTGTTAATTCTTTTCAGCTCAATTCAACAGTGAAAAATGCCCATAATATCACTTTAATGAGTTTCTATTTTGCAACCTGAATCGTTGGTATGCCTTTTGGTATGTAATCTCCTTTTATCACGTATGGATATGAATAGTACTGACAGGATAATTTTGTTTTTATTCAGAGGATGGATTTTATAGTGTCACTCAATACAAGGTAAATATAAGAATTAAGGTCTTCAAAATATACACAATAAAATACACGTACTAGATTTTATTCTTAAACATATTTGGTTCTCTTGGTATAATTCAATTATAACACGAACTGTATCAAAAGGAATTCATTCGATATATGCATGCGTTTTGTGGTAAACAATTAAATAAAAGGATATAAGATTATTTATTAGATTCAAAGCACTAATGTCTTAAAAGGAGACCAACAGAAAATTTCCCATCATAGAAAATACATAGGCTTTTCAATTAAATGGCAAATTGTACAAAACATACGAAGACTGAAACACACATACAAATACACCGCTTGAATTAAATATGCACATAATTTATGATCCTTCAATAATGTTTACATCAGCCAAAGCAACCTTACAGAACACAAGGTCACATACTACTAAGATACTAGCCCTCTTACAAGTATTCTGTATTCATTGCGCAATCTAACAGTTAAGCTGATATGGTCCCTTTCACAAAACCGACCACATGTCACGAAACGAGTTGAACTGATAGCGGTCCAAACCAAACCTTATACAACTGCTCAATGTTACCACTCAAACCATGGAATGACATTTGAAGTCTTATCTACAGCGAATTATGAACGCTTATTTAAGATAAATGTTAACATGAAGGAACTGTGCCCAAACACGTGATGAGCAGTTGATAAGAGTCTGTTTGACATCGAAGACAGCATAGTTTCAAGCAACTCGTACAAGGAAATTCGTTTACATATCTTTAGTTGATAAAATAAAACACAAACGATGTTTAATTTATTTTTGCAAGTATGCATTTTACCTGCTTTTCTGCTTATCACTACGCATGTGGAGTCTAAAAGTGTAATTCAACTCGCGCAAGACCTTGGCGCAACCACTCTTGTTGGTTTTATCAAACAAGCTGGGCTAGAAGGAACTCTTTCAGGACATGGTAAGCGGATGCGTTTATTTTGTTAGTAATTCGGTGTATATAAATAGTTTAAGTGCGTATAATTTGATTTAATGAGCATACATTTATGCTCCAAGTTGAATATAGAACACATTGGAAATGCAAAATAATGTTTATGTATTGTCATTTTGGAATGACGTGAAAAGCTATGTTTAATGTGAAGCGAGCGGAAACGAACACATCATTTTAACGAAATACATTCATTTTGTGAATGATTATGTAGGAGGTTTGTAAAAAATCTGAATTACAGCTCAAACATCACTGCATATATTTAAAGACATTTACCAATAGAAAACGCATATTCATTACCCGCTATTAAAAGAGCTGATGATCTTAATGCAAGCAATCTGCCTTTCCCACATAACTCGAATTAAACCCAAACCAAAAAATGGCAAAGACACCGCGTAAAATGAGGTAATACGAGTTAAAGTGATATTATGGGCATTTGTCACTGTTGAATTGAGCTGAAAAGAAGTTACAGATCAAAAGAGTTAGTTAAAATGTGGTTACTGACCAATTATCTGCAACTCATCTTGCTTACTAGTTGTTTATAAAATTATATTTTATATTCGATATCTTACGTGACCCACCCAGTCCTGTAAGCCGAAATAATTCGTAAAACAAAATTGTGTCTTTGTGTCGTATGAACGAATCTGCACTAAAACTAAATTTAGTATCACATCGTACATGCATGATCAGTTGTCAAACGAAAGTACGGTTGATATTCAAATGCGTTATTTTTCTCTTTCCGGGATATTGTTTTAGTATGTTGATGCTGGATTAACAAAAATAAGTGTATATGAAGTGAAAACACTAAAAATAAACAACGGTTGCGATAGACACCTATAAACTGTTAGATGCCCATAATATCACTTTAAAAGCACATACTCGTAAATTAGTGTCAGATATAACACCAACTCGTGCCTCATTTCGTTCACTTCGCATGATAAAAGTTATAGTGGCTCACTTTTATTTGATGACGGTTTTCTTAACTCTATGTGTATAACTGCAAACCCTTGATTTGTAGCTCTTACGTAGTTATTCATATTTATCTCTCCGCATCGTGGTTTGTTCGATCACATTATTTCTCAACAATACGAAGAAAGCGTTACAATAACACTGCCTTTCAATGACATGTTTTGTTTTCGTGGTAGGTCCATTCACAGTTTTTGCCCCAAACAATGCAGCATTTGCCGCGCTGCCTAATGACGTAAAGGCGAAGCTGGCCAATGACACAGATCTCCTTAAACAAGTGCTCACTTTTCACGTAACAAGTGGGCGGGACTATTCAACGGCACTGTCCAATGATATGCTTGTGGCTTCATTAAACACTCCAAATAAAATACGGGTGAACATTTACCAGACGGTTGACACGCAGGTAATCAAGACAGCATTTCACTGTTTTCATTTGTGTTGTAATTCTGATTTGTCCATGCATGAGTTCGACATCGAATAACGGCCATTCTCATTAAATCAAAGTTGTGTATTAAATATTCATAAGTGGATGTATGTAATGCAAACACAAACTTGAGCAGTTGGTTGATGCACTTTAAAGAACGCATAATGATACGGCAAGATTTGCAGATTTGTCAGTTTTATACTCGCAAACTGTGTGCGTTGCTAACATATAAGCAATAAATCTGATTTGGTGACACTGTTCCCGCACAGCGTTTTCGGTTTAAAACATATAGGCGTTCATATTCATACATAAAGCCAGTTGAAATTGTAAGCTGTATTACCAAATTAAAATATAGTGCAAACATGATGCAACTTGTGTTATGATTAATTGTTTATGCGTAGCTGTCTACACCATTTAAATCTATTAAAACATCTCGATACGAGACCGAGCACAAGTATCTGTGCAAGTGTGATTTAAACGGTTCACATGTAAGTACATGGACTACAGCTGACGTATTCGTTAAGTGCTTCATTATATCAGCTTGGGTCCGTGTTATATACATATATTGAACTGAAATGGTCATAATTACGTATCATATATTGTATTGAAATTGCAACTTTAATGCATGTTTGTGAAAATTTTGAAATGCGAACGAAAATCATTGTAGCGTTTCTGTTAAACGCCGGCTTTGGTTGGCAAGAGTTTTTGATCTGCTTATTATGATTAATTGTAATATTTCTCTTTATAATAATTTAAATGTTACATAACATATATTCGATAAGCACTTCAACTTCCTTGATAAACGTTTCTGAGGTACACAAATATATATATAATCGAGCCTAGCGACCGGGAGGTCACGGGTTCGATTCCCGCTGTGGGAGCGTTCTTTCGATCTCCCATATAGACACCAAGTACTGGTTCTAGGCCCAGGAAACGGACTCGAGAGCATTTCAAATAAGTAGGAATTACTTTCTATGCAATCGAGCTAAAATAAATAGGTTTAAACTAAATATATATTTAAGAACATAGACTTAATTTGCAATCACTCATTTCTGCATCCATGCATATATTTCAGATATATACTGTGGATGGCGCAACCATAGTGACATATGACCAGAACGCAACTAACGGGGTCATCCACGTGATCGACAAGGTCATGTTTCCCATTCCCATGGGGCCGATTACAAGCGTCGCAGCCCTTAACCCTAACTTTGGGACATTGATTTATTGTCTTCAACAAGGACAACTCTTGGAGACACTTTCAGGTGAGGACAATTCAATTACCTCCCTTTGCACACTGAAACACATGATAAAGGTTATGCATGCACATGTCTGTGCCTTCAATGTGTAATACAACATTAAATGTGCTATCTTAGTTTTCAACATGACCAAGCTGCCAATATATCTCAATACATTGTTGGATCGATAATGCCATCAGCGATTTTAACATCAATCATATGCCATTCGTTATCGCCGTCTGTTAACGAATGAAATGCGTGCTGTAATCGACATAAAGGTCTTTATTTAATTAAATAAAAGGTTTTCATTGTTAATGGAACCGTTCCTTCTACGTTGATAGCCTGTTGTAGTAGGCATGATGCGCTCTAAGTGTAAGTGAGCTATATAACAAGATAAATATAAGTTCACAATTTGAATACTTTTTATCCAAACCCCATTTATTCAATATCAGGAGCTGGACCTTTCACAGTGTTTGCTCCTAACAATGCTGCATTCGACAAACTGCCTCCAAATGCCCTAAGCGACCTGCTTAGTAACCAGACTGCATTGGTCGGTAAGATTTGTTTTGACACATGATCATCTATATAACATCATTTGACTATTTATAGTACTTTTCACGAGAAAACTTTATTAAATAACGTTTGGTTTGGAGTGCTTTAACAAGTATGAATCAGGGTTAACTACTCCAAAAGCTGAACTAATTGTTGAAACTAATGTACGAACACATATGTAAGTAAATTGCCGCGGGTGTGTCAGACTAAAGTGTATTATGAGCGTAACTGTTATCAATGATGTAACAAGTATATCGACAATTAGACTTTTATCATCCAATAGGTTTAAACTTGAAAGCTTTCTCATGGCTGAGCATGTAAACGAATTTAACAAGAATTTGTCTCTGTTAATTAAATATCAAATGTAATAAAGTCTTACTTACGGTGGCATAGAGGTGACACCGCTCTTTTTTTAATTGTACGCCGCTTTTATTTAGTTTTGCATTAAAGCAGGAGAGCAATTAAAAAAAGAGAAGTGAATGTCACCTCTATGCCACCTCTACTTACTGCATCGTCAGTTGTGAAAAGTTTGCCAAAATATATGTATGTGCATTCATGATAATGTTTATTGTGTTCTCTTTTCACTTATGCATGCACCTTTTTATGTATATCTTAGCTGTATGTATACGCATATATGATTTACTTAATTGAAAAAGTTAATTGTTGCATGATTGTCGTACTGAACATGAGTATCACGAACGCACCCACAAGGTTAGGGCATATTTCCAGTTTAATAACACATCATTCCGATATCCTTATGTACCGATATTTTTTTCCAATTTTTAAATTAGAATGCGTTGAATTTCATCGAATATTACCATTGGTAATTTATTTACAGTTTAGTTAAATACTAGTCTAATTAAGGAATAATTTGGGACAGAATTATACTAAGAAATGAAGATATATTGCATATTGGTAACGCCTATAGTTTTCATAGACGATTCAACTTAAAATGTAAATAATTGACTCTTGTATTAAAAATGATGTAAATGCCTAAAAACGGGATGAAATTTCTGTCGAAAAGTGCTCTTTGTTTGCCTAGAAAAAAATCATCTTTTTCTTATATATATTAATAAATCTATAACAAACAATAAACCAACCCACGATACCAGTGTAAGTGTACCAATCACTTTTCAAAGCTTAAGGTTTATTATCTGACTTATAAAAATGGCGGTCTCGTTGGTGTCATAGGTATTGTCTTTGTTTCAGCTGTATTAAAGTATCACGTGATAGGTGCCACTTACTTTAGCGCAGGCCTAAACGAAGGGGATATCCCCACCCTCGAAGGCAAATCTGTCAAAGTTTCAATTGGGAATGGTACGTAGAAAAACACGTGTTCTAACCAATTGCGCTAAGGCTTATTTTAGCCATGTTTTATTGCTTTATACCGTTGTATTTGTCTCTAACAACCCGTTCCCCCAAAAAGTAAATTTTTGATCTAAATTATTTAGAAAATACCAGTTTACAAAATAACATAAAATAACGAAAACGTTATTGTAACGGTTCAAAAGGCTATTGCTTCAGCGTTTATAACTGTTATGTTCTGCTGCGTTGTATGTTTTGTCCAGTCATTCATAGACGATTGGTCATTTGTCGTTGAGATACGACTTGTGGATGAACAGAATAATTTCTCCCCTGATGATAAATCTTTTTATTTTATTTTAAAGATAACATTTTAAAATTACAATTTAGCCTAGCTCCTTGTTATCATATTACAGCCTTCTTTGGTTTATTTATTCCCTTCCGCACATAAACAAGTTCGAAACAAATGACGTTAGTTTACATAGACTCTTCCTCTTTTTTCAGATGGTGTGAAAATAAACAATGCCAAGGTTGTAACAGCAGACATTCCAGCGACAAACGGTGTCGTCTATGAAATAGATACCGTTCTGTTGCCGCCAAATTAATACCAGACAATGAATAAATAATTTTATTTTACATTTTTCAATAGCAAGTTGACATTTCTACACAAGAAACATGGTGCTGTTTATCTTTATTCCGGACTTTCGCTCCCACGGACAATCGCTCCAATATTATTTGGACAACCCGGCCAGTCGCTCCTACATTATTTTTGACAACTAGGAAAATCGTTCATTTTCCGGCATTCTATATATACAGTATTTAGTCTGTGACAATCTATTTGGACACATTACTTTCAATTTTAGTATTTGGCCTTACATAAGTCCTTGAAATGACTACGGAATACATTTCCGCTAATTCAGACAATGTCATCTTGCGTTGTCAATATCATTTCGTCGAATGTTCAAAACAGTGAATGGTTGAAGTCCGATGCAGCGTTGCGTGGCACTATTAGCAATGGATACACGTTCAGCCTCGTTCTGGAACTCTGTAAGTCACGTGACTTTGCCTTCTTATCGATTGAAGTATAATGAACAATTATATCGGAAGCATATTGTTAGAACATAGCAAAACATAGAGAATGTTTAGCAATTCATTGTGATTCATAATTTGATAAGCACAGGGTAAACGAACATGTAAAGACAGTTTGTAATTTTCTGTCATAAAGAACAAGAACAGAGCATGGTAATGTGACGTTTTATACAGTTATTCGCCGACGAAACAAAGATTTAACTTATCCATAAACCGGCACTTATGTGCAATTCTTGGATTGCCTGAACGCGGACCCGGTAGAGTCATATTAAAAGATCAACTATAAATGCAAGATATTACACAATACATTCCGGTAAATCTTTTTCCGGTAACCGGTTATTTACCAGTAAACCTTTTTAGTATTACAAATGTAAGTAAACGTTAACATGTCATATCGCTCGAACATGTATTCTATGAAAACAAAAGTAATTTAAGATCACTTGCGATGATAACATATCAGTTGCTTAATAAAAATGTATTTTAACGTTTTATTTCAATAACTTTGTAAATGATATATTTTTTTTGGATTTTACATTCCCTGCATTTAAGTTTAAGTTATAAGAACTACACAATGTTCATTGTAACTTATCGTTAATTTTATTCTGGTTGGGCCGTTTATATTACGTTCGCATCGTATCTCCCTCAATAATGTTGTGTTTCCGTGTTCATTCTGTTTAATTTTGTTTTAACTTAAATTCACTTAATATACAAATATTAAATAAAACTTGTGCAACACTATCTCACAGTTGAAACAAATCAGCAAACATACTCTGTCCACTAGCCCCTGGCTGATGCGGTTGCGAACCTTGGTACTAATACCTGTTTTCGAGAACACTCGCTCCAATGGTACCGATGAGGTTGGCACGGACAAAATCTTCTTAGGCCACATACAGAGTTTTGGGTAACGTTGTTTATTGTCACACCACCATGTCAGCGAGTCGCCATCGGGTTAAAATTCCAGGCGCATGTTTGTTAACGTACCGTGCCGCGCAATTTTTAAGCAATTGCTCTTATACCAAATGTAATGATTTAATAAAAAATAACCTTTCAATTGATTTTAATTAATTCAATTAGTTTAATAAACAGCTTTCTTAAATCAAACTTGCCTCAGACGGTAGTGGTGGCATCGTTGTTGACGTAAATAACTTCTTATACTATACATTGCTAATAAAACATCAACGCGACAGGTGTGTAATGACGAATGAATTGATAGATACAATTGTTTATTATAAACACTTTTTTATTAGAGCAATCGATGTTGGATATTTGTTCACAAAACAGCAAAATAAGCCGTCAAATGTCCCAATTTATTTTTATCGCGAGTTAGAAAATGTGAATTACGTCTTCGTTAATCGCCCCTCTTCCTGCAGTTCGCAAGTAAAATTTTCCCGAGTAAAAAATAGCCATTTATCAAAATGTACACCCTGTTTGTAACAATAAGGTACTGATTTAGTGCTTGATTACTTTGTTTGTTGTCACGTAATTTATTACCGTGGATGGTGAGGAATGTTGTTCTAATTAGTCACAAGCGCAAGCTTGAAGTATGTCGACGCAAAACGTAAAATCATGCGAATTATTCCATGAAAAGAAAAGCTTTTTGGTGTCGGTCTTCTACGTCTACACTTCTTGTGATAAGAAAACAAGAAAAGTCATGACATTTATAAATTTTATTAATATCTTCTGGTGCTTTATTGTTTTGCGCGTAACTTTTTGCATATATGAATACAAAAACCCAACCAAACGTTAGTAAATCTTTTGTTCGGACATCATACATTTTTTACCAAGTCATGAACATCTAACTTTATATTGACTGATTCCGGGTTGAAGAATTCACATGAAATGTCAACTAATGATACGGAATGTAATAGTTTACATTTTACATCTCTTTAACGAGACACGTTCTACATGTCACGAAGCGAACTGAACAGAGACCTATGGAAGGGTATTTAGGTAAAAATTACATCCTTCTTTGTGACTGCGTCATGATTCTTGATGGTACTTTCAATTTGTATGTAGACACCTTTTCATGCTTGATGACACTTAAATCTTGCCTGATGTCCAATGTCTATTTACATTCTGCTAAATGGTATCATGCATGTATACAGATGCAACATTGTTCGTTAATTGCATGCTGCATATGTGTATGTTGGTTTGTGCAGAGAGACTTGTGCAATAGGCGCAGTGCATAATGGAATCAAATATTGATGCGTTGAATAAATTAACGCGATGGCAAGATGTGAGTTTCACCCAAGCACAAAGCAAACATACAATCATGCATGATACAATGATGTCAATTGACAGTCGTTCCGAAATGCTACGGACGACTACGGAAATTTACGGCGTAAAACGGAAATTTTATGTTATAGGAGAAGTTGCGTCCCTTGGTAAGATATTTGCTACTGAACCGAAATTAACCGCGTGTTTGTAGACGTAACTTTTTTTTGGTTAACGACTAACCATAATTTTGTACATTAATTTACCTTCAATAACCAAAGAAATTATATGGATATATTTCAATATATGCTACTAATGCATGTATGCAGAGCTCCAGATAAGACGCTTAAAGTCGTAAAAAATGAATTAAATTTAGTAAAAAAGTAGACTTAAATTCTGTGCGTACGGTTACACATTGGAAAAATAAAATAAGAATTCAAAATGTGTGATCATGCGTGAAACTCAATATCAATGCATATAATGTAAACATTTTATCAATGAGTTCCCACTCGTCTAGGCCCTCATTACAATTATGAAATCAACAACACTTTAACGTTATTATGAATAACAGACCATCTTTAAAACAGTCGAAAAGCCGAACGTTTTCCATTATCTGGTCCTTTTATCGCAAAAAGTCTGCTGTAACCCGGCAATTGTCATGAGCTCTTCTTAGACTATAAACCTAAATGCGGATGTGCCAAAAAATATACTTACCTGAAAAAAGGATAGAGTGTAAACCAAGATTTTGCTGAAAAAGTTATCTGGAACTCTGTATGTATGTTGAGAGGAAATCCATTACATAATTTCAAATCTACTAGAGTACCTTTATATTGCACCACATAAAATGCTATACAACTATTATATTGAAGTGCACGTATAAACTTTATTATAGATGGGTAGGTATTTCTTGTCAATCTCTTTCACATATAGAAGAGCTGTTGGTCATGCTTTAAGTACATATAGATGCATGAATCAATTTAGATTAAGCAAAATAAAACACTAGGTATTTGCCAAGAGTCAAATATATACGAGCAGTAAGAGCGTACTCGTGCGCAACGAGACTTACTCATGTAGAATTGAAACTCTTATTGCTTTCTTTCGAGATAATTTCATGTGTCCGATCTAATATGCAATATGCCCGGTGTTTTTTTAATGCGGATAAATGCTCCGTTTTAGATCCATAATTAATGAATGCCTCAATATTTGCAAAAATTAACACCGGAATAATGTTCACCGACATTTTTTTATACAGATTGGATATAAATATTATAGAGCTTAACAAAAAATACATTAAGCCCTGTTCTCCCGGCACACGCGCTGGACACACAGGTGGTTAGCGTGTGGCTATAATAATAATTAGTGAAAACATCTTTTTGAATGATAAATAATCATATTATAAAGAAAAATCAACTTTTCTATAAAAAAATTCACTATCGTTTCAAATATAACAAGGTATCCAACTGGAAATCATCCGAAAACGGGGTGCATCGTTTTGAACAGCCATTTCTAAATTACTTTTGCAGCGATTTTCATGAATCCGGTCTTATTCAACGCAGAAATGAATTTCCTTTCAGGAAATCTATATATCTTGTTATATATCTACACATGCTGGGTCAAATTTTAAGAAATAACGCTATACACAATTCGATTGACCCAGTTGTGATCGATCAGACGGTATTTATGAATGAAATCTCCAGTTGTAAAGACACACCTCCGCATTGGACCAATCAAATCGCTCGTGTGTTTAAAATGTCAGTTAGTTGAAATGCATGCAAACAAAGGTTTCAAAATGCGCTGGACAGTTAATTTTGATGCACAATGCAACGGCAAGCACGGTAAGGATGTTTTTCATACGTTTTATTGAATGATGGTATCGACGTTCGTGAACTTTGCAGGGAAAATGCCCTTTACTCCGTGAAGAGTTCAGTCATGAATACTGTCAGATCGATCACAACTGGGTCACCCGAGTTGTGCATCGTGTTATTTCTTAAAAGTTGACCCAGTATTTGTAAAAATATTGCAAGACATATACATCTCCAGAAAGGAAATTTATTTCTTCGTTGCATAAGACCAAGATCGTGAAAATCGCTGCAAAATTGATGAAGTAATGGCTGTTTAAAACGATGCACCCCATTTTCTGATGATTTCGAGTTGGTTACCTTGTTATATATATATTTGATAATGAAATATTTTTTTATATAGAAAAGTTGATTTTTCGTTACAATATGATTATTTTTCATTCCAAAAGATGTTTTCACTAATTATTATCATAGCCACACGCTAATCACCTGTGGCTGGACATACACCTTTAAAAAACGCTATACAAATTCAAGTACCTATGCACTTAATTGATTGTTTACAATGACGGTTGAAGTTCGTGCGTGGGAATTTTTCTGGTAACCAAGAGCGACGTCAACGTTCATGACAGACCTGTTTATATGACATTTATTTATTTATTTTTTCCAACTTGATTGAAAATTATGTTTTATGATATTTTAATACATGTAGTAGAAGTAGTTGTTTTCTCAACGAGGAGTACAATAGTTGTACAGTATTAGTCACGAGTTCTTATAACTTTCAGGTTTCTCTTTATACCACAGACATTATATAGTCATAAAATGATAAATATGTGTTTATAGACATTGTAATTTTAGCCTGGTAAACAGACTAGAGAAATCTGAAAGTTTAACGATAAGGTCTGTGGCAATGGGGGTTTGGGCTACTTTATAAATATGAGGTCGATATACAATGCACATCGGTAGATTACGTCTACTGTAATTATTTAACTAGGGATGGGCCACACTTCCAACACATCAGCCCCGTTACGTCCTGAATAAAATACATGTATAATTTATTGATTGCCAATTGCATCTTACAAATATCAAAAACATTCACGGCAGTCAATACATTGTGTAGGGGCCTACTGGTCTTCATGGCAATAATACACGTATTTAGTTTAATAGAGATTGTATAACAAAGGGAACTTATTCAGCTTATTCAGTTTACTAGTCAAAATGATTTGGATATTTTCGCTTTTTTTTTCGAAAAGTTATTTATTCAACATACGGAAAATAAACGCGCGCCACCTGTTGTCATAATTTAGTTACTTGCCTTCTGCTTAGTTGCATTCTGCTTACTGCCTGTTGCTAACTGCCGTTGTTAATGACGCTTAGTGGCAAACCCGATTATGACTGGTTTCAGGAATAATGAACACACAAACATTGGATAGTCACCAAGCATGTTGCAAGAATCATCCAGTATAACCGATAGAGAACAAGCATGTTGGAACTGTCATGAAGCATGTTAGAATAAATATCACGCATAATGAAAATATTCATCATGAATGATGTATTGTTGCAGCAATCATCAAGTATAAACGAATTGACAACAAGCATGTTGGAATTGTCATAAAGCAAATATTCACCACGAATGATGTATTTTTTACCTAAATACCCTTCCATAGAGACCAGTGCAAACGAACCAAAATCTTACATAACGGCGCAATGATACCACGTGAACCCTTGAGACATGTGAAGTCTTATCTACAGAATACGAGACATACTACAGAACATTTCAGAACAATGTCAAATTGACATAACATAATTGTGTACAACACGTGAGAGGGCAGTTAATACCAGTTTGTATAGAAACAAACACAACAAAGCATTCATTTTATATAATACAATTAAAACACAAACGATATTTAATTTACAATTTATCGTTCGTGTTTTGCCTGCGTTGTTGGTTATGACTACGCCTGTGGAGTTGCAAAATATAATTCAACTCGCGCAAGAACTTGGCGCAACCACTCTGATTGATTTAATAAAACAAGCTGGGCTAGAAGGAACTCTTTCAGGACATGGTAAGTGGATAGGTTTTCTTCGTTAGTAATTTGGTTTAAACAAATATATTAAACTCATAAAATATGTCAAATTTAATATAAATCTTAAATGTGCATGTATTGTAATAGTGGAATTTTATGTTGAGGTGTGTTTAATGTAAACCATGCTGAAAAAACAACTCATTATTTTATACTGATCATTTGTAAGATTTGTATGGTAAAGAAAGTACACAAACAATTTGAATTACACTTCCAGCATTATTGCCTATATTTGGAGAAAAATACAAGGAAAAAACGCAATTGCAGATTTATTTAAGTGTATTTATGAAGCTTTTGATCTTTATTGAAGCAATCCGCATTTCTTAAATTTCTCGGTTAAAAGCCCAAATCTTCAAATACTTCCAGGATAGATGACGTAATATGAATTAAATAACTAATAATTAATAAGTGTTAGATACAAAAACTTACCCATTTTGCTTTTTTTTCATTTCGCTTGATGAGTAGTTTTGTTTGAACACGTTTTTGTTGACTAAATGTTTGTATTACTGCCAAACGTTGGTTAGTTTTTGAAATATGACGAATTTATTCCTATTAATCTTCACTTTCTATCGCGGAACGAGTAATGAGAACGTTGACTTTAAATAACATGGTATATTTTTCTGTTAAGGTCCATTTACCAGCCTTTGCCCCAAACAACGCAGCATTTGCCGCGCTGCCCGATGACGCCAAGGCGAAGCTGGCAAATGACAAGGGACCTTCTCAAACAAGTGCTCAATTTTCACGTAACCACTGGGCGGGTCTATCGAAGTGTTCTGTCCAATGATATGCTTGTTTCATCATTAGACACGCCCAACAAAATACGGGAGAATATTTACGTGAGAATTGACACGCTGGTAAACTAACTGCCATTTCAATATTTAAAGGTTTTTGATATTATTAGGTGTTATGATGTCGATTCTTTCATGAATAACATGGATTTCGAACACGCCCATTCACATTGAAATAAATTTGTTGCGTTAATATGCAGACGTTTTTGTAATGCTCAGAAACATTGGTATAGTTGGGCAATATATATTAAAAAATGACAGAAAAATTGAACATATAATAAGAAACATATTTTGGTGTCAAAGCGTTTTTTGTTTTATATCATATAAACGTTCAAATTGATATATAAAACATATGTAAAGTTGAAAGATCATTTACCTAACTATAATATAGTGACACAATGAAGGCACCGGTGTTTATAATTAACAGTTCTAGTGTACTCTTTCCACACTCATTAAACCTTAATGAAAATCCTTTGATAAATGGCAAACTTCCATTTTCATTTCTTCGCATGTGTGACTTGTTCGGTTTAATTAAATAGGAAACAGTTTACTTTGACTTCGTGCTGATTTATTCGTTCAAGTGATTCATTATAATAGTTTGTATCAGTGTAGGTCAATGCACATGAACGTGAAATTTGACAATTATTCATTAAATGCTTATTTAAAACAGTAAAGTAAGTAATTGACTGTCATAAATGTTATTGACTTTGCAACTTGAATGAGTGTGTCAACAGTTTAAAGTAGAAACGAAAAGTCACGCAGCGTTTCTGTTTAACGCGGAATTGGTTGGAAAGCGTTTTCTACATTGATATTATGGTCCACTGTTAAATTTCTTACAAGTTACCTGACGAGCTAAAATAATACTTATTTAATGAATATTACAACGCAATTAATAATGATTTACGAGAAACGAAATACATTTTATAAGAACATTGTATAATTTGCACCCACTCATGTTCGCAAACATGGTAATATATTAGATATATACGCTTGATGGCGCAATCATCGTGACATATGACCACAACGCAACTAACGGGGTCATCCACGTGATCGACAAAGTCATGTATCCCCTTCCCACGGGCCCTATTACAAACATCACTGCCATAAACCCTAACTTTGGAACACTACTTTATTGCCTTCAACAAGGACAACTATTGGAGACACTTTCAGGTGAGTACACTTAGGCGTTATCTCCTGTCGCACACTGTAACCCATGCACAAGAAAGTACCTTCAGCGTATTTTTTTATAATGCCATTAACATTTTGGAAAGTAGCAGGTCATATATTTATTAAACTGAGGTAACACACACTAGTTTTGACGGGCTAGGGCTCTGCTTATTTTAAGAAGAATATTGGCCTTTTTTTCAGCTACGAAAAACTAAGAGGGAACCTAGTGCAAATACAGTTTTCATATCTTAACATATGTACATACGACTGACATAATGTTACTGTCTTCTTACGTTTATTATATCTTACGTTTAATAATTGATACATTTTGTGTTTTTGAACAGTTTTAATTAGTACCGACCAAACCCCTTATGAATACTGAAACATAACTTGCTAACATAGACGAGCCTACTGAACGAATATTTCCGAGCTGTTGTTAAAAAATAAATCGGGAAAGTAAAGACAAATTTACTAAGTTTAATCTTATAATATCAAGTAAATTGTGTTTCAAAAATGTGTTGATAAGATACAGATATGTTGAATTCTAAAAATGGATACAATATAAATATTACACTCTCTTACTGCACCGCCAAGATTCAAAAGACAATTTCACTGGCATGAAATTGTAGTAGTTGTGCCACTTGTGTAATGAGTTAAAACAGATCTTAACAAGTTCAAGGCTACGCATACATGATCTAGTTGTTAAAGCAAGGCTTTATTTTTTAATTTATTAATATTTCAACATCAGCTGCAACATACGTCGATAACGAATATAACGAAAGGAAAGCGGTCCATTTTCGACATAAAGGTATTTAAAAAAAAATAAATTAGATAATATGACTGGTATTACAAAGCCACGAAAAGGGTTTCGTGCTTGTATTGCTTAATAGGGCGTTAACGATGCGATGTTAAAGTGATATTATGGACATCTAACAGTTTATAGGTGTCTTTCGCAACCGTTGTTTATTTTTGGTGTTTTCACTTCGTATACACTTATATTTGTTAATGCAGCACCAACATACTAAAACAACATCCGAAAAGAGATCAATAATGCATTTGAATATCAACCGTACTTTCGTTTGACAACTGGTCATGCATGTACGATGTGAACCTAATTTAGTTTTAGTACAGATTCGTTCATACGACACAAAGACACAATTTTGTTTTACGGATCATTTCGACTTAGTAAAATATCGAATATAAAATATATTTTTTATAAACAACTGGTAGCAAGATAAGTTCCAGATAATTGGTCAGTTACCACATTTTAACTAACTCTTTTGACCTGTTAATTATGTTTAGCTCAATTCAACAGTGAAAAAAGCCCATAATATCACTTTAAAGGGGCCTTTTCACAGATTTTGACATTTTTTAACTTATTCATTAAATGCTTTATATCGATAACTGTAAACATTGGATCGTAAAAGCTCCAGTAAAAAATCAAGAATAAAATTAAAAAAAGGAAAACAACATTGCCCGGACCAGGTTTCGAACCAGTGACCCCTGGAGTCCTGCCGGAGCCCTGAAGTAAAAACGCTTTAGCCTACTGAGCTATTCCGCCGATTACACATCCTTGATATATTTTATACGTTATATACGCAATCTTCGTAGTTTCACAAAATTTAACGACAAAAACAGAACTCTCCAAATTATTCAATCGTTTCGCGTTGCAACGCTTTATAATTTTTAGGTTTTAAAATCGTCAAAAGATGCATATAATGGGTATATTAGACCATGGTAAATGTTCAGTATTACTGTTTCCTCACAAATATCATAACTAAAACGAAAATTTGCGAATCTGAAACAACTTTTTTCAATTTTGTCAATTTACCAAAGCGTGAAAAGATCCCTTTAACGTTGACCAGCTATACAATAAATAAATAAATATAAGTCCAAACGTTGAATGTTGATTATTTAAATCAATGCATCATTTGTTACATATTAGGAGCTGGACCTTTCACAGTATTTGCTCCTAACAATGCTGCATTCGACAAACTGCCTCCAAATGCTCTAAGCGATCTGCTTAGTAACCAGACAGCTTTGGTCGGTAAGCATTGTGTTTATAAACATTCTAAGATACATGTTGATGATGGTGTATTAGTATACTGTTGAATTTGAGTTCTAACAAAAGAGTAAATGTTAAAAAAAAAAACACGGATTGTGTATCCTTCATTTTGTAAGCTTACACAATCATACCTAATTGTAAATTACAAAAATATTAAGTATATTTTTCCGAATTGCAACTTATGATATCGTGTACAGGCAATACATTCAAATATTCTTCAAGTTCACAATTCTTTATCTTTACCACCAATGCTTAATTTGAGCTCGCTTCGTGCAAGGATATATTTATATCAAGATGCCATCAGACTTTTTTAACTGTTCAACCTGGTTTATTCGCACCAAGTATCTTATCAATTCAAGCAAGGCATGTATTGATTGAAGTTCTATTCGCAACTCTAAGACTTGATACAAAAGCGCAACTTTCGGGAACAAAGTAATTTATTTGAATGTAACCTTGTGTTTTTCAGCTGTATTAAAGTATCACGTGATTGGTGCAACATACTTCAGCCAAGGCCTTAACGAAGGAGATACCCCAACCCTCGAAGGCAAATCTGTCCACGTTACATTTGGAACTGGTATGTCTGGAAAACTTCAAATGCATTGACGAAACGTTTTAATGACCCCGCTGTATTGATTTGTACAACATGTTGTATTTGTTTCTAACAAACCTCAGAATGAATACATTATGTTTTCCATTTATATTATGAAGATATAATTGGAAGATACATTGAATAAGGTTAACATTATTATGAGCTTTAAAAAGACGTTGACTCCTGATTATGTCACTACTGTGCTGTATATTTTGTCTTGTACTGCATAGGCGGTTTCATGCGTTATTAAACGAATAGTGGATTATAACGACAATTACCATCTCCATATGTTATATAACATAATGTTTAATGAGTCTAATTCTTATAAATATCATTAATTCATTTTTTATATAATTATAATACAGCTTTACTTCGATTGTTTAAATAAAGATAAGGCTCTGGATCAAATAAAAATTTTCGAAAGATAATGCCACAAAATTTATACTCGCCTATCTCTTGTTTCAGATGGACTGAACATAAACAATGCCCAGATTGTTACTGCAGACGTTCCTGCGACAAATGGGGTCGTTCATGAAATAGATACTGTTCTGTTTCCACCAAATTAAAATCCAAATGGACACACTGTATGCAAACTTATTATGCTATACATGTGTCTGACAATGTACTACACACGAAATATGGCGTTATTTATCTTAACAACTGATTGAAGTTAAATGAAATATGAAATCGGTAGTAGATTACTAGAATGTAGCAATATGAATATATAATTAGATTCATCGTCATTTTTTTTGCGAGGCAGCAGGTATTCGAATCTATACATATAGTTTATAGAATTTTCCTGGCATAACGAGCTAATAGCCGAACTTAAGAATAAGGCGCTTTATCTAGTAAAAGAACCCGCAAAAGAAAAAAGGTTTTACTCAGCCATAAACTGTTGTTTGATTAAAGCATTGCCCGAACACGGACCTGGTAGAATATTATTTGTTAAAATGAAGTAAGCAAGAAATTGGTTGTCATTAACTTTAAAACACATTATATTTTTTATTTAGCTCCGTGGTGTTTTATTTTGATAGCCATCGACCTGGTATTTCATTAACTTAGGCCATTTAACTTGTTTGCGGTATTAAATGCTGACAAGACACCTTATGATCATCCCAATCACTCGTTCTTATCTGTGCAAGCACACTATACTAGCCATGTTTTGTTCATCGCCAAATCTCTATCCCTGATGTGTTTACTATTATTAGCAGAAACGTCATATATTTGTTTTTCGGTCCTGTAGGTCCTTACTGTTTCCGATGTCGAAATAAGAAAAATCCAGAATTACGAAGATAAAACATTAATATCCGGTGATGCTTTATTTGTGGTACGTGACTCATTTCCACATACAAGAACACAAATCACACAGAGAAAAACATGAATATTACTTTGGTCCCGACATATCCATTGAGTCCGGATTAAAGAATTTACAAAATGTTTAATATAGTGTAGACCATGGTTTGAAAAATCATGGTGTTAGTCAACTGAAAACCTTTCAAGACACGTGAGTTAATGTCTCTACTCTCGATAAGGCATTTTTGCGGGTGTGAAGGTCGCCAACACGTCAACCAAGCAAGAACGACAAATAAACAAGCCGGAGCGGCTTATGAGGATTATATGGCGTGTCCACATCTTAGCGCCAATCACATCCGCCAAAACACAAAAATGACAAAAGAGAAGCGTCAATGCGTCAAATGTGTACAGGCCAGAAATAAATAAGTAACAAATAACGTAAACGTAAGATGTGAACTTGTGTTTGTTTAAGTGCGCCACTTTTGTTGTTATGGCATGTTTGCGGGTTTTCACGACAATCACAGACTCCTATACGAGAAATAATGCCCCGCTGTTGTATTTATTAATTTAAAAGGCACCTAAACGACAACAAGACAACGTATTTACGACTAATGTCACAATAATTGTTGTTCCGACCTGTCATTTGTCATTCTGCATTGGTCCTTTTCAACCCCGTCATTACGAAAGAACCACAAATGTACTAATTGTCGTACGGGATATTTGCAGTTCAGAACGAATAATTTATTTACCTTTTAAGGCGAATTCAAAATTGTCTTGTTAGCGCCTCACATTTTTCGCTCCGGGTCCTATTGTGACAATACACACATATTTACCCATCTACCCGACTAAAGGTATTTGTTGTTTTCGCGTTCATCTGTGTTTTGAACCAGCCAACAGACCAGAAAGATAAGGCAGAGATTAGTCTTCATTATGACCGTATATCAACCACTACTCATCTGAATATTGGTTTCTGAGAATGGTTGAAGCATACGCGAGTAAATTTGTAATATCCACGGCATTGTTCAATACCTAAATAAATATTGACGTGTTTTAAATAAGTGTCTTACATAGGCTATTTTACTACGATCGACCTTCCGTTACTAATACATGTTTTTTTTTACTGTTAGGACCTTCCGTTATTGATAAAAACAGTTCCAATCAACAAACACGATCAGTTTGGTATTACAATTAAATGTGTTGAATAGTTATAGTCAGTTATATTTGTTTTCTAATTAAACAACAACAATAATCTGTCACAATTACCCCTGCTTAAATGTTTATTTACCAACGAGAAGATATTGTGATAAATGTTTTTGTGATTGATGTGGTGTTTAATGGATCAGTTTAAAGGGGCCTTTTCACGGATTTTGGCATGTTTTGAAGTTTGTCATTAAATGCTTTATATTGATTAATGTAAACGTTAAATGTTAAAAGCTCCAGTAAAAAATCAAAAATTTAATTTAAAAAAGAAAAAAAGTAGCCCGCAGCAGGGCTCGAACCAGTGACCCCCGGAATCCTGAAGTAAAATCGCATTAGCCAACTGAGCTATCTTGCCAGGCATACATTAAGTGCGTATTTTATACATTATATAAGCAATCTTCGTAGTTTCACAAATTTAAACGACAACAACAGAACTCTCCAAATTGATTATTCAATCGTTTCGCGTTGCAACGCTTTATAATTTTTAGGTTTTTAAATCGTAAAAAGATACATATAATGGCTATATTAGACCATGGCAACTGTTCAGTAATACTGGTTCCTCACAAATATCATGACTAAACCGAAAATTTGCGAATCTGAAACAACTTCTTTCAATTTTGTCAATTTAACAAACCGTGAAAAGATCCCTTTAACATAAACACTTGTCAATATTAATTCATTTTTTTGTGATGTTGCAATAACAGTTATTTACGATTTTTTTTAAAAATATACCTTTTTATAATTATTTGCGCAGAATGATATACTTTTAGAAACATCATACTTTTGTAACACCAGCAAGATGTATGGAAGTCAGGAATGTGTTAGCGATGCAACGGTAAAACTATTCCGATACTCACGAAAAAGATGTATTACTCGTTTCATCCACACGCGGACGATCTAACGTAAACCGTTCAGGAATAGCACAAGAATATTCAACACAATTATAGTGCTAAGGACGTTTTAACTGGCCGAAATATTTTTGTAATTATGTTATGTGAAAAATGTATGAAGACATATGAGAGAAACTTCTCCCAGGCGGTCATGTTTTTCAATAAGCCGATTGAAAACCCGTAACCATTTCAGCTTAAACAGAACAAATGCCTGAGCTAGTGATGATCGAGCAAAATGAGTTTTTCGAAGTGATTAAATCCACACACCTTGAAATGAAATACACGTTAATCAATACATATTGAAGCAATTTGAAAGTGTGCAAAATTGCCATTAAGTCTATAGTCTAGTTAGCAAGTAATTTATTATTTTTCAAACGGCTTTTAAAACCGAAAGTAGGATTTCTATACCTATACATATGTGCGTTAATCTCGAAAAACGTGATTATTTTTAAGTTTTTAAAGCTCAAAAAGACGAATTTCTACCTTGCAACCACTAGATATATTATGATTGGCTTAGATAAAATTAAATCTATAGCCTAGTTAGCAAATAATTTATTATTTTTCAAAGGGTACCGCTTTTAAAACCGAAAGTAGGATTTCTAGACGTATACGTCCGTTTCGACAAACGCGATTATTAAGTTGTTAATCGTAAAAAAGACGGATTACTACCTTGTAACCACCAGGTATATTCTAATTGGCATAGATAAAATAAGTTTCTTATTTATTCTTATATTTACTATGCCAGATAAGGTGTGTGGCTTTAAAAGCAATGTTTGAAAGTGTTCGTTTTAAATTTGATATAGCAACCTAGTTTTATTTTCTCATATACATATTTTGATCTCGGACCAGATATCAAATGTCATGATTATTGGGTAATAACTGTAGCCTCTTCAGTATTTACAATTTAAACGCTGAACGTGCACGGAAACCATCTGGCAACATCTGGCAACATCTTGAACGCCGATGATTAGTGGATGTACATGATTTTCGGTGCGATGTACATATTTCAACCTATGCATGCTAGTGATACGTGTTTGAATCGGTGCCATATGTTCCGAACTGTTGAAAAGAATGTCAAACTTGCAGGCTTCGAAGTTGTTCGTAAAGTTTTATTTCCAGGTATTTTATCTGCATATATATATATATATATATATATATATATATATATATATATATATATATATATATATATATATATATATATATATATATATATATATATATATATATATATATATATATATATATATATATGTATATCGATTCGATGTCTTGTATTCGTGTCAATTCATTTTGCGCACATTTGAGCATTTATATATAAGTATGTGCTATTAATGCCAATGTAAATGTTGACACATTCAAAAGATTTTTTATGATGAATATGATACAGAAGGTGATTATTGTAATGATTATGATACGGATACTTATGATGATAGTTGCATTCAACAAAGTTATTACAATGTAGGAGCTTATGATGGCAATGATGGTGATGATTACGGTGTTATGCTGATGGTAATTCTAACCTTTATATGGTGATGATGTTAAAAAGATTTTTATGATAATGAGGATTATAATTATTGATGATAATGATGATGATGACAAAGTTGACGACGATTGTCATTGATAATGATGATGCTGCTGCTGTTGATGATGATGATGCTGATGATACTGATGATGATGATGATGATTATGATGATGATTATGATTATAGTGATGATGATGATGATGTGGATGATGATGATGATGATTATGATGATGATGATGATGATGATAATGACAACAATAATGTAGATGATGATACATTATTTATTATTGTTGATGTTGAGGAGGAAGAGAAAGTGTATGTCAAGGCAACTTTTACAATGAAGACAAATTATAGTTACCTTCTCCCGTCGATGTCTGAACGTGAATGTGTTGAGCAGTGTTCCTGATGTCGCCGATCAGAGAGTGGCCCGGCTTTCCCAACTCCGACGGGGGAGGGATATCTCCGCGGTTGTGATTTAGCACTACTGTAGGAGCCGGTAAGTCACCGTGCTTCATTGGGAACAGTGGGGGTCGGGGAAGGATCGCTGGACTTATCACGTGACCATGTGTTAGCGAACACTTGGTCAGTAACTGGGCTAATAGCAGATACATGGTTAAAGTAAAAACAGTATACACAATATTTAGTATCGTTGAAAATAGAGTATACAGCAACATCAATGTAGAAATATTAAACGTGGTCGATTAAGAAGCAAACATAGCATTCAGAAGTTATTAAGAAGCAATGTGTTCAATGAAGTATGATGTTAACGGTATATACACGAAGTATGAAGTCAAGTGCATGCGTTTTGAAAGTACGCTTTTGTGACATACATGGTCAATACAAAGGATTAGTGAAGCGATTGACGATAAAACATGTCTTTCACAACAAACATGTCCTCAACACCATATACTTCCGTGCAGATATATAATTAATTATAACACATGTGATAGCTAATAATGAAGCTTTATTTGCGATTTATTTGTGCATTATGTGCTGTGGTTATTTCGTCGCTACTGACGGCATTTATCTGGTCTCATCACATCACTCGATTTAATGCTAACATTTTTGTGGAGCAACCGCAGCGGAATAGACCGCCGATCAATTTAAGCGTGAATGATAGAGGAAACCACACATGGGCGTCACGTATTAAAAGAAGAGAACGAAGGACGCCAATGATTGCTAAAAGCGAGTTTTGCAATGGAAATTTCATTGGATTCGAAAATCGTTTTGCTATCTTAAGAAAAGTGCTGATCGACCCCAAGAAAGGTTTAGGGCGCTCAGGTGGGGAGAAAATTGAAGATGTTTTGTACCAAGACGAAGACGACGAATATTACAAATTTATGCAAGGGTACTTCCAAATACAATGTAAAGTGGAACATGAAACATTAAACTACACATTCACCGGAATAAGCCACCTTAATAAATGGATAAATGCTTTAAAGTTAAGTGCTAATGTGGTAAGAAGTATGCAACGTGTAAAATTATATACCATTGCTGTTCAAAGATACGAATATGCAAACCTTTATCATACCATAACTGACTTATACAATGCATTCTATTTTCTTAAAGTCTTCAAAATCCGCCCAGAAAACGTACTTATTTTGTTTCTAGATGGTCATCCATTTGGAGCTCTGGACAATACATGGGGGAAATTATTTAATGGATTCAAACGTGCTAGTGATTTTAAAACATCGGTCATGTTCGACAATATGATATGGTCAACGGTTGGATATGACAGCCCGCTAAATAAACATGTATTATCACGTGTTCCAAATCTAGAACAATTCAGACAATTCGTCCTTCGCCGTCACAATATTTACGAAGACGACAGACTACAGTGCGACAATCTCAATATCGCGTTTATTTGGCGGCGAGATTATCTGGCCCATCCTAGAAATCCATCGGGGAGGATACCTAGAAAAATACAAAATGAACAGGAACTTCTCGAAAGAAGCCGACACAAGTTTTCTAATCATAATATCCGTGGTGTTCAGATAGATTTACTAGAAATGGGGGATCAACTTAAACTGGTATCGCGGACAGATATTCTGATTGGAATGCATGGTGCAGGTTTGACCCACACTCTTTTTCTACCGCGACACGCGGGTCTGATTGAGTTAAAGCCCATGCATGGATCAACCGAAAATAAGCATTTCATGGCCATGGCAACATGGCGTCGTTTACATTACATGTGCTGGCGAAATACTGACAGTTTCAAAGAACGTCCTGGGGGTTATACGATTGTGGACGTTGACAGGGTTGTCAATATGATTAAGCAAATGATCGAGGAAATATGCAAATAAAGCACAATCATGTTTTACTAAAACGGCTAGTGGCAATCAAGTAAAATAATTTATAATAACGGTAGAGCAACAGTCGTCAATTAAAGGTAATATATAAAGTATACAATGCATCGCTTATTGTGTGAGCGCGGATGGCCGAGTGGTCTAAGCGATAGACTTTTTTTCAGGGGTCGGTGGTTCGAGCCCTGTTGAGGGTTACTTTTTTGTTTCTTTAATTGTATTCTTGCTTTTTTGTACTTGTGATTTTAAGATCCAATGTATAATTTATCAATATAAAGCATTTAACGACAAACTTCAATATCTGTCAAATCTGTGAAAAGGCCCCTTTAAAAGAGACCTCCTTTAAATGAAAGATACCCGTGAGCTGCACAGCTGATCTAGGATGCCACCTTATGCACATACATAAAAAGCGGTTTTCCCGGCACATATGAATGAAATGTTCCTACAGTACTACCTCATACTTGCGACCTTTCTTTTTTATTAACCTTTTTATATAAGTTTCTTTACGAGATAACCAATATAATAACATGGAATAAAATTTGCTTTAATATGTTAATATATTAAATTGTATTATTGTAAATATGTCGACAGGTTTCCTTCAATGTTGTTTATGCTCGCATCTTAGGTAATTTCACCTGCTCTTGGCTTTTTATAAAGACACTTTAAATTATCAGAATAACAACAAACATTCAAGAAAATTGGATTGGCACCAGAATAGTTGTAGGCGAAAAACGTCGACTGTGGAAGAAAGAGCTATTTTACTAAGTAGAATATTTTGGTCAGATAATTTCGCCCGAAGGATGTTGTGCATATTATATATAGCATTACCAGAAGATCATATGGGGTAATCATATGGTGATTAAACAGTTATCAAGACGGCGACCTCAATGACATAACATGTAGTTGTAGTGGGGTAGGGGTTGGAAACAACTCATGCCCTTCCAAGGTTAGGATGTTTATGAGCCCGAAAGTATATCGGGAATTATATATATATATATATATATATAATATAATACAGCCTACAAGTACAAACAAAATAACAGAATTACAACACGCCGCGACATTACAAACACAAATACAATGTTCCATATAAATTAGATTCATTTGCAATGCAGACAAAATAAATAGATGCAAATACAAATAATTTCAAATTCACCAGGTTGGTAGATGAAGTGCACACAGCAATAGTGTTAAGACAAGTGTGTCTTTCGACAGCCTATGAGCAAATAAAAGCAGGGTCAGTAATTTTTACAGAATTTTACAAGGGTTTTAGAACTGACCAATGCAAATCTTGTTTATTTGCTAATTCACATTCTTACTGGACAAAACAAGTATGACATCACAGTGCATGGCTGGACGCACACAGGACAAGGGACTGAATCTCACAAGAGAAGCAAATGGACACATACAAGACAAGGGACATAAACCATAATACATGAGACATAGACACATACAGTTACACAGAGTGACCTATCCTACATATTTGTTTTCCGTCGTATACTCTTTATTTCTGTATTTGTAATGCGGCCCTCTTTCAGCAATGTCAGCGGGGACTGTTGCATCCGTAATACGTGGAGTATGATGGGATTCACGAAGAAATCTTATCATGAAAATATAGACATTCACAAGCAAAAACATATAACGTTTATTCATTGCCTATTTATTAATCTATTTGGATTAGGAAAGCATGCTGAAAAAAGGTGGGGGTATTAATATACACGCTTACGTGTTATCTTTGTGTTATTTTTTCTTATTTTATGTGTTTAACTGAGTGTAATGAATATATCTTACATCAATATATGCCATTTCATATTCATGCAATTACAGTGAGCTACAGAAAGTGATACACATAATAAAGCAGTCGATGAATATGGATCTTATTTAACAAAAATCCACAAACGTATCAATTAATTAATGTTTGTCTTTTTCCATTTTCATACGAAATTCTTGGCTTACGATTTTATTTGATAAACAACTGATTAAGTGACATTCGTTTAATTCGTATGTGTCTTATAAATTTGTGTTGTTTTTTCATCTAAAACGTATTCTCCATCGTTGATGGACACAAGCATTTGATTAATTCCTTCTTTCTACATGATGTCCGTCATTAATGCAAGACATAGTTCTCATATTTTGTAATGTATATTATCCATTGTCGGTAATCTTGGAAAAAATTAAAGTAAACTACATGTTGGTATAGAACGTATAGTGGTACATGTACGACTAAATTCATGAACAAATATCTAAGGGTGTTGTCGTTTGACAACAATTCAAGACGCCTTATAAGCAAGGGTGGGAATTTCTAGTCATTTTATGCTTTTCATCGGTTGGTTTCAGGTCCTGAATATCGCTTAGCTTGATGACCGTTACACTGTTTAAAATCTTATCTTTTTTTCTGTAAAAAAGCCCTATTACAAATGTCATAGATGCCTAGTAGATTGAATGCTTTTAACATAGCTAGCATAAAAATAATGCCTCTTCTTAAGCTGGGTTTCGCTAGACATTAATATATTGGCTTATAATTAGACTCGTCAATTTACAGCACAATTATATTCGGTTAAACAAGAAGTGTTTTCGGGCAAACAAACGAATGTCATCGTGACTATAATTTTAGTGAGACATTTTTAAAATGAGTCACGCCGAACGGTATTACACAGAATATGTCGGTTTTTAATTAAATCACTAGAAGGAAAACATACTTTCTTGCATGTCCTAAAATAATTCCTAAGTCCAATGCTCTCTGAAGTAAAAACATGTCTTTTACAAGAGAAGCATTATTACGGGGATTATAACATTCTCGTTCGCTGCGTTAACATGCGTGATTTGGCGTTCACACAGGACTTAACGAAAGTCGTAAGCAGCAGACGGCAACTAAACCGCTGGCAAACATCGCATTATGGCATTAGGCAACAGACTGTACAAACAATGCAATGCATTGTTGAGAGCATTAATACTTGTGAAAGTTTATTACGTGCATTTCCTTGAAAAGTATGTCGTTAATGAGCAATGCGTTAAGCTAATGCATACCGTAACACTATTTGATTAAAGAACATAAATCGTTTTATTTTTTAAGTTATTTAACGAGTTTTATTGGTGTTGGTTGTTGTTGTATATATGTTAATTTGATATGATTTGTGCAGAATTTCTTGTTTTGGGAAAAACAAATTCATACAATAATTATGGACGTTGGCCTTAATCATATTACCATTACATGTTTGTTTATTTAAATATCAAACCTCCGTATTGAATATCCCCTTGACAAACTTGAATATTAATATTTACTGTTTGTTATTTTACATTTGAAAGTTACACTGGTAAGCACTTGAGCCTACGAAGTTTAAATTTTGCTCGAACGAAATTCGTTTTTTACATTATTAGCGATTCTTACCATTTATATATTCCAACATTGTACGTTATTTGCATCAATTTTCGTTTTTAAGAAGTTTGGCATTTGTATCTGTTAACATGTTTAAATTGAATAAAGAATGTTAAAACATTGTGCGTCAAACTTTGAATAGATTTGATAGTGTCCTTGTTTCATGGAACGCCCGTGTCGCTACGTTCACGGAACGTCATTGTCGCTACGTTCATGGAAAGCCATTGTCGCCACGTTCATGGACCGCATTTATCGCTACGTTCATTGCTCGTCATTCTCGCTATGTTCATTAAACGCCATCTTCTCTAAGTTCATAGAATGCCCTGGTCGCCACGTTCATGGACCGCATCTGTCGTCACGTTTATGGAACGCCATTGTCGTCACGTTCATAGAACGCTATTGTCGCTATGTTCATAAAACGCCATTGTCGCTAAGTAAAGGGCATTGATATATGTTTACCAAATTATAAGGTGCATTTGGAGAAATGAACAATGACATTAAACTATTTTTATATTTCAGCTCAATGAATTTGAATTTCACACGATTTCATAATAAACGCCATGTTTTCTACGTTCATAGAACGCCTTGGTCGCTACATTCATGGAACGCCAGTATCGTCACGTTCATGGAACGCCATTTTTGCTACGTTCATACAACGCCTTTGTCGCTGTGTAAAGTGAATTGATACATGTTTACCAACTTATAAGGTGCATTTGAGGAAATCAAACATCAAACTATTTTAATATTTGAATTAAAATTAAATGAAATTGAATTTCACACGATTTCATAATATCATGCACAAGCTTAATGATTGTATACGTCATCAATCAATGAATAAAAAAACACAACAATGTCATTTGTTAAAAAGGAGAGGATTTTTTTTTATTTATCAAATGTCTGTGTTTTATAATCGTTAGTTGGGAACCGTGTTAAGCTTGTCCTATTTTATGTCGACAATAGATTAAATATTTAATAACAGCAGAAGTAAATGTTAAATTTGTCGTAGTGTATTATGTTTCTTTTCGCGCGTTGGAAGCATTATCTGTCAACTCGGCATGTTTCTTGACTCCTACACAAATTCACTTTCTAGACTCACTACAGTGGGTCAAATCTTGAATATGGCTATGATTTGCAGCCATTTAGTTTTTAGACATAATTACGTTTGGTGAGATCTTGTTCTATTAAGGGAAGCCGGGGTATCCGCAGGAAAATACATATGTCCGTTATGGTGAGGGTCAACCATTAATAAATGCACAGGGAGTGGGTAGTGAACCAGGGTCTTCTATGTTTCGATGTCGTTTGCTAACCATTTAAGCTCACTGAATAGTTGAAATAATCCAAATCACAGCTATTGACCTCCCGGGTCGCTGGTAGTTGGGACGCGTTAGGGCTTGTTCCATTTAAACTCGCCGCTTTGCATCCAAGCGGTATTTGAATCCGTAATATGAGCCACATAAAATGTTTCCTAACCTACGTAAACAAGTTTCTAACACATCAACGGTTATAAAAATGTCCTAGTTTTTGAAATAGACAACGCTGAATATTGCGGATTTGAAAAATATCATCGAAACATTACTTTCAACAGGTTTCTGTTGATCCATCTTTACACATGTGAAACGATTGAAAGGGAGATAACGAATGAACATCCAACAAACACGGTCGCTCAAAGTAATTCCTCTTTCCCTATCAATATCCGACAGCAACACACATGCAGTTTACTGAGTTTAGAGTATCCTTTGTTAATTATGGTTAAGATAAGTAATTGTAATATGTATATCTTTCTCGACATCTTAAAGTCGCAAGATTTCCGTTGATATGAGATATTCCAATCGTTTTAAATGCTTTTCCTAAACTTTTACTTTATTCTCTATTATACACAGGTTGCAGGATCACATGACTTTGTGGAGTTCCCCCGTTTAACTTTGAACGATGTATACACGACGGTAAGAGGTGATTTATTTTGAAATAACTTTTTAAAATTATTTTTTTAAGAATTTCAACTAGTGCACGAAAGACCGATTTTATTTTGATTCCTATGGCAATGTGAGATACATCGGAATAACTTTATTATTAAGACTGTGTTCTTGTTAAAAAATGAACGCAACGTAAAATTTTGAAAACGATTTCAGACTTATTCGATGATTTATTCTTATACCTTCATATATCTACACAGACTACAAAACAAACTGTCTGTTATGCACTACAGATTTGTGTAAATGTATTTCAATAACTTGCGATTTTTGCAAAAGTTCTTAACGGCGTGTTTACATTCTGTCCAGCCCGTGTGTAAAACCCGGGAAACCCCGTTGATTCTGCACCTTGTACAATGCATTATTTTTTTTTGTTTTACTTCGGTGTTGACTAATAAAGTTCAAGTAGGCTTTGAGAAGCCTGTTATTCTGCCATAATGATCATCAATCATAAACCGAAAATATAACAGTTTGACACTGAACATAAAAGTGATGAATTGCATCGCACTGCACTTGCCCCTTGAGAATCCCATGAGTCGAAGCTAACACGGACCTTTCATATGTGCTGAGTATCGTCATAAATATCGATGATATAGAGCGACAGATAATCTGACACAATCTACCGTCAGTAGTATCTGCCTCACGTACAACATTGACATATGAAGCACCTCGCAGTCAATAGTTTATTTGTTGTCAGTTATGATTAATAAAAATAACATTTGAAACAAAACAAATTATGTGTAACCTTATTAGGAAATGAAGAATCACAAACGGCATAATCTTCAAGAAGTAAAATGTATTTTATACTTAGTAAACAAAAAGCGCGTGAATAAAGTGCACACCAGCGTCATATTTCTAAGTATTTGACTTGCAGTTTATATATAGTGTTTTGTTTTAAAGGGTGATTCTTCTTTAGTTAGGTGGGTGAATAACGAACACCGAGATAATAGCACGGGAACATTTAGTTTGCAGAGCACCATCTGTTCATTATAAAATTTGACCAAAGTGACAAATTAACATGACAATAAACTAAGCACATTAAAACAGGTCTGCGTTTAAAGATTTTTTAACAAGTTGTGATAGCAAGTACTTTTACACTTCATCGCCATGCTGTCAGAAATGTTTCTATATTAAGCTCTTCATGGTTATTTAATGAAAGATACAGGCTGCTAATATGTTCTTTTTTTATTTTTATTTTTTTATTTTTTATTGTCTATACATTTGCCTACTTCTCCTGAAAACATAAACACAACCCCTTTAATTCACACTGATTAAAATATTTGGGTAGATGAACTGGTTTTACATATTATTATTTGTGAATGTTTTAGTATATTTTCAGCTTGATTTTGGCCATCACCACTTCTCATCACTCTCTTGAAATGAATTGCTTTCCGTATATTTTCACTGGAGAGCGAACGAAGTATCACGTTAGGCTGTTCTATTCGAAGGCTTGTGAATGGTAGCAATCGAGTCTCTGTGTAAACAGTGCACGATCCACTGACCTCCACTTGTTATTATTACACAAGTTTCAGTGTAAAGAGAACCAAGATAATACACTTTGCTTCTTTACCAACGTGTTCTTATTGATTAAATTTTGCCGATTTGAAATGCGTGTCATTTTCAACAATTACGCCGCCATCTATCCCATTTCGCCGGACAAACCCGTTATAATGCGTAAAACATATTTTGCCACGATTTTATTGTTAAAATAAAATCTTATGTCCATACATTAGCAGTCACTATAGTGTCAGTATAAATCCTATTCCTTAACGCTTAGTAAATGAAATTCATTGTGATTGCTCAAGTATTACTGGAAGACAAATCTGAATGCGCATGCTAATGGCGTGTCTTACAAGACAATCTGGTGCCATTTTGGTCTCTTTTCGGCGCATATGTTACGATGGAAGGTGTGTATAAATCGCTCTCTAAAGTTTAGTACGTATTTCAGGAGTATGAAGGTGGCAGCAATCTAGTCTACGTTTATGATAAAATAATTGAATTTATATTTGTTATAGTTTTATTATAATTATTATACGCAATCAACACAGTTATATTGCCTTATGCCTATTTAGGCGTATATTTGTGATCCACATATTAACCAAAATTTAAGAAGCACTTGAAACTAGTTAATCGTTCCGCGTTTTAGTAACGTTTTGTAATTATATTACTTTCTGAAGATAATTTTATTATTTGTGGGTTATACGTTCGATCTTGTTTGAACCGAAAATAAAACACTACCACTTTAGTATAAAATATCTTGTTAAGAGATTTTTTATAAAAACACACTTATATTTACTATTTTCATTTATTTTACTGCCTATTGTAACTTATGCATCATATAAACATTCTCTTTGATTTTCCTGTAAGATTACGCTCTGACTTTAAGTATTGGCAACCAAACTCTAGCAGTCAGCTTTACTTTTATATATCAAGATAATGGAGTAGGTGCTATTGTAGTGTTGCTACAAATACAGCAGGGTTACACGCTCTGTTCTTAATCCTGTATGTGTCATTTTACGGTATACGCATACACACTAAAAGCTAACTTGCCGTGATACTGTGTCACGTTTAAGTATAATTATATATACATTAGTACATGTGTTCTACGTTATATAAAGTAATGATAAAAATCCGCTTACCTTTGTAAACCGCGATAGTGTGAACTATAATATGTAATTATCATATCTATGATAGTATTAAACACTTCTGGAGCACAAAGGCATGTCGAAATCGGTTAGTGTAACTAATGGTTTGCTTGTTTTGTATTTGATACTCGTAAAAAGCTTTCAAGATAAAGGCATGTTTCTCATAAATCATTGGTTTAAAATATGACAACTTGACACTGATTGCACATATGATTTATGTTCATCGCTATGCTAACTTCAATATTAAATCTTTAGCGAAGACAAAGATATATCTTGATTGATGTTAAAATCTTCAAATATGAACCCATCTATTGCAAACAATCGGTTATCCTACACACATAAGCAATTATTATTTACTATCAATCTTGGGAAAATGTGTGTCCTTGACTGGTCTTTAAAATAACATGATTGGTGTTTTAGAAGAAACAATAACGTTCCGAATATACATAATAAACCCAAAATAATGTAACAACTTAATGTATTCACTTTCGCAATAGTGTATATTATGATTATGAATATGCAATATTGAACTTTACTTATTCGCGTTATATCAATGAAACAAATTGTCAAATAATAAAAAATCTGCTATTTTCTCAAATGTATATGTGAAAGTGTGTTAACTTAGCGATATCACATTTTATAGAATGCATAGAATTCTAACAAGGCACGCAAATTGTTTTTATGGACAAAGAAGGAAGTCAAGTGTGGGTTATTCTGCAATAACTTATGGGCGGAGCTTAATGTTTCGAAAAAAGATCCGAACAAATAAAGAAAAAAATGCAGTAAAATGCACGTGCTAAAACCGGCTCTAAAAGAAATGTAATAAATGTACCAAGTCTATAAATGTAATGAAAAAACAAATTGTATATTTAGTGCTAAGTGGTATAACCACGCCTACAAAGAATGTTATAGTTAGGAAACGTATTTAAGAAAACATCTATAACATGTAAACTTTTCAGTAGCATCAATAAACGTGACGTAATTTAGTTTCTACGTTTGTTTTTCTCAATGAAAGTGACGTCATTGGCAAAATATTTATGAATGAAAACGACGTCATATGTTTGTACAATTCAATGACGTCACTAAATAGTGAACTTGTACTAAGTATGGCGGAGTATTGAAAAATATAGTTCACGTCCAAAAACTTGAACAAAATCAATCAGAATCGTTTTAGAATCGAAATAATATTTTTTATGATGGTTTGTCGTCACATAACCCATAGTAAGGAGTATAGATGCGTGCTATCAAATTACTCGTGCTTAGCACTCGTGATTTAATTCCTACGCATCTATACTCCTTACTTTGGGTTATTCGACAACAAACCATGATAGAAAAATATTATTACTTAAACAATAATTTTATTCAAACTAATCGTTAACTCTTTTAAACAATCAACAAACTGCTGTTCCAGGCAACACGCTTCTTTACAAAAACAAGACGCATGTAGGTGTAAAAAGACAGACAGACAGTTTATTCAGACTTATACATAAGTACATCGTCTTCATACTCAACTATACACATTATTTTCTGTCAAGTAATTAAGTATAACCACACTCATGTTGCTTTGAATTAATACTATTCATTGCTAAATAACACTCGCATCAGTAAAGGTGCTAAGTTCTAATATTAGTTCTTAGCTCATTCGATCAACAAGTCCTTATGGTGATATTTGTGGTGACAATTTTTTTTACTTGTGTTAATTACATTTCATCAACTTTCACATTGTTAACACATAGGAAGTTATATCAACTGCCCCATCATCCTAAGGTTTCATCAGTTAATTTCTTACCTTATAGAGAGTCATGTTTTATAAGATAAAACTGAACATACAATGAAGCAGTATATATGTCAGTATTCTTGAATCGTGTCCAAACCAATTAATATGTCGGCCACGACAAACAGAACATTTCGGCCAGTGGACAGACCAGCTTTTCTTATATGGACATCTTATGATTAGACTGCTCGTTAACATGATGATGGCTCTATTATTTGTTGCTTTTTATGAGATCTCAGCCGACTTAAAAAAGTCTTTTAAAATTTCGGTTCAGGCGGAGAAAGCGGGACAGTTGTCCCAATATGCCTGTATTTTTATTTGCACACATAATACTAAACATCAAACACACAATTTCAGCCCATTCAAAGTTGTAATATTAATTTTGTTTTAGGCATATTGTATACGCAAAACTTATACTTATTAATACATTTTTTTCAGAAACTTTAACACATTCCAAAGAAAAATTAATAATAGGATATTTCCATGCAAATCGAAACACCATCAAAAACATCAAAAGGCAACCGTGGACTAATTGCAAAACATTTAACGTCATTACTATTTGGTTTGAAATACAATTCGTTACCTATGTCTCTCTCAAACACATGTTGTATTGTATTCCATGTCAAGACAAACAATAATAGTAACGAAATAGTAAATGTTAAATACGGGTTTTTATCATTGTTTATCGGTGAATTATTTGGAGTTCTTAAGTCTAGGAATTACTATAATTATTGCAATGTTTCTGGTGCAGATTTTACCCAAGATAAACAGGATGTATAAAGACGTGTATGATATTCAATTTTAAAAATAGTTTTTCTTTGGTGTTAAGCATCCTTAAGTTGTCGTTTACAAAGTCTGTAACACAAGAATCCTCATAAGATTAAGGCGTTTAATGTCCGAGGTTAACATGATGTGTATATAATACATTTTTGTTTTATCTTTTTTAGTGCGGCCCGTTCTTATTGGTATGTGTAATATAATAGTTGTCCTGTACAACAAATTTCAAATAATGCCCCTAGGGCAAAACTTGCAAATTTATAAAGACTTAAATGCAATGATTCTTTTAAACAATCTTCCATTGCGACACATAATCCAAGATGTATTATTTTTTGCATTTAAAATGAAACATCATGTACAAGTCCTCAACTAGATTTTAACTCAGATTTGATGTGTGACCTCAACATGATTTTGGTTTTATAAAATATTGTATCTTCAAACTGACTTCGCGCCATTATAAAAGTGAACGATCTGGGGCCCGCCATCTTGGCTCTCTTGTTTTGATAATGATACAATAAGTATTGATATTATTAATTAATTGCTAGTTAATACACCAATAGGTTGGTGGGTATTTTTAACTTATATATATATATATATATATATATATATATATATATATATATATATATATATATATATATGTATATGCAAAAAAGGAAATTTGAAAGAAAGTATAAACAGTATAATGATAATACATCGCCATGATTTCTATGATTTTGTCTGGTAAACGTTCATGTGAAATGCAATACACACGACCCTTGGATAATGATATGTCTTCAATGCAGATTATTTCGTGAATTGGCAAGTCAGTATGTGTAAGCATAATTATAATTTTAGCTAGATGTTGCAACGACAACAACAATGTCTAACGAATATCCGTATCATATAAGTATAATCGTAAACGTACGCAATCAATAATTGTCGTTGCACTTGCATAAACTCTAAGGACAAATGTCACTTGGTAAGCTGAACAAATATAGATATTTTTATGAGAATTGTGTGTTAAGCTTTTGCATTTGGTTAAGAAATACGAGTGAAAATATTGTTTATTCAAAACAGGAAAATGTATACAGTACGACATACCAGTTTTTTAAACATCATTATTAGTTCTCATCAAATATTATATACAAAAGGAACACCGCAAACGCATTTTTTTCAGATGTAAGATTTTGACGACAAAGAACGTAATTAATGGCTTACACATTTACACTTCCAAGGTGTTGGCTAGATAGCGATGATGACCATCCAGAATATTATTAGACGATATATCAACCGATAGTCTTTTATCTAAGGCATGAGCCCGATTTCCAGTACAATACATACAAGCAAATACAAATAACACGACAAAAAACGTGTAAGTAATATGGCTGTTGTCACCGCCTAGTAACACATCTGTGCTTACTGTTCTTGATTATATTCAGTTTGCGGCTATTGAAGAAAATTAATTACTTCTCTTTGTTTGAAACATATTGCGAACATAATGCCTAAAGCGACTGTTCCATCAATAAATGAGAGGATTGGGAAACTTGTTCGTGAAAGGCAGGTGAAAGAGAACAAACATGAATGTGTTCATAGCGACGCCGACGTTGTAGTTTGAAGCACTTATAATTGATACTAGGGTAATAGGAACCGCTGTAGAGAACAAAAACACAACGAAACCAGTACCAAGCTTATTGTAGCTTTAATTTTTGCCCTTCGCGTTGTAACGAAAGCCTCGTTTATGTTGCCAAAGTCCGTTGGCGCAACACGTGCGACATTGCGGATTATTGGAATGATGTTAAGGTAACATTCGCACGTTAGCGCGTTCGATATCAGTATAACAAGCAGGTACAAACCATTTACAATAGTTTGCAGCTGAGCCTTTTGTGTGTCAAAATATCAATACCCAGTGTTCTTGCGCAGAATTACTAAAGGGGATCAGAGACCGATTGGAAAACATATCATAAATGCTCCGAAAAATTAAGACATCCTTGCTGACATCATTTTCCGATTGTTGATCATTATGGACCGATGGGTAACGGCGGTAACAGTGATCAGTGTAGTCGAGGCTTTTAAGAAAATGAAAAAAATCATGAAATGAAAACTGCAAAGACTTGATGGAATGAAGTAATTCCACATTTTCGTGATCGTAAGAGTAAATGACGGTCCGCACACTGCCAACGAGCAGATATCACAGACTGCAAGATAGAACACAAACCAGTCAGTCGCTGTCGGCTTTTTAAGTCGCCCATGCACAAGCAGGACGAGTACATTTCCTGGCAGTCCGAAAAGCATAGCTTAGGCGATGTAAGCTGTAATACCGTACATAAAATCTTCAAATGCAGCAACGCTGCCTCTAGTGCCTTGTCTTGTGAAATTTCGTTTGTACCTTTCGTCGAGCTTGTCACATTTAATGAATCCATTCCGATTTGGGTGCTCAAGTTATGTCGCGTGTTCTCAAAAGCGGTGTACGCATTCTAACTATTTGATAATAAGCAGTTATTTTAAAACTTACCGATCAAAACATACGAAGACTACTGTAGTATCTGATTGAGTATCGCACACTATCAACAACTATGTAATAAGTAGGAAAAACACCGTCAAATATATAGCATGATTCAGACCAATATTGGTTCATGTATTATATAACGTATATAACATCATAAAGACAATTGTGATTGATCAATCATGCGTCTTGTTTGTTAAAAAGCAGTGTTCTAACACAACACCAGCTGGTTTTCCTATAAACTAATATCAAATTTACCCTGGTCAAAATTCAACTTAAAAACGAAAAAGATCCAAACCTGTATACATCATACACTCGCATGGATTGTATTGCATTCTTAAATTAATGTGTTTTTTCTGACAATCAATAAATCATTATCCATGACAACAATGTTCGATATAATTGAGGCATGTTAAGCGAACAATAAACATCATTTTAATTTCCACTTATCTATACTTGAATATACCGTTAGATGACAATAAAGATCATATTTGAAAACAATAATATAATTTTGATAAGTGAAAGGATTGTTTTTAGACATGTATTGTGCCAATGGAAATATTGGAATGCATTTATTTAATATAACATTTATGGTTAAATTTACGTAATTAGCTTCCCTGCCGAAAAAAGTACATTGAAATGTGATGACGACAAAGGTAGTTAAACATTTAATTGCACATGTTATAAATATCCTCGATACCTTGGTCTTATTGTTTAGTAGGTTAACGAGTTTGCATATACTAATGACACACAATAGCAATATTGAGACGGCGATATCAATTCCATTTCCATCTTATGTATATCAATGTGCAATAAATAGTGTTCAGTTATATAATGTAATTGTATGCAAAACAAAATATCATTACGTATACGAACACGCAAGCCTTCGCGAATATTTTTAAGGATAAAAACATAATAAATACAATTAATTTGTTTTCTGAATCAGCCACACACATGACTTATGATGTTTATCAGATGATAACTGATGTAGTTGCACAGCTGATACAAATCCAAATCAATACGAGGCCAGGGCTTTGCATATTGATTACATTATACCAATCGTAATGAAGTGCATTTATGTTTTGGTTCATACAACAGATTTTGAGTATTGAACTCTATTATAGAAAGTATAAATAGTGCATAGCACAAAACATAAAAGGGCATTACAAAATATTGAAACCGTAAAATATATATGTTTTCGGTTATCTGTTTTTTGAGTGGTTTGCATGAGAAAGGCCGAAATTCTATTTATTTTAAAGTTGCAAAATATTGTGTTTCATGTTTTCTTGATAATCTAAAAATTACTTTAATCATATGCACAGCGTTATGAATGAATGAGCGAATGTATATGTCATATCGCAATGTGTTTTGTCACCGAAACAGTCAATGTCATGGGAAAAAAATGTTTTGTGTTTTTTAGAAATCTTACTTATATCTTTCGACATAAATGTACGTAAATAAAATACATTCATTGAATTATTTAAGTATAAAATTATGCATACTGAGAGATGTTGAAGTTGTTCATTTTATAAGTTACACATTTATAGGAGAGAAGTCATGATGGGATACGACAAATAACGCGTGTGTTACCGATTGTAAAATGAAAACTGAGTAGTCTAGTATCAGGTCTTCATAAGAAAACATAGCTTACATGTTTTTGAATCTGTTTTTATCATATCATATTAAACACGCTTGTTTAATTTCAAACAACTAACAGAACATTCACCATCGATTGACTTGTCTTACATAATATTTATGTTTAACCATACAAACCTATTTTGTTTTATTTCACTTTAAGAAATATAATATGTTCCATACAACAATTATCGTAGATTTGCCATTAAAGGTCATTGTATTGTTGCCAGTATGTAATAACGACAATATGACAACAAATTTTCCCTGTGAAAACACTTATGAATTTCCTGTTATTTCCACTTAATGGGTGCAATAAATTACACTGGCATTGACAATTAAAGATTTAATGAATGGGAATGACGAATAGGATCCGGTCGTTATTGGGTTTGTAGAGGTAAAATTGTATTAATCAAAGGTTACTTTGAATTTGCTATCTCTAAACTGTATCAAAGTATAACATGATCGCTCTTTCTATCTATACAAGAAAGGGACCATAATCCTAATCGATATCCTGTGTACCGTAAAGGCGTATTGCTATATGTGATGCTTACTCAATTATATTTACGTTAAATTCAACATTTGACAAAGAACAAAACATAAACTGCATAGTGCATAATTTCTCGTCATTAAGTTTAATATTGGTGAAAATTATAAATGCTATATAAAAGCATATAAGCTAAATAATAATTGTAATAAAGCTAAATTATGTAAATACATTGATACAAGATAGACATGCCACATGAACGGTGCAGTATAATGCATTGTTCGCGTATTTTTTAGAGAACCCGAAAAAAACGTGGCAATCGATTGTTGGTGTTTATTGGTATTTATCAATATGATCACAAACGCAATTCGAAACGCTGAGCTATTTCATAGAATAAAAATGCAAGCAGTTTCATACTGATGCCTTAAGGATTGTTTGTTAAGAGAAACAATCAATTTTAAGGACAAAAAGCACTTCATAAATAAACGACTCCCTGACCTCAAATTAAACAAGTCAAAAGAGGTGTTATTTGCAAATTTTTACTGAAATCCATTACGTGGTAATTAATGAGGGTAGGCATACGTAAAGTGTAATTTCTTGAGATAGAAAAGGTAAAAACATCATGAAATTCATGTATGACATGTACAATATATTGTGTTAAATAAATATGTATACTACATGCATTACCTCCCTCTACAAGTGAAAATAAAGTAATTAAAGTTTCTTGTCACATAACAGTTTGCTGTCGTTTTAGCCATTTTATCCAAATGATTGCACATATTATTGGAGATCAAAGGCACAGTTCGCATTCAGTGACACTTTTGTCATGCTGTGTTTACTCGCACAATCCACTTAAGCATGTTTATTAAGTTTATTGTCAAAATATATGCATATTCCATTTACAAAACCTTGTCATATTATAGAAAACGCCCAACACAGTCAATGGGTAGGTGTATCCAACCAAGTGTAAAAAGTTAACTGGATGGTAATAAGTTTTTTAATGTTTCAATAAATTGTGATAAACAATATACAATGGGGAAATAATAACACACTTTACTTCAGGAAAAGTACCAATTAGGCAGTTACTACCTTAAACCTAATGATGTACGATTGATTTACTTATTAAAAGATAAATACTACATTCACATTTGATGTTTCTTGGTGTTACTCCAATGGTAAATGTATAATATTTAAAAACTATCTACCCGTTGAGAGAACATTTTTTCAGTTGTGCTCAAAATTTATTAACCAAATTAATTTTGTGGAACAATAACGCAACCATTAATTAGTAAAAACGTGTGGTCTTTAAAGGGCTCTGTGGCAGAACAATATGGAAGCGTTATATTTGAAATGTTACTTGTTACATACCAAACATTTCCGTAGGCAACATATTCGCGGAAAACATATGACATTGGTTCATGTTTTTGCCTTTCAATGATTGGGTATTCCATGCATCGGCGTAAACGATTTATTTGTTTAGACACTCAGTTACTTGTAAACGTACATACATTTATTTAAAACCATGCATATGATGGGTTATACAAAATTGTGTAAATTCAATTGCGTAAGAAACACGGTCACTCTAATAAATATTTTATGTAGAAGCAAACATTTCTCAGTTTTTTACGTGTTTCATTATGCAAGTTGTTTAATAAAGAATTTGTAATACAATATTTAATTCAAGCGATAAGTGTGTAGGCATCCAAAAACAAAAACATATCGACGAGTTTGTTTTAAGAACGTTTTAAATAATAGTTGTCCTTGACCGAAAGGGTGCATATGTTGCACACAATACATTTCAGATTGTCTTTGACAATTGCCTAAAGTATCTCTGAATTCCACCTGGAATATCGGATTATCTGATGAACAGCAACAATATTCCAAATACATCCCAAAGTGTCATCTCGACGTTGCCATCTTAAGATGCTAGTAAGCAATTGTTAAAATGTATCGACAAGTTCCATCTTAACCATGTTATTGTCGATCGGTCATCAACATTTGTCCAAATTTCCAAGCAAAACCTTGATTCCTTTAAGCTCTTTTTCAAAGACTGTAAATATTTATCCACAACTGCCACATTGACCTTGACATCATACGATGGTCGTCCAGAACTCTCTAACGGTATCTGCCAGTACCAAATAGATATATGCGTTTGTCTGGGATAAGAGCCTCTGATTTAGATGAAGCAGACGAAACACAATTAAGTCGATAACGAAGAAAGATGCAATGACCGGCGATGTTTGCAAGTTTTCGTGCTACAAGTTGTGCAAATACACGTGCGTTTCTTTGTTTAACTATTTCTTGCATTTACTCATATCGCTGCATATATTTATATATTGTCGATTTTATAAAGATACACAAGATCTTCGCGAGATAAATCAGTATAAAACATAACAAGAATGAATTTTTTTAACATAAGTTTCGTTTTCAATGCGTAAACAGGAGAAAAGCAATGAAAAAAAAACAACATGGTTTTATCGGAACCATCACATCTTCAGGTCATAAAAACAACCGATACTATTTTTCTATTTTTATTAAGCGAAAAAGTCCAATCATAAACGGGACGACTTATGTTAATGCATGCTTTTAACACGTCATTTTGGCTGGCAAATTTAAAATTAATCATACAAAGCACGCTTTGTAAACATTCTTTGAAGCATTTTAAAAATCACATGTAAACGTGTGTTCTACGAGAACACACATAACGATACGTTCAAGTATAGCGTATAACAACAGTTTAAATCCATTGTAATTGTAGTTAATCTGACTCGTCAAGATTCCGTTTTATGTGTGTTTATAGGGATCGTTATTATAAATGTACATACATGTATAAATGTATAATATAATTATAGTATATATAAATTGTCTATAAAGAATATATTTTTATATGTATATATTGTCTATTACGAATATTACAAAGATAAAAAATATATGTGCGCAAACGTTATTTACTTATATCTACTATATCGGCCATGGAGAATCATCACTGGGAAAATACATAATTTTAGAATCTTTGTGTGCCATATTTATAACAGAACAGAACAGAACTTTATTTCGACTTGTACATAGTACATCGTCTGTCTAAGCTATGTTATATTATACATTTCAAAAGGTCACGTGAAAAAGAAAGTGGGTGTACAATAATAATGAGTGTACATAACGTATTACATTTTACATGACAGTGGTTGGAAACAATCGCAATGTTAAAACATATTGTGACAGGTGGCAATCGATTATAATGCTGTTTATATTTATGTAAAATAAACCAAATTGAGAGTGGATTATCTTACGCATATCATGTGGATGAATATGCTAATAATATTGATAGACAGTGCACATTTTTGTTAATGTCTACAACACAAATTACAAAATTACACAAATTAAACTATGGTAACAAATTAAACAATCAGGCACTTATATTTCTCATCTGTATACGAGTAGATATTAATTATTTCTTTAGTCGTCTTGAAAAATGTGAAAGATAATTAATAAAGTAGATACGATACGGATCATTATAATAATAAAAAACACAAAATATATATGCATTAAATGCGGAAACACAAGCACGCATGTCTATTTCACCTCATGCTGTTGGAGGTACTGGTGCTGCATGATGAGGATTATATACATACAATAAACAAGAGATCAGATAAACAAACAAACAACCGAACCCGCGTAACATAACATTTCAGCTGATATTTAAGCAACATTCAATATGGCTTTCCTAATAATCAGAGCTTCTTTCACAAAAAAGACAACTTAATTAGAACATCTTCATTACATGTTCTCATAAGGCTTAAGAATTTAAATACTGTTTGAGATAATAAGATTTTATGTATTTTTTCCTAATATCTGTATAACATGTGCAGATTAAAATAAAATGATATTCATCTTCAATATCACGTGAGTTACAACAAATGCAAAATCTTTCTTCCCTAGCTATGCGGTTATTACTAAATCTACCCGTTTGAATTCTTAATGGATGACATGACATTCTTAATCTACAGAAGTAAAATCTGAGACTTTTGGGTAAGATATTTAAATATTTTTCATACTCAAATGATATTTTAAATTCTTTGTGAAACCAATGTTGTTTTAAACAGTCTATGACTCTGCATTTTAACTCAGAGAGAAAATCATAATTATTAAGGTACTGGTAATTTTCAAAAATGTACGCAAATCCATATTCGTTCAGGAGAGTTTTTACAATCGTGACCCAATTTTTCTTCTCACTAATACAATCTTTAAGGGCCTCGTTATACACAACTCTCAATATAATGTTATCACTGTCTTTGATTTTTAACCAATATTTGATTATTCTAATGTATCTGTGAATATACAGTGGGTATTTGTCCAGTACGCCGTACACTGCAGCAGAACACGCATTACTTCTTACGCTTAATAATCTTTTACAAATTTTAAGGTTTACAATACTAACCTAGTATTTTCTTTCCGTTAGAACTTTTGATGTTGTTTGTGTATCCCCCCCCCCCCAGTGACCGGCATATGAACTAGCATTATCGTAGATATGGTTAAAGAAAAATACATGGTGTCATTTAAATTAATCAACTTAAATATATTAAAAGGCTTGCCGAACGACTAATGCTGTTGATGACAAGATATACTGGTTGACTCTAAGATACATCAATACCTTCACAGAAATTAATTGCAGTATTTATCCAGAAGTAGGATTATGTATGCTGTGCATGTTTGTGATCAACCAGATTCATAAATATCATTTTGTTTGCAACTGAGTACTGAATAAGAACAAATAATGCTCATAACAATAAAACATCGTACAAATGCATCATGCTTTGATATATACAAAATCGACACGTTCGCATGTGTTTGTTATGTGTTATTTACATTTATATGGTTCAAAAGGTTATTAAAATTGAGATTATAATGAGAACTAATTGATAATTATAAAACCATTAAATCGATAATATAATCACTACTTACAAGCACTAAAAGCTCTACAACGCTGAAAGGTTTTTCGTCTTTAAATACCTGGTTAATCGTCACTGCTTTGTTTTGATATCAAAACGTTTAGATATTAACCAATATTTAACTGAAGTGTCTTGGAGAACGTACATACTGATTTTCACTGACTGTTGTTGACAACAAAGCAATATTCAACAGAACACATAATACCCAAATACAAACTATCTTGCATTTGAATGACAGGTATTCAAGAAACAAATCAAGTAATATACTGTCTAATTTAAGAATGACACACAAACAAGAATGAATACGTGTCCGTTTACACATATTATATCATTGGTTCTTCCATTAATTATTTTTAGTACTCGAATAACCCTCCATTTATCATAATACTATCTATGTGTAGTATATATATATATTGAAGCTTTAGTAAGTCAAGTGGCCGCAATACAATCAAAATGGAAAGACATAAATGGGGTACTTAAAGACATGACATGATTAAGACGGCAATCCACTGTCCCACATCAAACATGTATATGACTTATATAATAATCACCAATATCTGCATTAGAAAAGACATGACGAGTTTTTGTTAGCAAATTGCCACACTGATACAGATCATATTAGGAAAGCAGTCGTCATGTTTATGTTTCTAATGTTATCATTTTTTATTCGCCAGTATTTGATATTATTTAACTGAAGTTGAATGATGTCGTAAAGAGTTACAATAAAAAAACTCGCATAGACAAAACTAGTTAAAAGAGTCATGTCTTCAGAGTTGTAAACAATCGTCAAACAACCGCATATGTTCTGTGCTCACATACCTGCACACCTTAAATATAACTGAACGTAAACGTGGGCGCTTAACTAGCAACGTAAAAGGCCCCCATTATGCAAAGCCAGAATGGTGCGAAAACAAAGGCCCATAATTAAATTGAACAATTTAGCAGTTTAGTCAATACTGACTCACAGAGAATATACTAAACCGTTAATGAACTTATATGCTGTATTATATTTCATACTGTAATGAATAGCGATTAAGTCACTTGACTTTATAAAATACTTGCTTTAATACAAACAATTATCATCTGATTTTTGTTCTGGAGTTTGATTATTGCTATCTAGTTAATGCAAGTATGGAACACAATCCAACTATATTTGATGTCTGCTTTGAACATAACATTGTTCGTGCTTGTGTTTATCATCTGTATTACAACTAAATTAATTGTTGAATATCCTAATTTATTTTGGTTCGAAAAACAAACTACTAAACCGGCGTTAGTTTAGTTTAAACCTATTTATTTTAGCTCGATTGCATCGAAAGCCTGAGGCTTATGTAAACGCTCTCGAGTCCGTTTTCTGGGCCTAGAACCAGTACTTTGTGTCTATGGGAGAGATCTTAAGAACGCCCCCACGGTGGGGATCGAACCCATGACCTTCAGGTCGCTAGGCGGACACCATATCCGTTACACAACGGCGACTCCGGCGTTGGAACCATAGCAGACTAACGGTACGTTACCGAAATTACCACTTTGAGTATCAAAATTATTTGAGAACATCATTAATTTACTGAGAAAATATGGCCTGCAATATTTTTGAAGTCCTGGTAAAAACGGTTTAAGAGACAGTAGGTCTTAATACACTTGTGCAAAACGAATGCTGTAAATTTACTGTTTAAAACATGTTCACTGTAGTGATGTGCACGGCACACATTACCGCATCATGTTCACATCTACAATGATGTACACGCCTACACAGTAGATATTACTTCACCATCCAAAGCAACACATGTTAACTCCTGCAATGATGTACACGGTACACATTACATCATCATGTTCACTCCTACAATGATGTACACGGTACACATTATCTCATCATGTTAACTCCTACAATAATGTACAAGGTACACATTACATCACCATTTTAACTCCTGCAATGATGTACACGGTACACATTACCTCACCATGTTCACTCCTACAGTGATGTACACGGTACACATTACCTCACATATTCACTCCTACAATGATGTACACGGTACACAGTACATCATCATGTTTACTCCTACAATGATGTACACGGTACACATTACCTCACCATATTCACTCCTACAATGATGCACACGGTACACATTACCTCATCATGTTCACTCCTACAATGATGTACAGGTACACATTACCTAATCATGTTCACTCCTACAATTATGTTCACGGTACTCATGACCTCACTATATTCACTCCTACAATGATGTACACGGTACACATTACCGCATCATGTTACCTCCTGCAATGATGTACACGGTACACATAACCTCACCATGTTCACTCCTACAATGATGTACACGGTACACATTACCTCATCATGTTAACTCCTGTAATGATGTACACGGTACACATTACCTAATCATGTTCACTTCTACAATGATGTACAAGGTACACATTACCTCATCATGTTCACTCCTACAATGATGCACACGGTACACATTACCTCAGCATGTTCATTCCTAAAATGATGTACACGGTACACATTACATAATCATGTTCACTCTTACAGTGATGTACACGGTACACATTACCTTATCATGTTCACTCCTACAATGATGTACACGGTACACATTACCTCATCATGTTCATTGTTCACTCCTACAATGATGTACACGGTACACATTACCTCAACATGTTAACTCCTACAATGATGTACAAGGTACACATTACCCCACCATGTTCACTCCTACATGTACACGGTACACATTACCTCACCATGTTAACTCCTGCAATGATGTACACGGTACACATTACCTAATCATGTTCACTCCTACAATGATGCACACGGTACACATAACCTCGTCATGTTCACTCCTACAATGATGTACACGGTACACATTGCCTCATCATGTTCACTCCTACAATGATGTACAAGGTACACATTACCTAATCATGTTCACTCCTACAATGATGTACGATGTACACATTACCTCACCGTGTTCACTCCTACAATGATTTTCACGGTACACATTACCTCATCATGTTCACTCCTACAATGATGTACACGGTACACATTACCTCACTATATTCACTCCTGCAATTTTGCACACTGTTCACAGTACACATACACTAATCCGGCATGACCATAATATTGGGGTGTACATTATTCTTTTGGTACCATCCCAAGCAACTCATGTTCACTCCTGTAATGATGTACACGGTACAAATTACCACGTCATCCCAAGTAACAACGGCATGATATGAAAATGGTGTCATTGCGTAAAAAATAACTCATAATGTCGACCTAATACTATGATGGCAAGTCATTTTCACAAGAGCATAACGCCAAAAAGTATGTTGATTTGTCGAATAAGATCATATCAAACAATTATTTTTCGGGAAATATCTTCATACATTGTCAAAATATTGCTGCAGCACCTGTTATGTTTTATATACGTATCATCGTAAGTTATTTCATGTTAACGCATATATGGTACGCATAATATATTTTTAATTTTAACATGCAATTTCGAAAAGGACGTTGAACTATATTAGACGGACATAATTTGTTACGTTGAATAAACGCAAATGTGGTAGTATACTGAGAATATACGAACACGCAATTGAATTATATAAGATGGTCGTATTTTGTACTATTTAAAAAGCATGATGTAAGGTGCTGTTCCTGATACCGTCTGGGAAATATAAAACGGCACATTAAGGCGTGGACGTATCCTGTGTATACTCTTTTTATTGTCAACAACCATTGTATACAGTGGCGTGTCTTGACATGAATGCCCGTTTGTGTGATCGAACAGGATCAGTCGTAAAGCTCAGTGTCACCACCAAGTATAAGTAATTACAAAGCTGAACGGTTTTAAAAATGAGTGCACGACTTCACGTCTATTCAAATATTATACTGTAATATAAGTTTCATTAGCTATATCCACAGAATAAGTTCATGCTTATACTGTCAATTAATTTATAAAGTGCAATAATAGCGTGGGGAAACGAACTTATATTTAATAAAATAAGCATGTTAACATCCAATCTCTGCCATCACAAGAAAATTCTTCCAGATCTCGACTGGTTTTTTGTTCGTATAATATTATGAAAAGTAGTATCATTGTCATTTATTTTTTGAAAATGATGAATATTTAAGGTTCATTATAAATATTTTTGTAAGTATTGTATCACAAGGCTCAGTTGGTTAAAACGGAAGGGAGCTGTGTTTGTTTCTGTCAAATCTCTGCGCGCAGGTTGGTTTACATCGCCGTATTTGAATGCGCGTGGCATGACTTTACTATTATTATTAAAAGAGCCTTTTCGCGTTTTGGTAAATTGACACAATTTGAAAAGTTGTTTCAGATTCGGAAATTTTCGTTTTAGTTATGATATTTGTGAGGAAACATTAATACTGCACATTTACCATGCTCTGAAATATCCTTTATATGCATCTTTTAACGATTTAAAAAATGAAAATTATAAAGCGTTGCAACGTGAAACGATCGAATAATTTGGATAGTTCTGTTGCTGTCGTTATATTTTGTGATATTACGAGGATTGCTTATATAAAGTATAAAATACACCCCTTAGTGTATGAGCACGGATGGCAGAGTGGTCTAAGCGGTAGACGTTTACTCCAAGACTCCATGCGTCAGTGGTTCGAACCCAATTGAGGGTAACTTTTTTTTCATTTTTTTAAATTGTATTCTTGTTTTTAATGGAGCTTTTACATCCAATGTTTACATAAATCAATACAAAGCATTTAGTGCAAAACGTTAATACATGCCAAAATCTGTGTAATGCCCCTTTATTGATGGCATTAAAAATAATCATGATCTAAAGAATGGACGTTTGATGCCACTTCAAATGTTATAAAGGGTTCATTCATATCACGTAACTATCGATACAAATGTATGAAGACAAAGGCAAGATAACTTGGTGTCTGAACGCTCCAAACATCGGCATATGCTAATGAAGTAACAATTGTATTATTTTTTTTGCATTTATACATTTAAAATCAAAAGATGTAAACGGGTTGCATTTACCGCTAACAACAATGTTACATCGATACATTTTAAGAACAAATACACACGATTGTGAATTCAAAAATATTTTGTTTCAATACGCATCTTAACACGAGATCAACTGATAAAGGAAAAGGTGCATTCAGTTGCAAACAGTTTAAGCCGAAAACTGCTTCATGTACACAAGACATGAACACGGTTGTAAAATCCCCATTTGTTAAGTGAGATTTGTTAAATGTATAAATGAATGCAATACACGACTTTAAATGAGCCCTGCTTTGGGGAAAACCGGGTTTAATGCATGCGCGTTAAATGTGGCACAAACAAATCAGGGACGATATTTTCCGATTTTATTATATGTTCCGTTTGAAGGAAGTTACTTTTTCAGTAAGCGTAAATCAAGTTTAGGCGTTAATTTTTGTTTCTGATAAGCCCGAATATGCATGAAACCCCGTTTTCCCAGAGCTAGGCTCAAATAGAAGATATAAAGACGTTTCGTTAAGCTCAGGCCAACTGAAGCCAATGCATACAGGCAATTTGCTCATCAATCATTAATCGGAATTATAGCAGTTTGACACTGACGTTGGAAGTGATTGATGTATGTCTCATCTATATAAGCGACTTTATATCCTCCTGAGCATCACGTGTAGAGAATGTACAAAGGGTCAATTAGTTTTGCTAAGGCTCGAAATAAACACGAGGACCTAGCCCGATATTTATTTCCACACCTACTTCAGAAAGTTATCTGTATATGTAGAAACATGTGGCATGGTGTTGTTGATCGATTTGTCGGTAAAATTAAATAACAAAAAACATATAAGACTAATAAACCAGAAATATATTTAAAAGCTATATGGCGTTTATTTTGTTTGATGTTAGTGCAACATAATCAGTTATACCAATGATATCAAATCTGATCTTTTTTGGCGCAGTACTTTACCGAAATCAATTACGAGGTGTTGCGCGAAATCAATTACGGGGTGTTGCGCCAGATTTCGAGGCTTATTTCGAATAATTTCATATTACTGATAATGTTTCAAGAGATACAGACTAGAAATACGAAATAATGATGGCCATTAAAAACACGTACAAGACAACTGACATCACGAGACTCACCCGTAAATATTTGAAATATGTATAGCGCGTTATTCGATCATACTTGTGTATGTGGTTTTCCAGACACTTACATTTGATTCGTATTTTATTAGTATCGGGAATCATCGTAGCCATGCATAATAAATTGGTCGATTTTGTGGAATAATTCTAATGAACTCACTTAATGTCATAGGGTGATAATTTAATAATCTGTTATCGTCAAGATACCACATATATGTAGTTTATATAGTCTATCTTCATAGTGAGTATACCGTCATTAATGGTTATGTGTAGCCTTACTAACAAATACTACTAACACCGGTTTATGCACGAGATATCTAATCCTTACCGCCACTTACACTAGACCAGATTTACACTGACGATCAGACGCCTTTATTCGTGCTGACGTTGAATGCAGACATACATATGTATATCTGCAGGTAAACTTTATTATTAGTTATATATTCCTTATTATTATTATTCTTTTTATTATAAGTATTAGTATTATTAGTATTATTAGTATTATTAGTATTGAAATGATACAATTAATGAATATCACATCGTTTGCATTGTTTGTATTGTTTAACGGCTGATCTTTTATTACCGTTTTATATTATTATGTTTATCATGTTATATTAAGATTTGTGCATCGTTGCAGAGCATAACATTATCATCAAAGTCTGCAAACAATATAGACTCTAGTCAACGAAACCACCAAGTTTGTTGCTTGTCAATAAACCCACGAAGGGCTGACTAGGCCGGCGACAATGGCGCCCAACGTGTTTTGACTTCCCAGACGTCGATGATTTCTACGCACGGAGAAAGAATACAGTCAAATGCAGCTGGGTTAAAAGATACCTAGATAATGCCAATACGAGTAAATGGAAATTATTCTATCAGAAAATCCTAAACAAATATGGTGACTCCTTACTCTTTGAATGTAACATCAGCAATACTATCTTACATGAAATTGCAAACGAAAACATATTTCTGTCTGATGTTCTATCAGCATGGAGTGATCCACACTTTACATGGATTTTGCTGGTCGTGAAACTGTTTCGCCGGCTAGCTCAGTCGGTTGCGCGTCAGATTGGCACGCAGGCGGCCTGGGTTCGATTCCCGGGCGGGTCAGATACTTTCGTGGAGATCATTAATAGCAATTTTCAAATTTTTAAAACTTTTTTTTTCGAAAGTGTATTTTCACCAAAATCCGATTTAAGAGATTTTGAGCTCTTTTAAATGAATATATCTCTCCAAAAATAAGGATGTTTGACTGGCTGCTTTAGACAGGTGTGACTGTATTCCTAAACATTACTTTGTAAAGTTGATTTGTCGTTCCGACGTCATATTGCTGAGAAGCCGACAAAGCTTTGAAGTTTCCGATTTTTTCTTTGATAACGTGCCGCTTTAAAAAGGCGGGAATTTTGCACACGAGTCTTACTCAGAAGTCAGTAACCATATTTAACTTGGCGGTCGGCAAGAAAAGTTGTGATTTTCGACTAGAAAGAATTGAAATCCAAACTTTCTTCAAACTTCAAAAGAATTCTTGACAGTAAGTACTGTACATAATTTTAATTTTCAGTTGTCTTAATATGCATTGATGTTTTAACATGCATTGATTTTTATGTTTTATGCCCCCCCCCCTCAGAGTGCATTTGCAGTTGTCCGTCCGTCTATCCAATTGTCCGTGGCATTCCTTCCGGGTGCGTAACTCCTAAACTGCTAAAATATTTAAGCTACAGTCATTTTTTCGAAAGTGTATTTTCCACCAAAATCAGATCGAGCTCCTGTAATCTGTAGATTTGAACATTTTAAATTTTATGGAGTTTATAGGTCTTTGACCTTCGAACCCTGCCTAGTCGTGACTTCTGGTGAGCGACCTAGGCCCCCAGGGCCCCTTCTTTATATCCCTTCCATCCACGTAGCATTGGTTTCTACAGACCGTTTGTCCGTTGACCGCCATAAGTTTGCCCGCTATTTTTCCCCTGAATTTGAATTCGGTTGGATTTCAATGAAACTTTACATGAAGTACTTGCTACTTTCATTGCGCATATTGCCCGGAAGTTCGGATTGTAAATTTTAGCGGAGCTATCAGACGAGTGATTTTAGCTCAGCTCATGTCGTGAGACATTCGTTTTCGACACGCGGTGTTCAATACAAGCTCTATTAACTAATGAAGTATAAATGTATAATAACTTATTATATTATTTCAGATGAAGGAAGCAATTAGGAGAAAAAGGAAGCAATTAGGGTGCTTGCCCAGGTCGAAGTACGACATTATTGTCAGATGTTTAAACGGATCGTTCGATGTCCCTGTGAAGAAACGGACACCTGAAGAGAATAATTGTTTGGCCATGATTAGAAAACGTAAGGACTTCGAGCTTGGTGACCGGGGTTCTTTATTGTGTGGCGGAAAGCAAGTCCTTGTGAAAGAAGATCTTCCTAGATTTGTTGAGAAGATGTTCATGGAAAACAAAGGATGTGGAGCAAGGGTTATTTACAACAAACTGAAAGTAAATTACACGGGGTTCTCGGAACAAGCTATCCTTGAAATACTGTACAATAGCAAGTATTACCATGAGAAGTATCCGAGATTTACAAACAAGCCAAAGCCAAAGACAATTACAGAAGAGGAACCAGGCAAAAGATGGCAGATTGACATAATTAACATGAAAAATCAAAGTGTTAGCTACAAGGGGTCCACATACAGTTATATTCTACAAGTCGTGGACGTTTATTCTAGGTACGTTATGCCAAAACCCCTGAAAACGAAGAGTTCGCGTGAAGTTGCAAAGGCATTAGAGGACGTGTTGATGGTTAACCTTGCCCCTGACATCATCCAATGTGACAACGGACTGGAATTTAAAGGCCCTAGTATGAAACTTTTGTTGAACAAGTACAACATCAAAATGATCAATAGTAGGCCGTATCATCCTCAATCACAGGGCAAGTGTGAAAGGTCAAACAGTGTTATAAAGGCCAAGATTCTATTTGCAACAAAAAGTAAACGTGGATTTAACTGGGTCGAAGGGCTTCAAGATTTAGCCTATGCCATAAACACAAGTTTCAAACGAGTTCTTGGGGGTCTCACGCCCTTTGAAGCCTACTACGGAAGAAGTCATGTTTTTACCAAAGAACGTCATAGTTCTCGTGAAATAAAGAAAACCATACGGCGAGCAAATAAAAAGGCTTACAGGTCGCTGTTGAAAAACGCAACTTCCCCAAGCAAGTACAAAGTAGGAGAGACAGTATTAATTCGCTATCCCTTTCGAAAATCCAGGGTGCCAACCAAAAGATATGTTATCGAAGGCAAGGTAGAAAAAGTAAAACGAAATGGTGTTTATATCGTGTCATTTCAAGTACCGAACAAACCCGAACTTGGATTCGTAAGCAAATCGGTTGGGGTCGAAAACATGACTAGCCTAACTGTTGCGTTAGAGAAACAACGAAAAATTAAAAAACATTCATTAAAACAGAACCGCTCAGAGAAACAAAATCACAGAACTAAGTACTATCATGTTTTAACACACCATGAAAATCTGCAGTTGTTGGATGTGGTGAATATTGCCATGGACCCAAATCCGGATGGAAATTGTCAATTTGCTGCTATATCGCATCAACTTGGTAAAATTGGTATATACAAAGACGTAGATGCTTTACGTAAGGAAGCAGTCCATCACATTGTAGAAAACAGATATTTCTATGAAACTTTTGTCTATGATGAAACATTTGATGAATACGTTAAGAATATGTCTAAGAATGGGACATACGGCGACAACCTCACGCTCATTGCACTTATGAGAGAATATAATTTGCAGTGCCTGGTAGTTTCTACCCGAGGACTAGAACACTCATCAATTGTGTCAGCAGATGGAAAGTTCGATGGTGATGTTGGAACAATTGCATTGGGGTATTTCCCAGAAGGATTTGGCATGCATTACGTTAGTATCCGTATCAATCAACGCGTGTACAAGGACATAATATCACGCTTAGAACAGTCGTATGACAACGGTGACTCTGGCGACAGCGCTGCGTCTGGCGACAACGCTGCGTCAGGCGACAACGCTGCGTCTGGCGACAACGGTGACTCTGGCGACAACGGTGACTCCGGCGACACCGCTGCGTCTGGCGACAACACTGCATCTGGCGACAACGCTGCGTCTGGCGACAACGGTGACTCTTGCGACAACGGTGACTCCGGCGACAACGGTGACTCCAGCGACAACGGTGACTCCGGCGACAACGGTGACTCCGGCGACAACGCTGCGTCTGGCGACAACGGTGACTCCGGCGACAACGCTGCGTCTGGCGACAACACTGCATCTGGCGACAACGCTGCGTCTGGCGACAACGGTGACTCTTGCGACAACGGTGACTCCGGCGACAATGGTGACTCCAGCGACAACGGTGACTCCGGCGACAACGGTGACTCCGGCGACAACGCTGCGTCTGGCGACAACGGTGACTCCGGCGACAACGGTGACTCTGGCGACAACGGTGACGTCTCTGTGTGTTCAGCCCTGAAAGAGCTTCAAGATATGATAAACAATAGGAGGGCACAGAAGCGAACGACTTTTCCATTTCTGATGTTACCACTTCACATTCAAGTTGAAATTTTTAAGTTCTGCATACAATCAAACCCGTCAATCCAGTTTGTGTTGGCGAAGGTCGGCAAACCCTTTTGAGATTTAATAAGGTCAATGAGTTTGCAAACACCTAGAATTTACATTCGGCCGGATATTGGACTAGATACTAGTAACAGAAATCCTGTTAGCGTTCGTTTCCTATTAACAAGAGCGGGCAGAAACAGCGGTCTTATTTCGGCAATAAAAGAAATCATCAAGGGGCCAAAATGGGCAAACGCATGGCTGCGTTTGCGTGTTAGTGGAATCGGTTGGTATGATATCATAGATGTCATGTACAGACATTACAGGTGAAATATACATGTATATCGGTGTTTGGAAACCTGTTATGTTATTTTTGTGATTGATGATTATGTTCTTCTACCGGAAATTTGTTGTCATTTGCTCATTTACTGGTAACTTTTTACGAAGCACATTTGGGATATTTTGGCTGCTACTAAAATGAATGTATATATGTATATTATGTCTTGTCAAAATGCTACAGTTGGATTAAAATTTAAATGCTGTTCTATGTTCTTCAATATTACTTTGAAAAATCCTGTCAGTATACCAATAAATGAAAAAAGTACAAGTTTGTTGAATCTCTTGAATGAAACAAATTATAAAATACAAAATGTAAAATGAATATGTGATGATGATGATGACAAAACATTTGTGATGATGATGATGGTAAAAAAATTGTGATGATGATGGTGGTGGTGATGATGATGACAGTGGTTATGATGATTGGGGTTTGATGATTGTGGTGATGATGATGATGATGATGATAATGATGATGATGATGATGATAACAAACGTTTTGGGATGATGATGACAGCGATGTTTATCGGACGATGATGATGGTTATAATGATGATGATAAGTTTTTAGATGATGATGACGGCGATGTTTATCGGCCGACGATGATGATAATGATGATGATGATAACAAAATATTTGTGATGATGATGATGGCGATGTTTATTGGCCGATGATGATGATGATATTCTCATCGTCGTCATCATCATCACAACATCCTCATTATCGACCGAAAACATCGCTGTCATTATCATCACAAAAAAAACTTTTGTGATCACCATTACGATCATGATAATGGATATGATGATGTTGGTTGTGATGGTGATGATGATGGTGGTGTTGGTAAAGATAACAACGATGATGATCATTGGGGTGTTGATAATTGATGTGATGATGATGATGATGATGATGATGATGATGATGATGATGATGAGATAACGATGATGATGATGATGATGATGAGATAACGATGATGATGATGATGATGATTACGATGATGAGTGTGTATCATATTCGGAACGAATGTGGTACATTTTTCATCCGAATATGGTACAAGTTTGTACCATATTCGGTCAGGCATTTTACCCCAAAACTGCAGATACGTATATGGTACAATTAGACAGTTGTACCATATTCGGCCGAATATGGTACAAACTTGTACCATATTCGTTTTTGTACCAAATACGGTCCGACAAAGCACTCTGAGAAATTTTCAATATAAATACATCCATAGAATTATAGCTACAAATAAATATCTCTTTAAATGCAAATTATCTAACTCAAATCTGTGTGACTTCTGCAGTGAAAACATCGAAACTATAGAACACCTGTTTTGGGAGTGCACACACATCCAGCCTATTTGGAATCAATTAACATCTTTTCTTGAACAACAGCAACTAAACGTTAAACTATCTTTCTTAAATGTAAGTTTCGGAATTTACTCATTGAAATCAAAAGACTGTAATAATATTGTGAATTTTATTTTTATAATGATGAAATTGTTCATCTTTAACATGAAGTTCAAAAAACAATTACCAAATTTTAATTGTTTTATCCATAGTCTTAAACTTAAAGTCCAGATTGAGAAAGAAATAGCCCTCAGTAATGACACATTACAAAACTTTGAACAAAAATGGAATCGGATTAAATTCTCATGATGTTTGTCCACTTATATACATTTCACTCTAATGTAAGTTTATCTTTCTAAAATATTTTTGTATGTTTTTTTTTCAATCTTATAAGATCATTGTGAATATACAACAAAACACACAAGTCCAGTATGCTTTCTTCCGACTTTATACAACTCATCATTTTTCATAACTATTCTTCTGTTATTCTTTTCTTTTCTCTTAAAAAAAATACATATTAGCATATCTTGTATAACATGTCTGAACTTTATTGCTTTGTACAATCACTATGTTGTATATACATGTATACATTGTATGTATTATATTGAATAAAAAAAGAAGAAGAAAGAATACAGTCTCCTATGGAAAGGTATTCTACATGGCCATTATAAAAGAACTGTCCATGGACACACATAATATACCCGGGTGTGTGTTTCATTACTGTGAAAACATAGCATGCTTTAAATGAAATGAGCTCAATACACATTTACTTGATTACCACGCTATAGTGCACTTGTCCCGAGGATCCCGTAATTTCGCCGTTGGATAGAAGATCGGACATTGATATTAGTTGCAAATTGAGTGATTAAGACACTTGTATGTGCTTCATACTTTATTGATTAATTTTTAATATAAAATTGTTCATGTTTAGTACATAATAAGGTATTTATCTAAAATTTATATAAGTATCATTGTGTATATACAAGTATATTGTAATATATATTTGTGTACATATTTTTTTTATTGAACAAAGCAAAGCCTTCAAGGTCACTGCACTAATATTAAGGTATTAAGTGCCCCTGCATGAAAACTAACTACTCATCCCACAATGAACTTGTGTTCACTAATCCGTATATACAGTAGTTCAGGTTTGGTAGCTGTACAAAAGTTGTTGAATAGTCAAAAGAAACGTGGTATTTTGAAGATAAATATATTTCGATGATATATTTATTTTGGGAAATTTTCATTCATTTCAAAATGATTGAAATTTGAATAAATTGTTCGTTGACAAGAACAAGTTACTTGTGAATACATATTTAACACATGCAATCATTGATTTCGGTAGTAAATACCGTTTCAATGAGTATTAAACATATTTCACGTTGCAATTATCGGGAAACATTGTGACAGATTGCGGATTTTCGTTTAACCGTTATAGTATACTGTGTATACTATACAAGTGTTAACAGGGTGCGATGTGCGTAAAGAATTGTAAAATTTGCAAATAAATTTTACAATAAAGTGTTTGCGCACTGCTGATTATTATGCGCGAAGGTTGTTAATCGGACGCTGTGTATCGCATACAAAAAAATTAGCGATTAGAAAAACATTGACAAGTTGTAGTGCAGATATTGCGGTTTAAAACGGAATTTCACTGCATGTGGGAAAATAAATACTTTTAACTCCTTTAAAGCGGACAGTAATAGAGCTCAATAAGAAGATTAAAGTAGGTTTAAATAAATTAACTTAACACAGGAGAAAGTTAATACAATATTTTGCATATAAAAATATAAAATAAAATAAATAATATAGATTCATAACCATATAGAAAAAAAAGTTAATTCAATAAAAGTTGCAAAGAAAATAACTTAAAAGAAAACTAATAAATAATTATAATTGCAATGAAATAACATAATTGGATTATTAAACTTAAATTAAATTGCATTGAATTAATTACATGAGTTAAATTAAATTAACTTAAATTAACTTGATTTAAATAAAACTAAATTAAACTTTATTAGGCTAAATTAAACTAAATAAACAATTTAATTGAGTGAAATTTAATTTAATTAGTTAACTAAATTGAATAAATTTAAATTCATTTAATTAAACCACTGAATGAGATGATGTGATATTAATGGAAAAAAAATCGTAAAACGAAATTGAATTAAATTGTGTTAGATCGTCAAATTATATTGAATTCAATTGAATTGAATTAAGTTTAATTAAATAAATTTTAATTGAGTTAAATTAAATTAAACTAAATTTAATTGATTTAAGTTAAATTAAATTAGATAAGATTAAATTAAATTAAAATAAATTAAATTGAATTAAATTGAATAAAATAAAATAATTGAAGTTGAAGTGAAGTTGAAGTGAAGTTGAAGTGAAGTTGAAGTTGTGTTGAAGTGAAGTTGAAGTGAAGTTGTGTTAAAGTGAAGTTGAAGTGAAGTTAAAGTGAAGTTAAAGAAGTTAAAGTGAAGTTAAAGTGAAGTTAAAGTGAAGGTAAAGTGAAGTTAAAGTGAAGTTAAGTGAACTTGAAGTGAAGTTAAGTGAACTTGAAGTGAAGTTGAAGTGAATTGAATTAGATTGGATTGGGTTAGATTCAATTAAATGTTATTGACTTAATTGAATTAAATTAAATTACAAAGATGGATGATGTACACTTGACTGAAAGAGAACAAAGGCTGCTACGGAGAGAGCAGCTTAAGGCAGATATTGCCCAGAAAGAAAGAGAGATACAAGAGAGAACAAATGAGAACAGATTGAAAAAAATAAAACAAAGGGACAGAAACATAGAAATGTTGCAATTAAAAGAATTACAACGGCAAAGAAATGAGCTGATAGAGAAAAGGAGACACGCAAGACAAGAAAGGGATGAGCAACATAGAGTTGTTGAAGAACAGAGAATAGAATTAAGAGATAAGTCTTTGAGGACCCAAAGTAGGACTTCAGACATTGAAAGTCAAAGACTAAAGGAGACCGTGATTGATATAAAATATGAGGACGATGAATTGAAAGGAGCATGTGGGCATACTAACATCGATTCGGATATCAAGAGAATGGAATTTGGAGAAAACAGCAGATATACCAAAAGGACATATACAGATCAGTCACTTATTACAATCAATGAATACGAATATGTCGACCGTGAAAGGACAATGCCTAAGGACCAGAATCATTGTAAATATTTTGACCAGTTCTCAACCGTAAGCAATGACACTGTAGACAAAGGATCACAGTGGTTGCGAAGAAAGAAAATTCAACTTGAAGAAGAACATCATGCGAATTCTGAGGACAGAATTAAAATTGAGGGAGAGATAAATAGAACACAAGGTTACCAGTTGATACACAAATGCAACAAGAGGGACATGGACTTTAAAATGGAAATGGAAACTTTGCAGAAGCAAATTGAGTTAATGAAACTCGAGGAGAGGGAAGCAGTCAGAAAGATACAGATAAAGGAAGAGTTGAGAGAAACAAAACAAAAAGAAAAGCTACAAGCAGAACAAAGGAAGCAAAATGAAGACAGATTGAGGACACTCAAACAAGAGAAATATGAATTAGAACAGAGTTTACTGGAAAAGCAGAGCGTTCTGAGCTCACTGGCTGAAGAATAACTTGCTTATGGTGAAGAACGAAATAAACCACAGATCAATAAGATCAGTGAAAGCAAACAGGCTTTCATGATTAAACCAAATATACCGAAATTTACAGAACTAAGCAATTTTCCAGAATGGAAGATAAGAATTCAAAGAATGCTTAGCTCCAACATATACCATAAAGAAATACTGAGGCAAGCTATAAGAAATGCAATCGGTGGAAAACCCCGGAAGATATTGGCAACATTGAAACCTACAGCCACATCAGAAGAAATATTAGAGGCATAAGAAAGTAATTATAGTGATATCAAAAGCGGAGAATGTATCATGGAAGAATATTACAAAGCTAACCAAGAGAAAGAGGAAGACATTTCTGCATGGGGAATACGCCTTGAAGAGTTGGTACAGAAGGCTATAGATAGAGGTGAAATACAAACGCACAGAAGGGAGCAAATGCTACGAACACGGTTCTGGAAATACCTAAGGAACAAAGAACTCAAGAATGCAACGAGAATATTTTATGAATCGAACATACCATTTGAAGAATTGAGAAAGAAGATGAGACGAGAGGAACAGGACATAAGTGTTTCTAAGGAAACATCCCAACAAATAAATGTTCATCAGATTGATGACCACACGAAACTGTTGAATGACCTTAAAGAGCAGATAAAGACGATGGAGGCGAAATTAAATTCGTTGACAGAAGAACAACACAGACCTATAGACGGAGAGAGAAGAGATACATTTAGATATGACAATAGAGGTCGGCCCTACAGGGGATACCGAAACAACTCAACGTTCAGAGGTCGAGATGGATACCACCAACGCAATGATAGATTTAACCGCGGAAATCGTTCATATGAACCGAGGAGAGATAATACTCAGACATATACACAACAGAAAGGTACATTTGAGACTCCTTTACACTAGATGATACTCTGATCGAGGGGTTAGATGAGAGCAGAAGAACCAGCACTAAGCCCGACCCCATACCATACACAATAGAAGATGTTTTACAGAAAATGATAGGAGATGCTAACTTAGATGAAATTAGAATAAATGGACAAGAAACTACAGCGTTAATTGATAGTGGATCACAGGTCAGTACCATAACTGAAGTGTTTTACAATAAAATGTCTCCAAAACCAGATATCCATTCTATGGAAGAATTCAACATTTCGTTGAAAAGTGCAAACGGCAGCGAAATTCCATATATGGGATACATATTTGATAATATAGAAACAGCGTTTACCAAAGAAGCTATGTCTACCATATTGCTTGTTGTACCGGTGGAGGAATACCACGGTACAGCTCATGTGTTATTGGGACAGAACATTCTGCGAGAATTAAAACCAGTTGCTGAGAACACTACATTGAATAATGCTTGGCAAGCAGGGTTCATGTCTATCGACACAGAAGTTGGACTAGTGACAGCTACCAGACCAATTACCCTCCATCCCGGAGAGAGTAGATATGTAACAGGGTTCTTTAGAAAACCAAGAAATGTGAAGGCAGCGGTAACAGAACCAGTAGATGATATACATAGCCACAGTGCTATCATTTGTCCAAGGGTTGTACAAATTGAAAATCCAGGTAGAACAGCCAGAATACCAGTTCGGATTTGTAACGTAACTGCTAAACCAATCAAAATAAGAGCAAAGCAGACTTTATGTAAACTCGAAGAAGTTACAGTGCTGAGAGAGGCTCCCATTTTCGCACCTGTCACAAACGCATCAGCTTCTGTGGAGACAAAGTAACGTGAAAGCGAAAACAAGTTCAATAGAACCAGTATAAAAGACACATATGGAATAGATTTAGAAGATACGGATTTGTCCGAAGAACAGAAAAACAGTGTATACCAATTGTTTGAAAAACATAACGCAATATTCCCGAAGTCTCCACTTGATATTGGCCATACGTCTGAAATTAAACATTCAATCAAACTTACAAATAATGAACCATTTAAAGAATCATATAGGAAAATACCACCAGCCGTTTATAACGAGATCAGAGAACATCTGAAAGAAATGCTTGATCTGGGTGCGATACGAGAATCAAATAGCCCATGGTCCTCCAACTGTGTCATAGTTCGAAAGAAGGATGGTTCAATCAGATTTTGTATTGATTTTCGAAAGCTTAATGAGAGAACCAAGAAGGATAGCTATGCCATAACTAGGATTGAAGATACATTACAATTACTTTCTGGATCAAAATATTTCTCCAAACTGGATCTAAAAGCTGGCTATTGGCAAGTTGAACTAGAGGAAGAGGACAAAGAAAAGACGGCATTCCAGGTCGGTTGTCTTGGATTTTATGAATGCAACCGTCTTCCGTTTGGACTGTGCAATGCCCCTGCCACTTTTCAACGTCTAATGGAACGATGCATGGGAGATTTAAATCTAAGAGACTGTTTGATATACTTAGATGACATCATTATTTTCTCCAATGATATAAATTCTCATATTTCACGACTGGACCAAGTGTTTTCGAAGTTAGCATCGTTTAATTTGAAAATAAAGCCATCAAAATGTGAATTCTTTAAGACCAAAACCACTTACCTCGGTCATGTTGTTTCTGCAGATGGTATAAGTGCAGACCCGGATAAGACAGAAGCCGTCCGAAATTGGCCCACACCTAATAACGTGAAAGAGGTTAGGAAGTTTCTCGGATTTGTAGGCTATTATAGGCGATTTATAAAGGGGTTTTCGAACATCGCTAGACCTTTGAATGATCTGCTGATTGGTCATTCCAATAGCAAAACCGGCAAACAAGCTTCATCAGCTAAGAAGGCGAAATTCGTGTGGGGAGAGGAGCAGCAGAATGCTTTTGCGAACTTAAAACAACAGCTAGTGAATCCGCCTATGCAAATTATGAACTTCCTTTTATTCTCCACACGGACGCTTCTTCACAGGGCTTAGGCGCCGTACTGTACCAACATCAAGATGGAAAAGACAGGTTTGTCGCATATGCTTGTCGTTCCCTTAAACCGGCCGAAAAGAATTATCCAGCACATAAACTGGAATTTCTCGCATTGAAATGGTCGGTTACGGAGAAATTTCACGACTATTTATATGGCGCTACATTTGAGGTTGTGACTGATAACAATCCACTAACTTATGTAACGACGACAGCGAAATTGGACGCCACTGGACAGAGGTGGATGGCAGCCTTGGCAAACTACAATTTCACTCCACGCTACCGAGCGGGACGTCACAATGCCGATGCCGACGGATTAAGTGGTCTTACAGTTGACCATGAAACCATCACTGCCTTATCTTCTGGTGTGACTGCAAGCGTAGAAGATACTCCGCTTTGTTTCAGTACCGTTAACCCTGAAACTTTGTCAGAGGTGGACTGTCCCACCACAATACCAGATGACGTCATGCAATCGTATGCATTGAGTTCCAAGGATTGGCATCAAGCTCAACGTACTGATCCAGTCATCTCTGAGCTTATAAAATGCATTCAGCAAGGCACCAGGCCGACAGTTTCGCGGGCCTCGGGCACTAGTTCAGCTGTTGCTAGGTATAACAGAGAGTGGACCAAACTGGAACTGCATCAAGGGGTATTGTATCGAGAAGCCATGGTCGGAAATCAGTCATACAAGCAGCTCATACTACCAGAAGCGCTAAAGGATGAAGTGTTTCGCGCACTTCATGACGATCTAGGTCATCAGGGTAGAGACCGAACAACATCCCTGTTTAAACAGAGGTTTTATTGGCCTGGAATGGAAACCTTTATCCGTGACAAGGTTGCAGCTTGTGATAGATGTATCAGGCGTAAAGCAATTCCTCAATCAGCATCCCTAGTAAATATAACAACTTCTGCTCCGATGGAAATGATCTGTTTAGACTACCTCAGTCTAGAACGCTCAAAGGGTGGATTTGAACATATTCTTGTGATAACGGACCATTTCACGAGATATGCACAGGCATACCCTACTACGAATCAAACAGCAAAGACAACTGCGCGGGTGTTGTTTGAAACATTCGTAGTACATTACGGATTTCCGGAACGCATTCACAGCGACAGGGGAGCGAACTTCATGTCGAACCTAATCTCGGAACTGTGTCATCTTGGAGGAGTAAACCAGTCACGCACCACACCATACCATGCTATGGGAAATGGTATGGTTGAACGGTTTAACCAAACACTGTTGAATATGTTGGGGACGTTGGAAGAAGACAAAAAGAGTAATTGGAAAGATTATGTGGGACCGATGGTACACGCGTATAACGCAACAGTACACGACAGTACAGGCTACTCGCCATATTATCTTATGTTCGGTCGTCATCCAAGACTCGCCATTGACGCTCTTCTGGGTCTCCATTTTGAAGATGTTAATGCCAGATATGCAAATGAATATACGCGTAATCTACATAAACGCCTCACAACTTCATATCAGAAGGCCAAAGAAATGGCATCAACAACAGCCGAAATGAACAAGCAGAAGTATGATTTCAAGGTACGCGCAGTAAAACTAATCCCAGGCGACTTAGTTTCAGTACGAAATGTCACGTTGCGTGGGAAACAGAAGATTGCCGATCGATGGGAAAATGAACCTTATATTGTGGTTAGTCAGCCCAATGTTGACATCCCAGTCTATGACGTCAAAAGAAATAACCCACGAGCGCGACGAATCCGTCGATTACATCGAAACCTCATACTCCCTCTCGGTGTTCAGAACGAAAATCTGCCGAAAAAAGATTCTAGAACAACCGGAATTACTCCGAAATACGTTATCCCACAGAGGAGACGGAACGTTTCCCTGGCCGACGACGACGGAGGATCCGAAACAACACCAGCATTGCGCAGATCAACGCGAATCCGTCGCCCACCAAAACAGTTCTTTAGTTCATGAAATGAACTTGTTGAGTGAGGGCCCGGAAGTGACTTATTTTAGTGTTATTTTAATGTGCAAAGACAGTGATCGATGTGTTCCACATATATAACATTTGATTCATAAATCAACTTGCATGTGTGAATGATCAGATTTGTTTCAAGTCATATGTGTTACACGATCGATGTACAGAGAGGTAACACATGGTGTTGATTCATTATGCTTAAATATATGTTTTATATATTACTACATTGTAAATAAAATTATGAAAATTGGCATACCTAACGTGTATGTGTTGTCATTGTTGTTAATCTTTACAAGTCCAACAATGTTAAATCCCTAAAGAGATTTATTTAAACTCCTTTAAATGTCGAGACGACATTTTACAAATAGGGGGGATTATGTCATAGGGTGATAATTTAATAATCTGTTATCGTCAAGATACCACATATATGTAGTTTATATAGTCTGTCTTCATAGTGAGTATACAGTCATTAATGGTTATGTGTAGCCTTACTAACAAATACTACTAACACCGGATTATGCACGAGATATCTAATCCTTACCGCCACTTACACTAGACCAGATTAACACTGACGATCAGACGCCTTTATTCGTGCTGACGTTGAATGCAGACATACATATGTATATCTGCAGGTAAAATATATTATTAGTTATATATTCCTTATTATTATTATTCTTTTTATTATAAGTATTAGTATTATTAGTATTATTAGTATTATTAGTATTGAAATGATACAATTAATGAATATCACATCGTTTGCATTGTTTGTATTGTTTAACGGCTGATCTTTTATTACCGTTTTATATTATTATGTTTATCATGTTATATTAAGATTTGTGCATCGTTGCAGAGCATAACATTATCATCAAAGTCTGCAAACAATATAGACTCTAGTCAACGAAACCACCAAGTTTGTTGCTTGTCAATAAACCCACGAAGGGCTGACTAGGCCGGCGACATTAACAAAGTATTAACATGGAAACGTTTCAAACAACATATTACGAATCTATAATTGGCATACCTTAAATATATCGAGGAACAGCTTTATTTAAAATATTGCTGGCAAATATACAACTGGAGTTCACCTAGTTTAAAACTTAAGACCTTTTCATGTTTTAGGGTAACTGTTGATTACCAGTTAAAGCATTTCTGTCACATCGAGTATCAAGATTGGGAACAACAACACTTATTACATATAAATATACTGTTGAAACGAATGAAATTTGGTAGTAATTACTTAATATGAAAACATAGACTTTAAATACAAACGCACTGGCAATACAATGTGTACAATATAGAAGGACAGACACAGACTGTTGTATCCATTTAACATTTTTTTTATTAGAGATGAAATTATTTCACGCTAAACACACACTTAACATCATTGAAAACAAATCACGTATGTAACCCTTTATTTTAAAAGTTCATGCAATGTTGCAATTGCTGTACCCTATACTTCACAAAATAGTGAGTCAATTGAATAACATGGTAATGCAAATAGAAAAGAGCGTTTTGTTGATGGCATGCTTTCTATTTCGAACATGCTTAATAGATCTAACAAATATGACAAATCATTACTTTAATTCCGGCCTGTAAAGGGGAAATTATATTCATAATTTATTGGACGCTTTCAAAGATCACCTTAGGAGAAAAGCTGGGTTATACATCACGCAACAAAATATTTGTTCATGCATGAATAAAATGAGTTTGATCGCATCCACAAGACGTTTTCGGTATGTTTGCAATTTTGTTTGCACTATATTCAAATGATGCTGTTGCCTGTTTAATTTCAATGAATGAATTATTCTTGTGCGTACACGATCTGCCTAAACATATTGTAGGTTTCATCATATACCGGAATAATCTCATTTGGCGAATAAAAAAGCAAACTAAGGATTTAATAAAACTACTTGGTCGCAATTACCGATAGAACGTTTCATTGGCTAGAAATACGAACAGCATGGTACTTGCTCTATAACTAGAACAAATAAAATACATTGTGCAATGCGTGCTTTGATTTGCCAAACACTGCTACGCACATGGACTCAGTAATCAAGATATTTAAATGCAGACATATATGGACCAAGTGAGAAAAAGTAACCAATAACATATTGTGTGCATAAATGTAGCCATGTAGTATAAGACCATTGAGTTTTCTAGTAACAATTATAATATTTATATTTTTTCTGGAAAGGTTTATTACAAATAAAATAAATACACAGTAATGTTGAAACAAAACAGGTGTTATCTTAAGTAAGATATTATATTATGTCTGCTGTTGTTGTTGAAATTGAAAAGTATTTGAATTCTTTTTTTTTGGGGGGGGGGGGGTATTAATGGTACAACTGCAATGAAAGGCGAAATAACGATTAAAGAATCAAGTTCGATCCAGCTTATTAAGAATTCAACACAAACTAAAACACAAACCACAGCAAATTGAAATATTTGCTATATTGTTTTTTATAAATATATTTTGAATTAACTGTGTTTGGTATGCAGTTTATATATTAACAAAGATGTAGCCTCCTATACGAGATTAAGTTTGACCATAGTTTGAGGTTCGCATTCCTACGTAAGTTGTTTAACTTTAATGTCTTTCTGTATATATAATTGTATTTTCATCGTTAGAGGTTACAAATTAAAAGAAATATATTTTGCCATAATGCCCATAATGCCCATAATGCTTGGGTGTACTGAAAGAGTGCGCTAGAAAATCGAGTGTTTGGAAGCTTTGGAAAGTCAAATTGTAAAGACATAGTGAACATTTGTATTTGTTTTCTTTTTGTGTACTTAAATTACTTTCGCAGTGTAAATACATTTTCGAACTTAATTAATAATTTAGGTTTTGCATAACTTAGATATGAAAAACAAAAGGCGGATATTGCATATGTGTATGACTGAAATGGTTTGCATGTAGATAACATTAATTTTGCTAAAACGCATTTGTTTTATTATCATATCATTTTGATATATTTCGTTTTTAATGCAGACAGTAGACTGTCCAGATGCTTTACCAAATACAGGAATATATAGAACATTATATAAGTCGTGTTTAGTTTATTTGCCAGAAGTAAGAAAATATATTGTATTGTATTTGAGATTCGTAAAGGAGAGACTGGGGATATATTGTTGATATGTCAGAAGTGAATGATGTCGTATATGAGGAAACGAACCCCTAAAGAAGTTTAAACCTCTGTTTAAGTTAATGGTTATTAACTCTGTAATCAGGTGCGTTCATTGTAAATGATTCCTTTATAAATCAATCAAAATACATAATGTTAACATACGCATATTTTTAACGAGCATCAAATAGCCTTTATTGCATAATTTAATCTGAAAAGTAAAATATTTATTGAGAGTAAGACGCTCATAATTTTGTTATATGAGTAAAAACACATCTGGTGATATTTCTAGTTCATTTTAGGTCATTTTTTTCGGAACTAGATTAACTGCAGGCCAGATACAGTAAAAATGGATTACTAGAGTTACATTCTTTAGGTACGAAATCTTAAAAAAAAACGTTTCCTTATCAAACTAAAACGTGTGAATATCCGTCAGTCGATCTAAGTAGGTTTCGTTTTCGTATATTTCAGATCGACAATGCGACGGACATACGAATGTACTCGTGTATATGTCTTTTGAGCTTAGCACAAATCGTGTAATTTTGATATTTGCTTAACCGTTAGTAGACAACAGTTTATTAAAACGTGTATTAATTGCATTTATTGTGTTCAACAATGAATGAAGATATACAGATATACTCAATTGTGAGAGAATAATAGCGCAACAATGTTTGTATCAGGATACATATTTTGTCATTGCAATAGTCATGTTATAGTCATTATTGTAACCTATGCGTATTTATTAACCTAAGCTTATTAATTATTACAACGTTTTTTTACGAGAATCATGTACACACAGTGCATAATAACAAGACAGTGAGAAGTTTAAAACACCTGCATGTATACACACATGCACTCACATACACGCTTACAAACACTCATGAACATACGCGCGCACTTAACCACACACACTCATACACATGCGCACCCGCACACACGAGTTTTACACAACCAGCACACGCACACATACGCGCGCGTTTGTGCGCGCGCACACACACACACACATCAGAACGCTCACACGAATACGTGCACGCACACACACGCACTCGCGCACACACAAACCATACACAAACACGCACACACGCTCGCACACACGCGCACTCACACACATACCTGAACCAGCGCGAACACTCCTTTACACGAACAGGCACAACACACGCGCATTACAAACGCGCGCACACACATGCACGCAAAAAAACACACGCACCAAACCACCCTCCCCACACAATTTAGTAGTTTGTATTGTTATATTATTATTAATATAAGTTACCATACAGTCTACGGTGTTATATAATTTGTGTTTCTTAGATCACTATTTCAATTATTTTATGTATTTCCAGTGTACGGAAGTGCGCTTTTGGATGTCTTCATTGGAGACAAATCGTTTATTGTTTTTTTTTTCTCACTTATGTGATTTTTTCTTTTTGCTTCTTCTTTCTTTGGAATATTCATCTTTTTGTATCCCTAATTTTTGTTTTCTATTTGTGTTTGTATGTGTAGACATCTTATGTCTCATAACAGAAACCAACTGGACATATTTTAAAATAGAAACTAACTGGACAAGCACACACACATAATCATTTACATCACCCTCCACCTTCTTAAATGATTAAAATATGTACTATAACTGTAAAGGGCTAAACATTAAAGACAAACGCATAAAAATCTTTACGGTTAGACGAACAACAATATAGTATATGCCTATTACAAGAAAGTCACATGACACATACTTTAGCACAAACCTTAAACGATGAATAAGACCGAGACATTTATCTCAGTGGACAACATTCTAATAAACAAGGCATTGCCTTTCTGATAAAAATATTATAGGGATCATAGTCGATAATTTTAACGAAATAATAATTGGCAGACTAGCAAGAGTAGATATAAAAACAAATGAAACTCAACTAACATTAATCAACGTCTACGTTCCTAACATAGATGATTCTACATTTTACGAAACATTACAATCCTTAATAATTAATAACCAAGACAAAAACATTATAATCGGTGGTGATTTCATTACTGTCCTCAACCCATTATTGGATAAAAAGAATGGAAACCTTTATACTCATCCTAAAAATAGAAACATTTTGAATAGCATAATTGAAAACTACAATATGATAGACATCTGGCGTACGGTAAATCCAAACGAAAGCAAATTTACCTTGCACTCAAACACAAAACCAACAATCTTTTGTAGATAAGAATAATTTTTTATTATCTGAGTCACTTTGCAACATTATTGACACATGTAGCATTAAACCAGGATTTATGACTGATCACTCTCTAGTTGAATTTAAACTACACAAATGCAACCTGAAAGAGGCCCAGGATACTTTAAAATTAATAACAGCATCTTATTAGATACAAAATATCAAACACAAATAAAACAGGAAATATTAAACACAGTTCAAAATAATAAAGATGCAAATCCAAACACCTTATGGGAAGTAATAAAACGAAATATACGTAACACAACAATTAGATACACATCCTTTAAACAAAAAGAAACACACAAACTTGAAACTAAAACCATAAAAACCATTGAAACACTTGAAAAACAATTGCATGTAACAAACTCAACTGATACCACCGCCATTGAAAATGCAATAACATCAAACAAACAAGTATTAGAAGGAATCTATCATATACAACTCAATGGAATAATACTACGAGCGCGTGAACAGCATGTTGAACACAATGAAAAAAATACAAATACTTCGCAAACATCGAAAAACGTAGAAGTGAACAAAAAACTGTACACAAATTAGTAGTTAATGGCGAAGATATAACAAACAGAACTCAATTACTAGAGGAACAACGATTATTTTTCAAAACCCTCTATAAAAGAAAACGTGTTGAAAATAACACCCTTTTAAAAAATGTACATCATGCTTTAAATCAAGAGGAAAAATTATTGTGTAACGGATTACTTAATGAATATGAATGTGGACTAGCACTTAAAGAAATGTAAAATAACAAAATTCCAGGATCTGATTGCATCACAATCGAATTTTCTAAAATATTCTGGAATGATATTAAAACACATTTAATTAATTCACTTATCTATTCATTTAACAACGAAAACTTAACTACGCTACAAAAACAAGGTATAATATTACTCATTCCAAACCCTGGAAGAAAATTAGAATCCTTATCAAACTGGCGCCCGATTAGTTTACTGAACAATTATTATAAAATAGCCAACAAAAGTATATCAAATAGCATTAAAAAAGTATTACCACCAATCATTTCAAGAACACAATAAGGTTTCATTAAAGGACGTCTGATACAAGAATGCATAAATTATTTCAATCAACCAAACGGTTCTGGCCTCATTTTCTTTGCAAACTTCGAAAAAGCTTTCGATTCACTAGACCACTCATTCATGTTTTCTTGCTTAGAAAATATGAATTTCGGTGAAAGTCTAATTAAATGGGTAAAACTAGTCTATACTGACATTAATAGTATAATAATAATCAACAATTGCTTTTTCTAAAACAGTTTTAACATCAAACGAGGGGTAAGACACGGATGTCCACTTTCAGCCTCGCTATTTATTATATGCATCGAGTATCTATCACACTATATCCAATCAAATAAACATATTCAGGAAATATCACTTGAACCTGACGAAGAAATTAAACAGTCCCTATTTGCTGACGATGCAACTTAAAGTAACAATATCGACTCATTCAATAATCTAATAGAATCGCTAGCCCTTTTTTGAATGGCAATGGGTCTTAAACTAAACAAAAGTAAATGCACTGTGCTAAAAGTAGGTAAATTTAAACAAAGCAATATTCATCTTAAAAAAAAATGAAATTCAATTGGACATCAGATGAAGCAACAACGTTAAGAATAAACTTGACAAACAATAAAAATAAAACAATTCTAAAAAACGTATTGCCTAAATTACAAAAATTCAAAAATTGTTTACAATCAAGGCAGCATCGCAAACTTTCACTAATCGGAAAAACACCGTGTTGAAAACGTTTGCACTCCCTTAATTAATTTATACACTAACAGTTCTTCCAAACCCACCAAATAATATTATTGAAAATATAAAATCAGAAAAATTTAATTTCATATGGGACGGTAAACCTGATAAAATTAAGCGAACTCAATTAATTCAACTCGTAGAATATGGAGGTATCAGACTAACGGATATAGATTCATTCCTGAATGCAATCAAATGCAGTTGGGTTAAAAGATAAGATATTTAGATAATACCAATACGAGTAAATGGAAATTATTTTACCAGAAAATACTTAAAACATATGGTGACTCCTTACTTTTTGAATGTTATATCGGCAATAATATATTAGATGAAATTTCAACCAAAAACATATTTCTATCGAATGTTCTATCGGCATGGTGTAAAGTTACTCATAATTTAGAAACCAACATCAACAGTGAAATCCTTCTATGGAACAATAAAGACATAACTACAAACAATAAAACGTTTTTCTACAAACATTGGTACGAACGCAACATAAAATATGTAGATCAATTATACGACTACAGAATAAACTATTTCTATTTTTTTTGATAACTTATGCTACATATTCGGAGTACCTACTAATAATTTCCTTATGTACTACACATTGATCAAAAGTATACCCATACATATAAAAGCTGTAACCAATATAAATAACACGCCATGCACTAAAACAACATTTGTTGAAAACATTATTGCAAAACAAAACAAAACGAACAAAATCTTTTACACACTTCAAATTACAAACCCTACCAAAATCTCTTAAGCTCAAACTAAATGGCAAAACGTACTTGGAGATAAAGAATTCAATTGGAAAAAAATATTTGTGATGCCATGTAAATCAACTACTGATAGCACACTGAGAAACTTTCAATATAAATACATCCAGAGAATCATAGCTACAAATAAACATCTTTTTAAGTGCAACCTATCCAACACAAATCTAGGCGTTATGTGTAGTAAACATATTGAAACAATAGAACACCTTTTCGGAACAACCCGGAACACTTGTTGATATAAACCGAGTTACTTCATAGTTTGCACTCAAAGCATTTAACAAAGTATCCATAAGAAACACCATGCGTTGTGTTCGCAGAAAAAATCTTCTACACTAACCATCAATCAATATGTGTGTTGACATTCGCGACTCATTTTAAAAGTTTTTATGAGAAATGTCTTTGTAAAGCAAAAAAGTGTGTGCTATGCACAAGCATTCGTTGTCTAATGATGCTTAATATACCGATAAAGGTTGTTGCAATCAGAATGCAATATTATAGTTATTTGCTATAAAATTTCCTTGAAGAAACCAATTATGTGTCAATGCATTACGAATGCAAATACTATTCATTGCATTGCCGTAAATAAACCTGAGTTTATTGAACTAATGCACCTTTCCATTTTCACAGAGAGTTTCAAAAAGTAATACACTAGTTTATATAGGTAAATTGGTAAATTGCTCCAAATATAAATATTTTACTTCATTTCCTTTACGCTTAAATACCAGTCATTTAATTTAACCCGGAAATCATTAAAATTAGGCTCATAAATAAAGGTATGTTTGTTGTATACTAACTTACTAAGTATGTTGTTTTGACAATTATTCAGTACAGTTTTACACATTAAATGCGTATGTAATTGTTGTATTTGTATAAGCATTCATTTAAAATATAGAATTTATTTATGACTTTAATTAGCCCCAACGGAAATCTCCGACAAAATATGTGTTTTCATTGTAGCGCTTAAGTGTATACTTGATCAATCAATGTTATATGACATATGTTCTGTAAATATAAAATTTAACTACCACATGTCAGGAATGAGTATGCTATCGCGTATTATTTAGATTTAAAGGGGCCTTTTCACGTTTACAGTAATTGACAAAATTAAAAAAAGTTGTTTCTGATTCGCAAATTTTCCTTTCAGTTATGAGATGTGTGAGAAAATAGTAACACTGAACATTTACCATGCTTAAACATATCCATTATATGCATATTTTGACAATTTGAAAACCTGAAAATTATAAAGCATTGCAACGCGAAACGATTGAATAATTAAGTAAGTTATGTTAATGTCGTTATATTTTGTGAAACTACGACGATTGCTTATATAAAGTGCAAAATACATCACCTCATAGCATGAGCATGGATGGCCGAGCGGTCTAAGCGGAGGGCTTTTTAATTCAGAACTCCATGGGTCAGCGCTTCGAGCACAGTTGAGGGTTACTTTTTTATTTTTTAAAGTGTATTCTTGGCTTTTTACTAGAGATTTTAAGGTCAATTGTTTAAATTGATCAATTTAAAGCATTTAATGACAAACTTTAATACATGACACCATCTGTAAAAAGGCCCCTTTAAGAATCCGTGTTAAAAGGTGTACGTGGAATGTTTCAAATTTCAATCAATTAAATCACAGTTTTCTAATGATGATTACTGTATTTCAATAATAATGGACACAAAAACACACGTAGATGATAGGTAGCAGCCGAGTGTTCGTCTTGTTCGGATACCGGACATTGATGAGTTCATCGATTTTTACAAAATAATGTTTTTTTTTAAAATACCTAAGCAATTACTTATAATGTATTGCTTATACACCTCTTGTAATAAAAAAACTATGTTGTGTGTGTTTAATTGAGAAAATTCAATGAATCAGGGTAAGAATGATCAAACCTGCATTATGATCAGCACATAAAAAGTGTATCATTTAATTCATGAATAATAAAGTCGTAAATGCCTATTTAACCCTTTACATGATTAAAATGAGATTGACGAATAAATTCCATCAACTCTTTAAGTAACATTCCTACTCAAAATCAATGAAAATTTCGTACAATGTTTCGTTAAATAAAGCTAAACAATTAAAAATCAATGTTCCTTATGGCAATCGCCGAAATTTCAACGCCGGATGTGGTGTGGATACAAAATGCTCGTTTTTATTATGGTTTTAACATTGTACCATTATAGTGTTCGTGTGCCGTATGCATAGATATATTCGCAGGTAATGAGCATAGAATTTATTGCGTCCATAAAAAATAACAACGAGCATTTTGTATCTACAAAAATCTAAGTAATTTTACACAATCTAGCGTTGAACTTGTGGCTATTGCTATAAGGAACACTGACTGCTAAGGTGTTATCTTATTTTTCAAAATACTTAACGAAATCTTCGTTGATTTTGAGCGTTATAGAGACTTTAAGTCATTTAGTACCCAATCGGATATATGTATTTTCTTTCAAAAAAGAGTTTTTAATGGAAAGCGACATCGCAAAGATTGCCTATAACAGACGACTTGTCTGAAAAAACAACACATCTTAAACGGCATGTTTTGTTGTATTGTTAATTGTGTAACGTTCAACTATTGCTTAATAAAAGGTATTTCTATGTAATCAAATTTGCTTTGATGCAGATGATGATACACATTTTACTTACAACACGATTCTATCTCAATGAAATCCGTTACCTCAAACAAGTGCATTGGGGAAATACATATTTGTGATTTACAGAATCAATTAAAGCGATATTAATAAATTAAGACCACATTTCTGAATTGTAATTTTACTTTTATATTTTTTAGTGGATCGATCTCCTTAAGAAATGTACATCGCCATGGCAGTACTTCACAGTGTGCTGAACGCCGTCAGTCTGTCTTATGTCCACATAGTAATGCCTCCGACGACATGATCCTGCGTAATGCACTGTGCAGGTGTTGGATGACAAATTATCTTGTATATCGGCATAGCTTCATTGAACCTGCTTACCGCTTTTAATGGTAGATAGACATTTTCTTATATATTTTAAAGCTTTTGATACATGATTGGGTAATATTTATGTATACACGCCAACAGTTTGATCACACAATATTGCCCGTTGCTGGACATCGATGTTGCTTACACCAAAGGTTTGAAATACATTTGTTTAACACACAGCCTACCACATCACCGGAACCCATTTTGACCCTGTTATATACCCAATTGTTTACTATAAATTATTGAACAAGACAAATGAATTAATAAGGAAAGAGCTGTTTTAACATAACAAGTCTAATGACATTTAAACTACTTAAACATTATCACTAAGGTAGAAAGATGACTAACAGTTTTATTGCAGTCTTATCAATTTTCTTTGCAAATTTAGCTTCATGTTCAGTGCGCTCCCCGAATGCGATTGTCTCTACCAAAAACGGCTTGTGTATTGTGATTTCAGTTTTCTGAAACAGTTAGTCTGCAGCCATCCCCAGATTGTTCGATATCAATTTCAATTTCTTCTAAAACCGCTCGTCTTTTTTGCAGTTGTTTATAAGTAGATTGTCCTTCCAATTATATTTCAAAGCATTGACATCTTTGTTCCGACTTACAGTGGGTCTGGCGGGAATGGGTTTTTTTACGTTATGAAATCAATTTCTCAATTTAGTCTTCAGTCTTATTTAACCTATTATTTTGCAATATCATCTTGTAACCAGTCTTTCCTAGTCTACTTAATTGGCTCACCGTGATATCCACGTGGTCTTAATTGTGCTTGACTTAAATAAATAGGTGACCCATACAGATACCACTGTTTATGGACTTTAGATTTGAACGTTTAATTGGTACCGGCGGATTGGTTCCATGACGTGACGTCGATTTGTGACGTAACGTTAAAGACGTGACGTCGTTACTTAGTGATGTACTGGATTGACGCAAGGATTGTACATATATTTTGGATCGTTAATAAATGCTCATACCAAAAGCGGGTATTTGGCGTTTATATTGTTCCCACTATCGGGGAAATAGTAAATTACGGATTTCCCATTATCGGGGATAATTCTCAGTAAATAGCAAAATACTGAAATTCCCATTATCGGGGAAACTTCGTAACATTTGGTAGCAGAGCGTGGTTTCTAAATTGAGTGAGCGATGGATCCAGTTGAATATTTAAAGACAGAGATTTTGTTAAAGAGGGAGAAAATAAGACTAAAAACTAATTTTACCAGAGCAAGGAAAAATGTAGTGTCAGATTTGGAGGGAAATGCATGTAGCGCGACAGTGAACGACGCTTGCAAGCAGTTGGATTTTGCGATGGACGAAGCTATTAAAGGGCTTGATAGTTTATCCAATATGTACATGGAAGGAGATGAACTTGAAAAAAGTAAAATAGTAATTGCGGAAATGGAAAAGATTGAACTTGAATATGAAAAAAAAAACGGAAGATGCCTGTGCCTATTTAAACGATCTACGAAGTGAAACAGCAAGTCAAGTAAGCACAGCGTTGTCGCATGACACAGTGAGTAAACTTTATATTTCTAAAGACCGGCCGGTTTCACATAATACTGTGCGACAAAGTGTCAAAATTCCAAGTATGTGGCGTAATTGGACCGGGTTCGATGCGCAAAACGTTTGTGGGCGTGAAGCACCTCATGCCTCTAACATCAAAGACGAATTTGAAAAAGGCAACGCTATGAGTTCAGGCATCGATCCTACATTAGGACAAGACCCTTGGAGGCAACTCAAACGTGTGGAAATTCCAGTGTTCAATGGTGATAAGCGAGTTTACCAATCATGGAAAGCAGCATTCCTTGCTTGTATTGACAGAGCGCCAGACACAGCAGAGTACAAACTTCTTCAGCTTAGACAGTACTTATCTGGCGAAGCGTTAAAAGTAATTGAAAATCTTGGGCACTCGGCGTTTGCATATCAAGCGGCAAAAGATCGACTTGAAAGGAAATATGGGGGCAGGCGTCGACAGATAGCAATTTACCTAGAAGAACTTGAACACTTCGAAAACGTCCGACTTGGCAACGCAAAAGACCTAGAACAATTTGCCTATATATTAGACGTAGCAATTATTAATTTGCAGGAAGCGGATCAACACCACGAACTTGGAATTGGTTCATTATATGCAAAATTACAAAGAAAATTACCAGAGTCGCTCTTGGCACGATATCATCGTTGGGTCTTTGAGGGTCAACACAATGAGTCAGTATTGTCGCTACGGACATGGGTTATTCAAGAGGCAGAATTCCAAACTATCGCGTCAGAGACCGTGCAAGGAATGTCAGGATATTTGATGTCAGAGCTTACTTCGAAAAAAACGAACTCTAACAATCACAGATCGTTTTTTGGTGGTTCCGAAGAAAGCGGGAAAATATCTAAATGCAGAGTATGTGACAAACAGCATGGAGTATGGAACTGTGACAATTTTAAAGAAATGAACGTTTCACAACGGTGGGACAAAGCAAAACAACTTTATCTTTGCTATCGTTGCCTTGGGTTTAACCATGTCGGAAAGTCATGCCGTCGAAGTAGACAATGCGGACACATTGGATGTGAAGAGCTGCATCACAGACTGTTACACAGAGATGCGCAAAAGAGCATGAAATCAAACGCTGCTGACAGGCCAGTTCAATCTCCTACGGAAGAGAATGGGGCAACATATTTGTCTGCAAAAAGTCATACCAGATCTGATTTAGTAGGGCTCCGAACAGTTCCGGTTATTCTCGCAAATGGAAATCGGTCGATAACTGTAAACGCATTGCTAGATGACGCAAGTACAAAAACGTACATCAATAGTGACGTAGCGGCAGAACTCGGCTGTAAAGGTAGAACGGAAACGGTCAAGGTCAATGTTCTGAATGGTCAAGTCGAGACTTTTGAAACTAGACCAGTTAAATTCGAAATAAGAAGTGTCAACGGAAGCGTACAGATAAATGTAGCAGCATATACAGCTAACAAAGTAACAGGAGACATGGAAGTTGTTGACTGGAACAAGTACCAAAGAAAATGGCCACATCTTCGTGACGTAACATTTCCAAAAGCTACGACCAGACCTATTGTTGACATCTTAATTGGAGTTGATTGTGCAGAATTACATTATGCACTGGAAGAAAGAAGAGGTAGAGCAGGGGAGCCAATAGCGCGTCTTACTCAACTTGGATGGACATGCATCGGTAATCCGTGTTCAAATTTAACACCGATCCTACAAAAACATTATGCGCGAACATACTTTGTAAGAGACGTAACGGAAATCGAGACTCTAAACCTGACTCTTAAGAAATTCTGGGAAGTTGAAAGGGAATCAACTGAATCACCTGTCGTTAACATTGGCGAGCAACAAGCACTTAAAGCAGTAAAACAGTCGTGCATATTCGAAAATCAGATGTATCGCGTCGCAATTCCATGGAAAAGCAACGAAACTGTTATGCTAAAAAATTACAAAATGGCACTGAATAGAATAGAGAACAAACAAAAAAGACTTAAACGATGTCCTCAGGAAGCTAAAGCATACAGCGAATGCATCGAACAATACGTAGAAAAGGGGTACGTGTCAAAAGTTTCGGATTCTGAAGTGTCCAATTCAAAATGGTTCCCACCTCATTTTCCTGTTCTGAGGCCAGATAAAGATACAACAAAAACCAGAATCGTGCAGCAAAATTTGAAGACGTATCACTAAATGATAAAATGCACCAAGGCCCAAAGCTACAGCGCGATCTGGTTGACGTTTTGCTAAGATTCAAGAAGCATTCCGTTGCAGTAGTTTGCGACATAGCCGAGATGTATCTCAGAATAGGCATCGATCACGCGAACAAGCCATATCACAGATTCCTATGGAGGGGAATGAATCATAACCGTTGTCCCGATATCTACGATTTTGATAGAGTCGTGTTCGGTGTAAATTCATCACCATTACAAGCACAGTATGTCTTACAGCAACGCGCAAGGGAAAATCTCAGCGCATTTCCATTAGCTGCTGAAAACCACTCTCTAACCAATTCAACACGAGAGCGGTTTCATCCTGAGAGAGACATCAAGATTGGCGAAGTCGTTCTTATCATTAATCCGGAAACGACGAGGGGAAACTGGCCACTAGGACGGATACTCGAGGTTTATCCAGGACAAGACGGTCGAGTGAGAGTCGTACACATTCAGGTTGGAAGCAGCACCATGACGAGATCGGTGACAAAGCTATGCCCGTTAGAACTGGAAAATTAATGATTAGAATATCGAAAAGAACATACAATTAATTTACGTATTCAATTTATTATTTAAAATGTTGTTTTACAATATTTATCAAAATGTACTGTATTTTGATGGAGGGGAAAATGGACTTTAGATTTGAACGTTTAATTGGTACCGGCGGATTGGTTCCATGACGTGACGTCGATTTGTGACGTAACGTTAAAGACGTGACGTCGTTACTTAGTGATGTACTGGATTGACACAAGGATTGTACATATATTTTGGATCGTTAATAAATGCTCATACCAAAAGCGGGTATTTGGCGTTTATATTGTTCCCACTATCGGGGAAATAGAAAATTACGGATTTCCCATTATCGGGGAAAATTCTCAGTAAATAGCAAAATACTGAAATTCCCATTATCGGGGAAACTTTGTAACAGTTTATGATAATGTTATGTTAAGTTGGTGACGAATTTCGAACTACCGGTATGGCTGCACTTTTCAGCCATGTGCTTGTAACAGAAATATTTTCATAACGACATTAGTATATAGGTTTCTAGATTGTGGAAGCCAAAAATCGTACCGTAATCATTAAACGCAGATATTTGTTACGCGTATTATTTCTTGTTAGAAAAGCTTATGATCTTAACTTCCTTGTAATGCGCAATAGACATTAAAGCACCCATGAAATGTCATTTTCACTAGTACCATCTGTCGTTTATTTAAATTCCAATTAACCGCTAGATTTATTTACATTTTACTTTGATTTTTAGGAGATGGCTGCATTAATGTAATTTGTTTGGGTGTGTATTTCTTTGTCGCAAGGGGCTGTTTGCCAATACGCTGCCCCCACAAATGTGATGAATCGAAGACTCTGCCGCCAACTACTCGTCTAGGCATAACCTTGCAGGAAATAGGATAGGGCACATTTTATTCTGTCAACCTAAAAAGAGACATTGAAGCTTACGTAATTAGGTTGAGTCAGTGTTCGAACCTGCAACTACCACATTAGGAGACCAAACTGTTCAACACGGAATAGAACGAACTATGTTTGACACCAATATAAACAATTTTATTCAATACAATGTTTTGGTTCATTCATGCTTGCATGGTTTATACCAAACGTTCATTACTTTCCAAACACTTAAAGAATGTGTCTTTTAAATGAATAGACAGACACGCTTAAAACGTAAAACTACACCATTTCAACATATTTTGTACAAATCATATTCCATTATGTTAAACTTTACCTCAAATCATAGACTTTTGCCATGTAGTGAAACTCTTTTTATATCAAATCTGTGTTTTAATATTTTCTAAAATTAATTAAATATATAGAAGAATGAATACGCTTTTATTAAAATATTTTAGAGTTCTTAACATCAATTTTAAAAATATGTCATTTAACAAAAAAGAATGTCTGAAATGGTAACAATTATGTACATTGTAAAAATGATAAGATAAGTGATATCATCTATTTATTTTGATATATTTTTAATTGATATGAACACTGTCTACTAACAGTATTAATAAATTGATAATGGAACTAGACAAACACAGGATTCCAATAAGTAGTACACTCTATACCACTGTCGGCACAGCTTCACTATTTTATAAGAGTGATAAATGATTCGGTCTACCCACATGCACATAATCAATTACATATTTCCAAACATTATTGAACTACCTGTAAATCTCTATAATTTCAGTAGCATTGGCCTTGACAGACTTCAACAAAATCTATAGACAATAACAATACACAACACAAATTATAATAATGTTTTTGGTATCTTCAATAAACCTTAAATTTTAATGCAAACACTGTTTTAACAAGCTAAAACAAATAGCTTCCAAATATGTGGCTTACTAAATATCGTTTGTAGCAAGTTTTTGTCCTACATTTGTTGTCACATATTTTGCACTCCTATAATTATTATTGTCGACAACAATTGCAACTGAACATTCTACATGTAAATAGCTATCGAATGGTAGCTCGGTGGCTTTTTCATCTTTATGATTGTTGCAGTCCAACTCAAACAATAAATCATCCACTCCAGACTCAACATTGCATCCGTCTTCATTACTAGGGGGGACAGTTACAGATAAAAACACACAACTCTCCTGCTTCTCATCAGTCTCTGCAGTTTCAAACCCGAAAAAACATCGGTCGGTCGTGACATTCTCAAATAAATTATCATACTTATAGCAATTGACATGTGCTATTGTTCCGACGTTAAGGGTTTGAGCCTATCAACTGGCACACTTTTCCTCCGTGGTTACTTTACACATTCCATGGGCATAGCAGTTATTCAAAGCAGGATAAATAGTTCCAATAAAGTTTAAAGTTAATGATACTCAGAAATTGTACAATTACTCAGTCCACTGCTATATCCAATCAAAGAAATATCGAACAGTAGCCATAAGTCCATTTAATTTACTTATCAACTAAGACTATACTTACCATATTCTATCTCGAACTTCAAAGTAAGATGCTAAGGTACTGAAGTCTGAAACAAAAATAATACAGTAATGAGTGAATTATGAAATGAAAACTTTTGTATGTTAAACATACATCGTGTACAAATTATAGAGATACTAGCTAAAAATGTTGGTAATGAATTAATCCAAAAACGACCAATACCTAACTATGTGTGCATTTGATGAGCGCAATTGTAAACAAGGGAATTATCACGATTGGGGGAGTATTTCTTAAATCAAAACCGTAGGTTACACACAACTTATTTCCCCTTATATTAAATATAATAATCAATTATAAAAATAATTCCAGAAAAGTAAACAAAAGTGGTTAAAAAAGACTTATTATACAGGAACCATATTTTACAATTAACACTGCTGAACTGGTCTTAAATCTTTCATTTTCAAATTGTTATCGGTTTGTGTATATAAATTATGTATTTAAACAATCAACGGGTTCTTATATCTTATAAATATTATTGCTGAATCAGTCGTTCAACAATAGCACGCGTTCTACATCAAAATTGTTAAGAACCAATACCATGTGTAACCTTAAAAGCCTAGTTTTAATAACCTTTTTCAGTGTAGGGTCAAGACATCTTTCATGCATTAAGACAATGGTCAGGGCTGCGGGACGAGAAGTAACAGACTGACCCATTTCATTTAACAATATAAAATCAAGAAATTCTTAAAATGATTACCATATCAGCAGAATCCAAAACATTCTTTAAACGTGCTATACATGTACTTAAATTCATTAGTCATGCATTATCAGATGCTAGCAATCGACAAATAAAATAGATGTTTTTTCTACAAACTAGACCATTACTCATCATTGAAAAGATTTAAAATAATTGTGCTGCCGTTTTCTTCAGAAAACTAGCTCCAAAATTTGAATTACATTGTTAATATGGACCAATATCTGCATGTAACTTCCGTTTCAACAGGTTTTGTGCATAAACTGTTGGACAATATAGGTTCCCTCTGCATAATGACGTTTTTGTAACTGAGCATGAGTATACAATTTACTGAATGAATGTCTTAGTTGTTCCGTGAAATATTGGTTTGGTGAAAAATTTTAACGTAAGAAAGAGAATATTGAAATAAAAGAACTCACCTCAAAACAGTCAATATATGTCTGATATGATCCGGTGCCGTTTCGGGTATATCCGGAAACGTTCAAATGTTTCCGATATGATCCGTATTGGTTAGGCACCGTGTAAAAGACCAATGCTCATTCATTTCCATATTTCAACATATTTTTGAAATTAAAATCATCACCACTGAAAACTTAAAAAAAAAGTTTTCACTTTGTTTATATAATGTATTTATATAACCTTAAACTCAGTTATATTTTAGTATGTGAATTTGTTCAAATTTTAAATTACCTGAATAGATTGTGTACCTTTTTCTCTTTTAATGGCTTTTGATAGCAGATTCGCCCATATGAATTTCAATACGTATTTGAAATTGCTTGCATCTTTCCCGAGTCTTAAAAGTACATGTATTTACAACTCATTGGTATGGATCGATCCCAGTCTTTAAAAAAAAACACATTTACTAGCAGACGTTTTGGGCCAGTTTAATTCTATGACATCGAAGAAAAAAGTTGTTGTTGTAGCGAGTTCATAAATCCCGTTAAAACCCATCTCAGATAGACCGTGCACGAACATTGCGTATAACCTCAGATGGGATTTGGGATTAGTATAATCGAATCGAAAAACACATTTACTTGAAGACGTTTTGGGCCAGTTTAATTGTATGACCTCGTAGAAAAAAGTTGTTGTTGTAGCGAGTTCATAAATCCCGTTAAAACCCATCCCAGATAGACTGTGCACGAACATTTCGTATAACCTCAGATGGGATTTGGGATTAGTATAATCGAATCGATATGTCGAGAAATAAGCTGAACGCTTGAAAAAATATATCCGTTTTCAACACTCATACTTGTGATAATTTCATTGTAATGCATTTTTCCTACAAAATTAATTAATTTTCAAACACGTGTCAAAGCTAGCGTTAAACTTAATCACTTTAAAGCAGATTGTTTGTTAGCACTTTTTAAGGTTAACAGTGACTTGTGAGCACTTTATAAGGATTGTGCGAATCCTGCTGAAACGAAATAAATCATTAATACCTACACTTTGAAAGTCAAACGTAATACTTATCATCAGCGACCTAGCAGACAAAATATTCTTTAACGATGATAAAATAACTGCTTTTTTTAGTAAATTATGCATCGATAACTATAGGGTTTACATTGTACTCAAAAGTAATCATTTTGACAGCTTTGGTTTGTGCAAACTAGTATTTAAATGCGTATGAGTTCAATATCTCTAAGCCAACATTTAAAGTCCAGATAGGGCTCCAATGTATATGTCAACATAACTACATGTTATGGGTTTGGAGTATGTTCAAACGTTTAAATAATCAGTTCAGACTCTTTGGCAAACATGTGAATATTTAAGAATCATTGTGGAGTAAGTTTGGTAAGTAAACGGACACTTAATTGAAAACTATTGCAATATTTATCCTGTAATATTGGTCAAACTTCAAACTAGGTATCCTCATGTATGGTCCATTAAATATGGAATGAGTGATGTATTGGACGTCATCATTGATGACGTTCATTCGAACGAATGATAAAGGGGGCTAAGTTTCGTTAAGCTGAGGCAAATCACTGCGATTTGAGCGCCTTGAAAACTGGCCGAACACGTTTGCTAAAATTTGACATGTATATGGAGAAGAATGCGATCTACCTGTTGGCGTAGGCGTTATACCTGGGAAAAATCTAGTTTTCGAGTATTTCGTGTTTAAATATTTTTTCTGCGAAACACAACGCGCGTAGATAAACATTGTGACGTAACGTCATGAAAAGCGCTTAGGCTAGCTTCCATCTTGTTAAGAAACTAAGTTACGCGTTATTAATTCAATATATATACAGTTAGGCGTTAAATCTATAAACAACGACGTAATAATTGTGTTTGAATATCAATACGAAGTACACATGCATGTCTTTTGTGCAGATCGAGTGTGGTTGTTTAGAGATTCATGACATAAATTTATGTTATTTTGTGCGAAGAGTTGAAGAAAGGTTTACACGGCGAAGCTTTCCGAGACGTGTCAGATAAATGTAAGTACACACTGGTATTAACATGGTATTCTATTTATCCGATAATATCTTTAATATACATGATAATCATGAGACAAATACATTATTAATTAAGGGTTTAATTATTGAATCAATAAATAAACGTGAGCAGCAAATCAATTTAGTATAAACAACACGCTTACCTTAATGACGACAATAATCCAATATAATATAACAATTACAATTATGTATGATAAACACACAATCCGAAATACGTTTTTGCATTCGTTCGATGCTTTAAACAAATAAATAACTGTTAAAAACATCCAGAGAATTTAACTCAAAATTGTTTGTTTTGACAAATAAATTACGTCACACAACATACGTCATAAATTGCGCAATCAGTTGCATGCAAAATAAAAGTACGGAAAGCCGGTTTTGAGAAATGTTTATATAGTGGAGCAAAATAGTATGATATAAACAATAACAAACGATAGAGTGGTGACGGACTTCTCAAAATAGCATTAATTGAAATAGTTTCATGTATATTAAAATCTCTGTGATATCTTTGGTTACCATCATCAAATACACAGAAAAAATAAAATACAATGTAAGTATCACGTGTACTTTAATTTGTCCGACGAGTTGAAGAAAGGTTTACACGGCGAGGCTTGCCGTGAGCAACACATCATTAGCAGCATAAAGTGCGTAACAAATAAAAAAAATAATCAAACATAATTATAATTTCACATAGCACATTAAAATATCTATTGCAACTGACACCGTTTTGTAGCGAAATTTGATGACTCAATTTCAGCTTTAACAAGAGTTATAAAAAAACTTAATTTAGTATAAAAGTCACGCTTACCTAAATGACATCGTTAATCCAATGTTTGTAACAATAAGTTGACTACTTTAATCCAAAGTTTATAACAAACAATTTGAAACGATATGCACTTTCACCTTTATTAATTCATGTCTTTATCGAAACTTAGTTCAAACCACACAATTGTATTGTATTTCTATCTATGTTTACATTTATGCATGATAAACACACAATCCGAAATACGTTTTGCATTCGTTCGATGCTTTAAACAAATAGTTTACAGATAAAAAACACAACGACATGTCCTCAAATTCCAGAGAGTGTAAATAAAACCATTGTGTTTCGTCACCGAAATGACGTCACACAATGTACTGCGTAGTACATTTCGTAATATAAAATCAAAGCGCTGATTGCATTGCAAAATGAATTCAACACTATCTTGAACGCAAAGCTATAATGATGTTTCAATAAAATACACATAATTTTGTAGACAAAGAAAAAGGCTTAATGCTTGTCGATAGGAGGTTTTGGGGATTCCGATAATGACGTCACGTTTGCGCATGCTCAAATTTTGGCCGTCAAAACTGCGGCCATTCTGCTATAGTTTTCATGTGATGAACCGCATCGTGATAAAGTTACAATCATATTCGCGACCCTTTTGAAGACCAAAAAATGCTCAGAACTTGAAATTCTTTCAGATTAAATTGAATCCAATAAACGAACACAAATAAGGACGAAAACAAACAACAAATTGATTGAATTTATGTAATCAACATATAGAAACTAATTGAACCTATTTGTCTGTAAAAACTTACCTTGTTGCAGATTAACTAAATCCTCTTGATAAATGTTAATGCTTTTATTTAACTGTTCACACCAGTTTTGACACTCTTTGTTTCAGCATTTTTAACCCAGTGTTTAATTGTCCCTTTGTTTATCGCAAACCGATTATCTCGATATGATCGGATACTGTCCAGACAATTACTAAGAAAACAGTCCCAGGGACCTATACTTGTATGACTCTGTATGGGGTCTCTGCATAAACCACATGTGTCTGGTCATTTAAAACAATTTATGATACCTCCATGTCATCTCTTGGCATATTAAGTCAAAAACTTAACAGTTGCTTTAATAAAATATTTGAACATATTTAAAAAAAAAAGACATTTGTCCGAAATAGATTACCGTAACAGCTTGGAACTATTAAGTATATATATATTAGCCAGTTTAAACATTAAAATAAAGTGTTTAATAACTATACATTTAAAATATTTTACAAAATTACTGCTACACAATTAACGTATTTAACGGGTACCTGCAAATGTAAACTCTGCTATAACGTGTAAAGATCGTGCGTTACTGCAGTGTTCGAAACATCATCATGAAAACAAGCAATCGCGTTTGGTCATTATACGGATATAAAATACTTGCGTAAAATATATTAAATGTGTAGATTTATGGTATAATAAAATGCTAGATTTGTATCGCTCATTATTACTACAAAACAGTTTTCAATATACATGTACATGCAAAGACAGTTCAATTTGCAAAACGTGCAGGTGTTTTTTACAATTGGAATGCTTAAATTTATTAATATTTTCATTCAATGTAAACGAAACGAAAATTCATTCAATGTAAAAGAAAATTAAAAATCAAGATTGAAATGTATTGAGCTATTTTAGGGCTTTGTTTTATAACTGCTAAATGCACCCCTTACACTAAATTTCAATCGCGGATGAAAAATAATACTCTCGCATCCACATCACTTATAATAATATTCAAATTATTATATGTTTTATAATTTTTGAAATATCATTTATTAAAGTCTTACTTAAAAAAGAATACGGGTATTTATAGTTTTGTTTTGTGAAATTGTAAGTATTAAGTCTTCCGACGACCTTTACTCTGATACAATGTATTTGGCCGCGATCGAGAAGTTGACGGCCAATCAATTTTTAGTAACGGAAAACCCCTCTTGTGACGTCACACAAAAACCTCCTATAGTGTTTAAGATGGGGATGTCCGACACACTGCAGTTGTTTGCTATTTTCACGTTTTTAATATTATAGTTATGGGAATTGAAGTTCTACTTTTTAAGGTAGCTAATCGAACGGCCTCGAAAAAATAAACACGTCTGCGAGTATTATGGTTACTATCATGTGATATGTATATTAATTTTTTGCGAGAACTTTGGTTACCATCATTAAATGCACAAAAAGAAATAGGTTTTCAATTTTATTTCATCTCCCCACTCATTCCATCCCGCGAAACCCTTAAGGTGTCGCAACTCTAGTACAATAATTGAAGATTGCACACATTATTTTTAATGTCAAAAGCAATGCCATAGTTGAGATTATGACATTAAAGTGTACGTCCGTCGAAACTCCTCCATTATTGTTTTGATAACAAAAAGCTTAAGGTAAGTTTTTTGTGGCATGCAAAAGAATGTGATTCACTGCAAAACAGTCTTGACAAACAAATTCACAGTAGAACCGCGAATCCTGAACAGAAGCATCGATTCTGATGAAAATTGAATGCATACGTTATTGATCTATATATATATATATCACAGTGCCAGTGCATATAGGCGACATACCATTTATTCTTGCATTGACATAAACACAACTATTTACCGTCACTCCTTTGTATAAACTGTCTCTAAATCGGAACAGCAACACTGTCAGCTTTGACCAAAACATGTTCAAACACAAACACATGCGCCCTCGTCTGCTTTAAACTGTTTAAAGAATGCTTATTTTATATTTGTTCATATTTGCGCATGCGAAAAACATACGCAGCAAAAAGAATTTTAAATAACATTAATGTCGCCAAAACAGCCATAATAGCTGTACAACAAATCAAGTGTATGTAATCAAAGTATAACCAGTTTAAGCTATTTTTTGTATAATTTAAAATATATCCAATGACGACCAATTGTTTTCATTATTTTTACGTTAAATTTCTTATCTCTGTAGTAAAGTGCTTGTTGAAGAATAAACTTTCCATGTTTTACAGTATACACTTTCAAAAAATATATATTTGCAATCCTGACATTTCTGTCAATATGCAAGGGAAATCGACCAACTTCGACATTTAGAAATAATGAATTTATTGACATTGTTACGTTCTATAATATTTTGCAAAATGTGTGGTGAACGCGCTAAGTATTTTCCGCTTTGATGAATCCCCAAACTTCGGAGTAAAGTTTAAAATGGATGATACATATGCGTCCGTACGTATGACATAAATCACATCATTGAATGATACATTGTGTAATACAATTCAATTTATAGTCTATAACATTTTACTTAAATCTAGTTTTCGCCGTTTATGGTTACTGTTTGTGGACATGAGTGTGCTTTCGCTCTTATTGTCACTAAATAGGAGGTAGGGCATGCCTTTTAACCACCAACAGTCGCAACAACACGCTACCTTCTTAATACCCTACACACCAAGAATTGCGGCGGATCGCGTCGGATATAAGGCAATATTTTGTTGAAAATATGTATAACGCTATCAATATGATTTGCATAAAAGGCCCAATGTACCCTTATAACTTAACTTGCTACTTACGTTTCTTTTTGTATATATTCGCTGTGTTGGACCCGAAAGATTGGACGAATTGTGACGACATATAAAATATAAAAATATAACTCTTTCTGCGTATATATGTGAAGTTTCGCTGAAATTTATTTACTTTAAAGAGTTAAATATTATTTTGCACAATATAGATTTTCCACACGATTCACATTTGATAATAATATAAGAAAAAAAATAAAGCCGATATTTTTGGGTTTAAATCATTCTCATAATTAGCATTTAAAACACGTTTTCATCTGTAAATTACCCAATAATGCAGTACATGCATCGTTTACGTTTTCTGTCTAACGAAACATGTGAAATGTAAATCACATTTTCTCCAAGAAGCATCTCATTAATGACAGAGTACGTCGTTCGACTTTCTATTTCTGTGATGACATAGACGTTATTTGGAACAATCCGGAAATTAATATGTTAAAATGGTCTGTAAATTTTGTATGCACTGGTCAATAACGCTCAACTGTTGTTTTGCATTAATGTCTCTACATTATTATGTTAGTTATGCGTTATGCTTATTTTTGGGGAATAAGCAGTGAAAAGTTCTTCGATACGATTCTTGTTAACAATCTAACTGAAGGCCATGCATATAAGAAACTTAAACTTGCTGCTTGACATCGTTTTTTACAAAACAAACTCCACACTACATTTCTCCTACATGCTAATAAATACTGTTATTAACATGTGTATATCATAGATCAACTATGGGTTATATATGTGAGTTTCCATGACGCGTTATTCAACCAGCTTAAACTCCAAAATAATTAAGATTTGACAGCGTTGATCCCGGCACTAATATTTTTTATTTGTGTTGTTATGTTGTGTTAATCGACCTTAGTTGTGTACGCAATCGGTCATTCAGCTGTAATAAAATACTATTAAGTAATCATATGTGACAAATTTAAACGTATTGAAAACCCAACTATATCTAATCAAATGAGCATTTGTATAATCCGATCATGTATTGAATATACAGTCTTTGTATTACTTTCAATAAGATATAAAATATATACATATAAAATATAACAAATTATCAGATATATGTTTGACACTTCCACATTGGAGTGAGCATGATCCTCGATAAGAATTATGTCAAACTCTTATGGTCGAGGCGTGATTGGTCAATGCTAGTTCGATCAGATATCACACCACCACGTGTGCCAGTTAGTCAAATGTCACATTTGAAATGTCGGGTCTCACCATACTAATTATGAAGGGAATGACAATAACAAATAATCTACTTGAATATTTGAACACAATTTTGTATCCATTATATTTTTAATGAATTATATTTCGTATAGATATATTGATCTAAATGCACTAAACTCAAGTTACACAATCCTTACCAATAGAATCAACAATGAAAACAACAACAGTCCAACGAAAATAAGATTGACACAAATGCGTACTTAAAATAATATTTTCTCAGCCCTTTTACTCGAAAATCAGTAAGTATTCCCTATTGTTTCTTGAAATTTGCTTAACCCTGTGTACAGGTCTGTGTAACCCTGTGTACAGGTCTGTGTAACCATGTGTACAGGTCTGTGTAACCCTGTGTACCGGTCTGTGTAACCATGTGTACAGGTCTGTGTAACCATGTGTACAGGTCTGTGTAACCATGTGTACAGGTATGTGTAACCATGTGTACAGGTCTGTGTAACCATGTGTACAGGTCTGTGTAACCATGGGTACAGGTCTGTGTAACCATGTGTACAGGTCTGAACCATGTGTACAGGTCTGTGTAAGATAACCCCAAATGACTGACTCTACAATCAATTTTTCAGAAATAAACACGTCCAGATAATATTATAAAACTACTTAAACGTGACAATATTTCAGCAACGTTGAGTAGCAAACATATGCTGGTAAGCACTTGGTGCCTTTGTTAGTGTTACAATGATAACCATACCGGCTATACGTATTTTGCTCCACAACGACATGCGCTAATTATGAAGTCATTATAAATATAATTTTATTTTCGTCGTTTGAGTTTAAGAATTATAAGAAAATTATTTTTCCATAATGCAATGTAATGAACGCTTGGTCGCACTGAAAGTGTACACGAGCAAAATTAAGTTTGCTTGGTGGTTTTTCGTCATTCAGATTTGGACAGTCGAACTGTAAAGTCAAAGTTAAAGTTTTTGTTTGCTTTCCTTTTTTGAATTTCAATTGCTATTGCTATTTGAATAAAGTTTAGTTGTTAGGTAATATAGAGATGAAAAACAAAATAGGCGGATATTGTATATGTGTATGCATCAAATGTATTTCATGTAGATAACATTAATTTTGTTCATATGTATTTGTTGAATTATTTTATCATTATTGATGTGTGTCGTGATTGATGCAGACAGTAGACTGTCCAGATGCTTTACCAAATACAGAAAATGTATTAACAATTATATAAGTCTTGTTTTGTTTATGGGAGTACATTCTTGATATATCAGAAGTGAATGAAGTGGTATTTAAGGAATATCAGACAGCCAGTGTTTAAACAATTTTTTACGAAATGTATTAGTCGGCCTTGAAATGAAAAAAAAATATTGTGCTGATCATAAAAATCAAAGCACAAGTTTGACATTTAAAAATCAATTAAATTCTTGCCGAAATATTTTGAGTGTGGGGTAAGAGATAAGAGTCCCTTTGCACGCTTACGATTTGGTTGTTTAACAGGATCATATGGAGAAACAGAAACATGTACAATTGCACGTTTCTTATTTGTAAAACTCAATTTTCGTTTGTTAAAATGAAAGGACACATTTCTCCACATCACGATTTCAAAACAAAAGCTTACATAAGTGAATGTGCTTAATAAAATGGATAGGGAAGAACTTTTTTCTTAAACGTAGGTAAGCATTGGCCTTTTTTGCAAGTAAAAGTACTGTATCAACCAAAACCACATGCTGAAATAAAAAAAACATTAAAATTCGTCAATTAGTTTTAAAGGGACCACGAATGACGAAAAAAAAAGGTTCTAAAATACCGTATTTTCATATTTTCAGTATATTCGGTAATACAATTTCGCGATGTGAAATCGAAAGTACATCGCGAAAATAGGTGACATAATGATATACACACTATAAATAACGCTAGTAGATTGATCATTTAAATATATATTCGATTCATTACGCATGCACAATTTGCATTTCTGGGTTTACCACGTGACGATGATGATCAATCTACTGGCGTTATTTATAGTTAACTGGTAGCTACCTGGTAGAAATACCTAGTAAAATGTATTACTGAATATACTGAAAATATGAAAACTTAACAACATTTTTTTCAAGTAATACTTTTCGTATTCAAAAGTTTGGTGTTCGCTGTATGCGAAGAGGTATATCTGCCAGCAAAATTATCGTCTCATCCATACTCTCATTCATATCTTCAACTATGTCATAAACACATCAGGGGAAGTTGTTATTAGTGACTAAATGGTCGACTTAATGGTAATACTGATGACAGAGTGAGTTATACTTGTAGACGAGATAACTTACTTGAGTAAACCAAATATTAGATGTTGATGTTTGTGACAGAGTATTAGACAATACGGTTCTATTGTTGACATAGGGAATGCGAATGGTAAACTAAATGGAGATAGTTGTGACGTTACAAGTTAAATGTCTGCACCAGATGGTGATGTTGATAATTAAGTAAGAAAGAGTGGTAGACAATAGTTGATGTAAACAGAATTTAATTAATTAAATATAAATGTAGTTTATGAAAGTAAATGTTCTTGTTATCTTCTTTTTCGGTTTCAAAACAAAAAAGTACAATTGTAAAATAAACATTAGATCGACTGCAATTAACCGAAGGAATGCACACTCAATTAAATAAGTGTTGTATTTGTGACGTTCCTATACAATGTTGTTGTAAGTTATCGACCAATAACAAGTGAATAACATTCGCGGGCTTATAATTATTTATTTACCAAGCAACTTACCATTTCATGCAGACCATAGAGTAAAGCAAGTGAGGTAATAAACGCGGCAAATCGCTACCGCTGAAGTACGGAGGCGTACATCGTACACCTCAATAATATGGCCATGCCGGATTAATTAATATCGACGTACTGTGAAATAACATGGTATGTCGTCATAGTTGTGTAGGTTTTTCCCACTTAATTTTACTCGCAATAACGACATTAAGTTAAAGTCTCGACGTAAATGTTTCCGGCTTTTCCCGAAAAAATATTTGGTCGACATGACCTAAGTCGACAAATCAACATAATTTTTGGCGTCATGCTCTTGTAAAAACTACTTGCAATCATAGTTTTAGTCGACACGATGAGTTATTTTTTACGCCATGACACCTTTTTCATATCATGCCGTCATAGAATGTTGACATCATCACAGCATCAGGGTGTACCATATACGCTTCCATACTGAAGCGTATTTGGTCGAGAAATCAATCTTATGAATAGTTCCAGATGTTGATAGAGAATAAAAGTTACTGTAATCTCGAAAGTATTGTTGCCAAAATGTAATATCACAATTGCACTATTTTAAATAGTCGTAATATGAAGGGAAAAGATAGAATAAAGCATATAAAGACATACATTTATCATGGTGAACGAATCCAAAACCTCTAGAAGTTGATACTTACACACTACCACATAACGCACGCATTTGTATAAGGATGGTAGATAATTGCTACATCGTTAAGTCACACATGGTAATACAGTTAAAAGCATTTATAATCTGATAATACAATCGTTAAAAAATTTTCTATAGAAAAAGTCTGTGTTGCCGGGATACCATCATATTATCCCGAAAAACATTTTGTATGAGGCCCGGTAGTTGTATGGATCATGTGTAAGAAGATTATTATAGCTCGACTTATGTGATCGATGGATAGTTTATGAAGTTGTGGTTTTCATCTCCTCTAATAATATCTACCAAACTTGTTTAAAATGACTTCTTTTTTTTTTCTCGCTCATGTCCCTGGACGATCTTTTACTCCTCAAATAATATTTACTGAAAGTGTTTTAAATGATTGCACAATCTGCCGTGAAAATCTTCTTTCCGTGATGCCGAATTGTTTTGTTGTTTTGGCAGCCTGTTCATATGCTTCGCAACAATTGCAGCCTTTAACATTCTCAAGATAGCCACCCCTGGTTGTTTTACGACTACCCCATTATTTACCAGTTGTGTTCTGTGCAATATAACTGACGTTTATACTGTTAAAATTGTATTTGTTAAGCACTTATAAGAGCTCATAAATAATCGTACAATAGCTTTATAACTAGTACGATAATGTGTGCCTCATTATATAATTAGTAGTATACTAATTTCATTAGTACACAATTCTATTTCACCGACCAACAGCTAGGAAATGCCGAAACTTTTCATATGGATAAATTCTTATTGGAAATGCCCTAAGACGCCCCTTGTTCATATCAAACTAAGGGTGTTTATGATAACAAGTCTGTTACAGTACTGCATTGTACAGGCTTATATGTAAATTTCATTTCTTCGCAAGAATGTACCGACCCAGTAAGAAGCAGGATAAATTAGATGTTTCATCAACTCACTTTTACACAGGTTAACACAATTAAATGATACCATTTGTGTATTCACATCTTTAAGTAACAAATAGGTTTCAGCTCGTTAGTGGATAATCATATATTAATATCGGTAAAAGAATAAAGCGTTTTAAGATCATAGACCCGTGATGAAGTTGTGCCTTATTCAGTAAATGACCGTCACTACGAAAGTTTTCCGAGTGTGTACACAACACAAAATAGGGTATGCATAAATCCTCTGTTGTGTGAAGTTTTAGGGAGTTGAACATTTGTTTTTACACCATGAGGTCTCGGGAATTGAAAGTTTATTACATAGCTCATAGCTTTTTTTCTATATGCTACAATCGACGCGCATTAAACTGAATCACAACTATACCAATATTGGGGGTGTAGGCTACAAGCGATAGATGAATTCACATGTGTGACGCTTGTACGCTGTCAATTACGTGTTAGTGACACCATGTTTAAAAGAAGTGTGTTAACATCAGGCTAATGGTTGCTAAACATAGGTAAGTTTAGACAGCTATGTGAAAAACTCTGTTGCTGTAAATTTATCTTAACTGTCACAGCATGATTACGTCTTAAATGATTTATAAAATGAATCATCATATCATCCCATGATTGCATCGCAACCATTACGTTATGAAACTAATCTGCAATGTAAGTGAATGGCGATTAAACTAATGCACCTCCTAGATACACTCAGTTTTTTTAACATGTGTTTACCCGAGTATTATTGCTGACTTGGTGGTGCATTACCTTTTTATACGCTGGTTTTTTGAAGGGACGTATTATGTGAACACCCTTGGCGAATTGGCGGGCTATTTGAAGAGCGGGCGGCGACTTTCCGCAAATTGTATTACCAGCAACTTCGCTAGGAGCAAGTCCGATTTATCTTCCTGTGTTTTTACACATGCGAACTTGCGTCGTTTCCGCTCTTTAAGAAATAACTTAAATTTCTTTGCAAATATGTGACGCCCAAGAGGGAGGTAAAGTTTGATCTGGTCGAATAGCGTCAATCAGAGAAATCGCCCTTTGTTTATAAAAAAAACACACGATAAAATCATATCCGTCTAAGCGTTTGCTTACCTTTTCTAAATCACTTATAAATCACTTATAAATGAATCTGAACAAAACGTTTACGATATAATATGAGTGTTACTGTACATTTTAAGTCAAGCTTGATACACAGCCAAAAAGTCTTCCACGGGGCCCATTTATTTACGAAAAGGGTATATTTCCGTCCATAGCCTTGCTAATCTTAGTCATATTAATGAAAGAAAATGTGTCCCTTAAATAAATGTACCTCATAGGCTACCATTTAGTCATCATCTACTGTACACGAAATTATCCACTTGAAGTGGAAGACTTATCACATATTAAGGTAATAAAAATAGGCACTTATCACCTTAAGATATAACTAAAAAAGGCGAATAAAGACACTATGCTGTATATAAATTTGTACTCTACACCAGAATAGCGTCAAAATGGCTTAAATGACAATTCGAATAATACAATTCATTGTAGTTTTAATAGACTGGTGTAAAGGTCTGTCTGCGATCCCGTTTGGGAAATCTTCTACAGAGGATTAATGTCTGATTGGATCCTAAATTCCATATTACTTTCCCCATGTCACAATAGACTTCTGAGAAATTAAATATCACGTAAGTACTAGGCGGTCAATTTGGTTCAGTCGTAAGGCAAAGTGTCACCATGGACATTTAATTGAAAGCAGAGCTTTGAAATGGGTCTTTGACAATTTAAGAATATATACAATCGTAAATAATTAAAATGGGCAGGATATACGTACTTTACGGCCAATTAAAATAAAATTGAAAATAATTTTAGCGTCTATATGAGCATCCTTCCGATCCAAAAAAAACTAATTGTGAAAGTGCTGCGACAGAATTGCGAGTTTTATTCCAGATAAATATTCGTGTTAATATTAATGAGTCTATATAGTGATTGTCCGTATACCATTACGTCATCAAACTAATATAATACAAATCGCATTTTAACATAATAGAACTTTATTTATATTTCCGTGTCTTGGTAACGAAAAAGGACCAGTGGACACCTGCAAGCACATTACGCAGCGTTGTCTGTAAAAGTGCTAACGTAATGTCACATATGTTTTGAAAGTAATAAATATAAAGTAGTTTGACAATGGTAAAAACAATTATGCGATGTAAAGAACAAACACAATTAATAAAGAAATGTGTCGGAAATATTCGCACATGTGTGCTCATGAAGAAATGTCATGACATCTGTAAATACTGAACGTTTTTCGATAGCAGAACAATTCTACTACAAATCACCTATTGTTCACAAAGTCATCAATTTAAGAAACTTATAAACCAATCGACTTATAATAATATATACAATTAAATAGAACCATTTCCATGTAACATCTATAAATGCAATAAAAAATTAAACGATATATTCGAAGATGCAATTTCGTTACATCCATCCTTATTATTTTTAATACCCAAGATCAAAGAAAATGTAACATTAATCTATATTTATTTTGAAGGGTGAGTTACTTTTAAAATGTTTTGAAGTGCGTTCATTTGGAGATGAAAATACAGGTTAATATGTATATTTATTTAAAAAAAATAATTATAAGATTTTCACATTTCGCAAGAAAAGCGGGTGGTGTTAATAGGTTTATTTCATTTGAAAATACCGACGAAAGAGTGTTTATGGATACAATACTTATCTTCAATATTATTGTAAAGATTAATCGTTAACGTTCCGACAATCAATTTTGCTAATAAAGTACCTTCATTTTCTTTAAGTATAACAGGTGCGAGTGACTGGCAGAAGTATCTGAACTTTGTAATGGCTAATCAGCTTTTCCAGGAAAGTGTGAGTTAACATATCGACGTGAACTGAATGAAATACTGTTACAAACGGTAAAAAACCCAACAACGAAGCGAACAAACAAACACATTTACCATTTAGATTATTGACAAATAAGTGTTAATCTTGTTCGGGGAAGTTCAGTTTCGAGAATGAGCTTTTGAATATGTATTAGAAGTAGATTAATTTTGAGTGTTTCAATGGGGGCTATTACCAGTTAATGCACAAGCAACACGTAAATTGCTCTTTTATTTGTGAAGTATCAACTTCAATATAAAAGTATATGAACAATTTCTAAAGAGCGCTGTATCTCTATAACCATGAGGCCACCACGTATGTTCGCTTCAAACAGTTATGCAAGATGTAATACGTTTATCTAATACAGAATAAATAGTGATTAATATGAAATCAAAATACAAAGTTCTTATAAGCATATCATTTAGATATTTAAAACATTTTAGTTTAAAGGGACCGTCAACCACGAATGACGAAAAAAGACAAGTTTCTAAAATACCGAATTTGTTATCAAATATTAGTTTATATTGATTAAAATTTCACGACTTGTATTCAATAATAAACTATACAGGTATAATGAAACACTAGAACATTATCAGAAGATGCATGCTTATATCACGTGCTAGCCGTTTTAGTTATTCTGATCATTCTAACCTATTAGCTTTTTTTCCCCGTATTTTTAGACGTTGTGCTTCTTATCCAGAAACGAGTGTGTGGTTTATTGTTTTTATTAAAACCCCTTTACCTTCTGTACAAAAAAGCGAATTGAAACATACTCTTTTGTAATTACTATTGACTAGGGAATATATCTGGCAATGTCGCCTAAAATGAAAAACAAGAATGTATGGATTTTGTTCATAACCTTGACTGTTTCGTAGAGCAATTAATCATTTCTTTAACTATAATAACATACAATTATACCATCGTGAATAATGGGAATCCTTTAACATTATGTCTACATAACATTTGAACGAATCGCTTAACGAACATATGGTTTATCGTGATGCTCTTTCTATTTCGACGGGGCGTCAGAAAATACCTTTTTTATTATAACCGGTCGACACTATGTGTCGCAATTTTGTGCTTTTACAGAAAAAGAATAATAGTCGATGTGTTCAAATAAACTGCCGTTGCTATTAAATTGACAAACATATGTTTTGACAATATGACTATAATTTGAATGAGGAACAATTACAAATATGTTAAAGTCCACGTGTTAAGTTTTCATATTAATTAAAAAAAATACTCCATGACTCGATATTAAACATGACATGATTCATGATTTTAATCATACAGTAAAACACGAATTAATTTACTGTGCTGTAATATCTATTTGCAAATACTTGAGGTTTTCTGTTCAATTCCACGTAAGAAATTTTGGGGACGCGAACACCAATGAGCGTAATCAAGTTTCCCTAACCCGTCAAATCGAATAGGATGAATCTGTCGAAAATAAATCCTGTTTACCGATTGCATAACATGTTACACAGAAACGATCCATTGATGTACTGTACGTTTAAGTCCTCTTGGTAAAACATACTCTATGCGGCTTGTTGGGTCGATGCTTCTCAAACAGTTACTTACACTACTGATTTAACGTGTGGCAAAGTAATCATTTACTTTTGCCGTTGTGGTTGTGTCGCGGGTCGGTATTGTGCGAGCACCGGAAACTCAGTAAAAGTCATCGATAAGAAGTTAATGAATTATATTTACAATGGTGTAATTAATTCATTAAATTAATGTGTTTATGCTGTTCCTTATTTAAGGAAAGCTATTTTAGGACTTGTTAAGTATTGTTTTAAGATACATGTAATTGTTATAACTGAGTAGCTGTGGATAAGCATATTACCCATGAGAGATAAGTATTTTTCTCAAATGATGATGATGGAACATTGTACCTCAAAGACAACGTGATAGATGTTATTGAGTTTACAAAGTGCGCTTCAAATATAGTTTTTGCTCCAATTATAGTTTGTATTAAAAGAACAATGTTGTGACTACTACTTAATGGGTTATATAATCGTTCATATCGTTTGTGTCATTATACAATGAACTACATTGAGAATGACTGAATGTCGGGTAGGGCCCCTTCCGCACAAAACGGAAAGCGCCTTTATCATCATCATCATCATCATCATCATCATCATCATCATCATCATCATCATCATCATCATCATCATCATCATCATCAGCAGCAGCAGCATCATCATCATCATCATCATCATCATCATCATCATCATCATCATCATCAGCAGCAGCAGCAGCAGCATCAGCATCATCATCAGCATCATAATAATAATAATCATCATCATCATCATAATTATCATCACCATGATCATCGCCGTCCTCTGCCTCATAATTATCACCATCATAATCATCACTATCTGCATGATCGTCGTCGTCGTTACAATCATGATTGTGTCTCATGCCTTAAAATATCTCCATTCTTATATAGTTTATCATTACCAATTAGGATCAAATAGATTTAATATGATTAGATAGACTCAAGACCCCACGTCCGTTACTAGTATGTAAACTGTTACGCAATTGTTTTTTTTAGAGAAGAACAGAACAGAACACAGCTTTATTTACATCTCAGGTATACAGATATGCAGTAAGAGAAACATTATATATTTAGTTATAAAATACTAAATGGACATGTGCAAGGAACAACAACAACAGCAAAAGGACAAAAAATTACACAGAAAACAAAAACAGACAACTACAAAAAAGTTATGTTTTTGCACAATTTGAATGTAAGAGACTTGTTTCAATTTTATGTAATAAACGTCACAAACACAACTAGGTCAAAACGAGTTATTTGATATTTCTTAAAAGGGTGTTAGCAGATTTACTTAATTCATGTAGAGATTTCACGTTTTCTATAGACATTATTTATAAATACTTAAGTTTATTAAGGTGCAAACTGGTCTTGAAAACATAGTTATACTGATTCTATCGATACTAAAGTGAGTGCATTTTAAAATGTAATGTTCTCCATTGCCAATGAAGCCTTCGTTACATAAAGTGCACACTCTATTTATTTCGGGTGTGCCGTTCCATCAGCCAGTTTCGATTGTGAAATGATGATTAGCAGTGCGGAGCTTAAATACAGATACATGTAGATACTTAGATTTGGGAAGAAGCCAAGGTAATTCTCAAATTCAAGATTGCTTTTAAATGAATTTTAAAGTTCACCTTTGTTTGATTGGTTCATGTCAACATGCCACTGTTGAATGTATTGATCAATAAGTGCAGGTTTAACATGTAATGACGAGTTTTGCTCGTGCAACACGATCGATTGTCCTGCCATATCTAATATTTGGTTAATTTAAGATATCCATTTAAAGTTATGCAAAGTGTTATTCGTAAGGTTAATATACTTTGTTTTAAGAATTGTTGTTGTAATTACCTAAATGAGTTCTAGCCCAGAAGCCTATCATTTTGCTGTAAAAAGTGACAGATAGCGGGTATCTCCCAAATTCGCAATATAGCATATATGACGGACTACTTTTACGAGACATATTAATTTTTCTTAGGAATTCCCTATGTACGCGTTCAATAATGTCTATGTTTTCATAGCTCATATTTCGCATCCGTAAGTTTTGGTACAATAGTATGATACAAAAGTTTAATCCAGTGGCAGATCTGAGTTATTTGAACGGATATGAAGTAATTTTATTGTTTGTTTAGTTCGTTCGACATTGTTTTGACGTGCGCTTAGAAATGAAGCGTTACCTGAAAATGTGTCACCAAGGTATTTGTATTGCTTAACAATTTCAATTTCACTTCTGCCAATGTAAAATTTATTCCGTGCGATGTTTCTAGCCCCTTATATGATCATTTTTGTTTTAAAAGTGTTTGCTTTGAGTTTCCATTGTGTGTAGTATTTATCAAATGCGTGTAAACATCTTTGAAAATCTTTTTCATCGTCTGACAGAATTATAGTGTCGTCTGCGTATAACAAAACAAGTAGTTTTAGCCAGCGATAAGCACTAGAGATCAGGTATTTCACCACATTAATGGTGGGTTTCCACTGCCGATCCGATCAACTCGATCATCCCGATCACCGAAATTTCCCGACCAAATCCGACCAAGCTCGACTAAAAAGGGTATAAACGACTTCTTATCGACCTCTTGTCGATAACACACGACCCCCACACGACTCATTCACGACGTCAACTCAACCATCTTTCCGATTTCCGCTCGATAATCTCGACCTATACGCGAGCCCTTTACGATCTCAGCTCGACTAAGTGGACCTCAGCTCGATCGCCACCAGATCTTCACACGACCAGATCGTGATGGTCGTACGACAGTCGTACAAAGCGATCTAAAATAACTCTGGTTCAGGTCGAGCGGATCGGGTACAGAGCTCGTGTATGGTCGAATAGCAATCGGGAAGTTATCGTGTACGGTCGAGTAGCCTTCGATTAGCAGTCTAGTAAATATGTACATCAAATCAAATAGAGGTCGAGTGGATCGTGTTGCGATCTAAAATAACTCGGGTAGAGGTCGAGCGGATCGGGTACAGAATGTGTAAAAGATGTAAATCCGATTGCCACACCATTGCTTCACGATCAACTCGATCTTCTACTCGACTAATACACTACCACTTCCCGAGCGCTTCTGGATCCATTTCCTACTCGACCGCTACTCGATATTTTTTGACATGTCAAAAAATATCGGGTAGGAAGCCCGACCAATGCCGACCTACCCGACCGCCCTCGACGACTCATGCAGACCGAACCAGACCAGTACCCGACCGCTTGGTCGGGCTTGATCGAGTTGATCTGATCGACAATGGGAACCCAGCTTAACCGTCACTTATAAAAATATGGCTCTCAATGATATTTAAAAATATTGAAAAAAGGATCGGTGACAAATTTTCACCTTGCCGAACGCCGTTTTCGCATGGGAAGAACGGAGACGAGATATGATCGACGGAAACATGATTTGATATCCTTGTACATGTTATAAATAACATTACATGCTTTTTCCTGTCACACAGCTAGATAGCAGCTTAAACCAGAGACCATTTCTCCAGACTTTGTCGAAAAGCTGAGAAGAATATATAAAGGCATTGTACGACTTCTTTTTATTGCAGCGTAGGTTTTCAATTAGAGATTGAAGAACAAATATGTGGTCCATACAATAATGATTTTTTTTAAAACCTGCCTGGTGTTCGTTCAGAATTTCATTTGATTCTTTAAATTTATTAAGCCTGTCATTTAGAATTGATGTGAAGAGTTTCCCAAAACAGCTTACCTGTTAGTAATGTTAAAAGGCCTATAGTTATTAGGGTCGTCGCTGTCAATTTTATTTTTGTAAATATTAAGTAGTGCCTTCAAGCCAGACATTAGGCATATGACCAGTATCAAGTATCATGTTGCATAACTTTATATAAATAGGTAGAAACATGTGTTAAGTATATTATATATATAAATATATATTCATTTAGTATGTTATCACCTTGTCCAGCTGCTTTAGAGTTTTAAAGCGTTATATATTCCAGCGTGTCGTACACGGGTTCGTTAGTGAGGGTAACAGTAAGTTTAACGCATTGTTTACGGTAGTGCTATTATTACAATTTATACTTTTGAAATGAGTAGATAGCGGTCGATCTCGTTGAACCATACGTTATTTCAAGCGAGTACACATGATTTGTTGTAATTACAGGACCTCAATTTATCTGAAATGAACCGTTCAACACTAATAGCTTGCTCATAACAGACATAATGAACAATTGTTGAGAGACTAGTAGTGACTGTCATGGGGTGCATACATGTTTTGTCTGTGACATGAAATTGATTTAAATGCCCTTGAAATCGGCTAATTGTTGTAAACATAGATATATACCGATAACAGTGAGCTCTCCAGAATATGTAGTACCTGTTTACAGATAAATATAATTTTCCTAGTTTGAGCGCAGCGAATTAGAGGAAAATTATTTTCCTATGCATAAGAAAGTCTCCTGTAGGGGTCGCTCAGTGTATTGTTTTGGCGGGCAAATATGCTCGTGCAATAGCCATTCGGCTTTGCGATACGAACCAGAGAACACGTAAATTTTCTTAATATTTTATTGGATATAAAATATTGACAAGTTTTTCTCATGAAAATGATTATCTGCATGAATATATTTTTGTTGTTGTTTTAAACTATATGAGCGTTAATTCATGTATGAGTTATGAAATCTATATCAAAATGTGAATTGTTCACATTTGTTTATTGTCATATGTTATAAATGTGTCATCTGGTCGTACGCATAGATACCAAAATACAAGCTGTATTTTCAATTTATATCGTTGTGTTTGTTGTTTATTTAGGAGACGTATAAGGTATAAGGAAAGCAATATACTAGACTTCTAAAGATTACACAAGGTTATACAGCAGCCATATGAGGAAAAATGCCCCGCCCCTAGCGGCCATGTTTTTTTAACAGACCGGAACCATTTTCGAACCAATCCGAGGTTTTTCAATAGCCATACAGTATGTATAAAACAAGTTTTCATTGTTCGATGGTTATTGAGAATACACCGTGCAACATGTATACTTAAACTTTCGCGCAATAATAGACAGTTATTCTCTAATCTGCCTATCGTTATAGCACGGTCGTAAATCACGCGCGCCACCTCATTTTTGAGATGCATTAATACATGAGCCAATACAACTTCCGAGGTGGCGCTCAGGCCCGGTTGTTTTGAAAGTTCACGGATAATTTTACAGGGTGATTAGGTTTTATATGTTGTTTTCTTTTCAACATATTTCACATTCTTTTTAAAATCGGGCAATGTAGTGCGAATCAGCGAATATTAAATCATTAAAAAATGTACAGAAACATATATTCTCAACCCATTTAAAAACGTGAGGATATTTATAAATTGCGGCATAGTGGAGTTTTAAAAAGCAACTCGATGATTTTTTTCTGTGTGAAGAGAAGCTTTCCACCCAATTAAATCGCGAACGGCATCAAACGATTGCCTACAACATTAATTAGATGTTGCATGCACACAAATATTGGCTTCTTGCCGACGTAGTAGATAATTTTGCATTTTTCCAAAAGAGATGGGGCCAATGCTAAGGGGGTGGCGCTAATGATAGGAGGTGACGCCAATACAGGATGTATCAATTTACAGTCGTATCGCAATGACATTATCACATGACGTACATTTGATTGATAAAGTTATTTGTTATATTTAATTTATTTTTTAACGTACATACGAATGCCAAAATCTTTACAGAACATAAACACATTCTATAATAAGACGTATTTTTTTTTAAATATATACGTGATCAACTCAATTAAGAAGTCACCAACATTAATAAAAAATAGTGTACGATATATACCCAACATGTGCAATACTAAATAAAACCAATAACTTAATGTTCAACATTATCAAAATAATTCATGGACAGCAATATTTGTATTCAGTATGACAATTCACGAAATAAAAATAAGTCAATACTTCTTCTCGCAACGATGATTTGTGTCCCTTAATACAAATGCTTAATTTACTAAAAGGCCAATAATTCGCATATTGTGTATATTTTGTGGGATAGTGTTCCATATATTTAACAAAGGCTTACATGTTTGACTATACTATATGTATCGTGTCGTGAGAAAACCTGCCTTATTAACATTTACAACGTAATCAAGAAAATGACGTCAAAGATTTCCGCGTAAATTTCAATTTTTACCGAAGCAATTTTACATGAAAGTGATTTCATAAGCAATATATTGTGACTTTTATCACTATGGACGTGGAATTAGACGTAAGCACCTTTAACATTTAATATTCTGAATTGGTGTTGAATTTGGCATGCAGTTGTAGGTAATAAACTTGAATTATTTGGCATGTTTTGAAGCACTGTTAAAATGTCGCGTGGTTTCTCGAGAAATTTGAATTACTAGTAATTTTAGTTCCATGTACTCAATTTGATCGTGACATTAAAGGGGCCGTCCAACAGATTTTGGCATGTATTAAAGCTTGTCATTAACTGCTTTAAATGCTTTATATTGATAAATTTAAACATTTGAACTAAAATTCTCCAGTAAAAATAAGAATAGAATTTTAACAAAGAAGAAAAAACGTTAACCTCCACAGGGCTCGAACCACTGACCCCTAGAGTCATGGAAGCTTGGAGTAAAATATCTCTCGACTTAACCACTCGATCATCCACGCTCACGTCGAATGCGGTGGTATTTTTTAGCTAAAAAAAGAAATCCTCGTAGTTTCCCAAAATATCGATTCGCGTCGAACAACGCTTTAATCTGTTGGACAGTCCCTTTAATAAAGTAACTATTTCAATAGCTCTGGAATTTAATGAACATCACTTCTACGACCGATGTATATGTAAACAGGACAGAAGAGTCACCGCTTTTCATTTGGTTTATTATTTTTATCAGTTTCATTTCGACTATTAGAGTTTATGCATAAGATATAAAGTAAGAATTAAAAAATATTAAGTAAAAAATATTTTATATTAGACTCCTGTAAAAATTGCAAAGTCATGATCGATATCGGTCTCGGTGTGAATACAGTGATAGTACAAATTAGAATGTTACAGTCTTACTATAATAGCAGTGGATATTGCTCAGTTGGTTAAGACGCAGAGTTTGGAGACAGTGACATTTTAGTCAAGATCGAGACCTGATGGACACACTTTAAAAAAAAATGTCATTGTCAAATTTTAGACTCCTTATACATAGATAATACAGCTTTCGTTTCCATTTAACAATCTGTAATTAGATCTATATGTTTTGTTATTACTTTTTAAAGGAAATTGAAAACCAACATTTCGGGAGGACCCCGTGCAATACACCATTTGCATCTCAGCAGTCATGTAGCAGTGACAGCGAGTCAGACGATCATCCCGTTGACCAGCAGCAAGAATGTTATTGATGCAAGAAAGGTAAAATTGTGTTTAAAACAGTTAAGCGGTGTCTATTATAATATAAACTGTATAATATTGATGAGAATGTGGATGTTAGTAGGAATTCTAATTAATGAAATGCGTAGATGAATATGCTTAAATGTCAATTTTTATAATAATAATAATTATAATAATAATAAGTATTATTATTATTATTATTATAATAAAATAATATAATAATAATAAGTGAGACGTTATGGAATTCGATCTCAATCTTTATTTCTTAACAATGCTTTCATAATCAGGAGCGCGAGCTGTACATAAAGCGTGTGCGACTTGCATCAGCAGACCCTGAGAACACTGAACCATATGCACATTTTAAAATATGAATTGATAACCATAGATTTGTTGCACAGGTCATGCACGCAGTCATGTAGACAGTGGGTTTGCTGCAATCAAGAAACGGTACAGAGTGACTGATGTGGAAACCCTGGCAGAGATGGCAGGTGTTGTCGAGCAGTCTTCAGTTACCAACACTGCCATAACTTATCCGCTCTGGCCATGGAATGACTGGAAATCATTTCTTGAACCCCGCGTAAAAACAGTTCGGTAATTATTTAGAGATGAATTTAAAACAATAACTATAGTTAAAATATATTTTGTCTGAATATCGGGATACGTTGTCCATATTTTCAATGATTAAATTAGATTGTTTAATCTGTCAATAATGCAGGTTTTTGTTCACGACGCAATACACACCCACACACACACGCATGCAGTTTCCTTTTTTACTTAACGCATCTCACTATTTCTGTTGTTAATAATGTATACAATGTCACTACTAATGATTACTGCATGTGTGTTTGTATTTTGGGCAGGATGTCTTACAGTATATTATATAAACCTAGTGTTATTGTATTGAAAAGGCATCGCAATTCCATTGTATCGTTAATATTAATTTTCTGACCCCATGGTAAGCAAGTACCTTATACTTACACGTATAATAGAAGATCATTTAGCAAGGCAATTATTGTTGCTTGATGTGGTTCAAAATAATATGAAACTCAATGTATTATGGCATGTGATGCATTGTGTAATACGCGTTATATAATTGCATATTCTAGAAAGGTTGTTAAAAACAGCTGGCAAAATATGATTTATTATGTTCTCATATTTACGTGTTTAACCAATGCACATAAACATAATGCCTGCCAGACTCATTATTTGAAGAGCAGTTCCTATCCGCCGCTCATATGGCATTCAATGCCAATGAACGATTGCCTATACACTACAGGATAATGCAACACTGAGCCGCTATAAATATAGCTCGGAGAACAAAAATCCGTAAAATATAGTCTGAATATGTCAAGGAAGATTATGTAAAGTCTTGAACTATAAAAATTGACGCAAAGACCACATAATAAGTTGTAAACGCCAAATACATAACTGCTTTGAGTGTCACGTTTAATGTTTGTTAAGTGCACATGATAATGATTCCCAGTGGTTTATTAATTTGCTGACACACTGTTTATCAATCCGAAGCTTTATTGTCTTAAGAGACTCACTTGATAAATCGGTCTACGTCAACAAGCTATAAACTTCGGATACTGCTATAAAAATGCCAATCAACAATGCCAATGAATTGTAATAGGCTAAAATCTGACGTATGACAAAACCCATTGAAATAATATTATTCCAAACATATACATGTTGGAAGCAAATATTCATGAATTAAATTCTTATACGTTTGATAAATTGCATGAAACTCGACTTATAATCAATTATATTACATTTTAATATAAAAGAAATATTGGAAACAAATATTCTTGGATTAAATTCTTATATGTTTGATAAATTGCATGAAACACGGATTATCAACTATTATATTAAAATTTTTTATATAAGAAACAACAGAACAGTTTCGGTCATACAGCTACATACGCAACACCTACATGACATGCGATAACTCGTTTTGAAAAGTTGTACGCGCACTTCTTACGTTTATTACCTGCTATTACAGCTGTTTCATTTCTGTATATGTGTTGACTCAAAACAACACAAGTATCGTTAGGCACCAACACATGCACAATGTAAAGAAGCCCTATTTCAAACTGTGGGTTTAATAGTAAACGTCCGATCACGATAACTTCAAACTTTACAAATGTTCCATGTTTTCCTGGCAAACTGACAACTCCTTGTCATTTTATTGTGCAGCTAACCAGGGGATAATTGTAGTTTTTGTTTAAATGATGCGTTTTATTAAAGTGTTGACTATGGACGATATTTAAGGGTTGAACACCGCTGCTTTGTACGCGACATGAACGTTTTATCTTAAATAAAATTTGAAATTGAACTTGATTTTACCACCGATTTAGAATTAAATCTTCCTATCTAGTGTTCTTCATTATGCGGCATGTGGCGTAGCAATTGCAAGCTTAAAAGCGTAATTATCATTTCATGGCATTCTATGTACTATCTTGGAGAAATAAATATTTTCAATAAGTATAAATGCATGTTTCGCTACCCTTGAGCATTTAATATTGTAATCATACATCTGTAATCATTTACCGACTTCGCATCGGGTAATAATTTGCTAATTATTTGGCATGCTGCAGTAGTGTGAAACCTATCATATTCATATTAAACCAAAGATCAGAGAAAACGTGCAGCGTTGTGATGATTGTTTGATTGCCAGTCTTCGAGGTTCAGCTAACTACTAACATATAGTTTATAAGTACACAGCAACAAAAAAGCATGTGAGATCGTAAATATTTAAATTAAATTAATTTCTCATTTCATGATATTTGCTGTCGATAATGTACACATGGAGACTTTTCTAACACAACACTTTTCAAACTTTAATATCTCAGCTATGAGTAAATGTTTTAATAAAACAATTACATGAGGTCGTTTGACTACATTCTACCCAAGATCACCATAAAATCATTCAACCGTGACGATCGGAAGATTTAGCACGTGGTGTATGTATGATTTCAACTTCTTGCACGTGGATATCAGATAATATGCATAGGTATATACATTACTACAATAACTAAGTTCCAATCTCTTAAAAATAATTATTACTCTTGGTATTAAATCCGCGCCTAGCATTACATTTATGTTTTTAAACATATATCGTAAAAGCTGTTCGCTGTGTTAAAAAGCATTTTTGTCCCCTACCGGTTTACCGGAGGGGACTTATGGTTTGCTCTCTGTGTGTCCGTAAGTCCGAAAGTCTGTCGCACTTTTCTAAATCCTGCGATAATTTTAAACGTTCTTAATATTTTTTTCATGAAACTTGAAACATGGATAGATGACAATATAGACATTATGCACGTCATTTCATTTTGTTCCTACGTCAAAAATTTAGGTTGCTATGGCAACAAATATATATAAAAAATCTGACAATGGTGGAACCGGTAGGGGACATATATTGCTTGGCAATAGTCTTGTTTACATATCAGTGATGCTTGCAGACAAAAGTAGGCAGTTTCCTTTAATTCTAGCCAGGTATGTCTGCTTTAAAAATCTTAAAATATCATATTCAAGCCATATTTTCCATATCTAAATTTTAAATATTTTAATAAATATTGTTATATGATTATTTTGTGTTAATTCATTCAAATATACGTTCCTATTTGTATTTAGTACGATAGTACGGGTATGATGTGTTTTAGTCAAGCAGCCACTATCCTTATGGGTATTAAAATAATTCGGTTCTATGGATTATTTTGTTTCACAAAACAGAGTCAAAATATTGTTATTTACATTACTGACTTATTGACTTTTTAAAGAATGAAATAGGATGCAAAAGTGCCTGGATGAGTATGTATGTGTTTTATATTTAGCCTCTGAAAGTTAACAACAATATTATAACACGGTCGATGAATGTATTCAACATGTTTAAGTTGCAAACACGCATTTAGCGATATCTAAAGTGTGTCTTCCAAAAGGTTATTTTCAAGTGCATTGAAGTGTGTTCATCTTGATAACAAAATACATAAATATACTTGATGATTATATAATTAAATGATGCGGCCTTGTGTATGATAGATATGGAAAGCATAAGATGTTTTTGCACTGTGTAAAACAATTGCAAAAAAAAGCCGGATGTTTGATCCATTTAGTTGCCATTACACTTATGAATGCTAAAGGCCTGCATAATTAAACGCATATACTTGACATTTCTGTATTTCTACAGTTGCAAATGTAAAATGATCGCAAATGTGTTTATGAAAGAATGATATCGATTAGAAAATAATGCTTTATGATAATTTAAGTAAAAGTTACTTAATAACGTCTATATAATCGTTTGTTTATAACGACACGTTACTTTTTATTTGAACAAGATGAAAATGATTAATACAGTATCTAATCCAGTTATATAATCTATGCATCGCTGTATAATATCAATAACCATATACTCACAGTGGGGTAACGCTGCAAAAAAACAACAAAGATCTAAAACAGATAAAAACAGTGGTTAATAATAACTTACTATCAAACCTATCTACTAACAATAAATCAACTGCATTATTGTAAATATAAATATTGTGTAATCTATTAACATGGTATAAACGGCCACCGGAAAAATTTGCGAAAATGAAATTTCGCAAACTCAATTAACCTTTTTCTTGACGATTTGCTTCTTTGAGATAAAGCATACGATAAAAGTCTTTTTGTTGATTAAAAGTTGATTATTTTTGCTTATAAAATGCGTTTTTTCACTATGAAATTTATTCGCAAAGTTGGTCCTCCCATGGGATTTTTGCATTTTCCCATTTTTTCCAATTTGCAATATTTCAAATGGGATTTCTTCCCGTGGGATTTTTTTTCCAAACGCATTATTTTACATTTTCCTACTTATTATTATTATTATTAAGTTTTATTATTAGTATAATTATTATCATTATATTAATAATATATTATATTAACTACCTTTGTATATTTTTATTTCTGTTTAAAACACATTTCGATAATAAAGTAAATGTTTTTCAACGTCAAATAAAGCTGTAAATAATAACGTTAGATAAATAATCATTATTACTATTATCAGCGGCTGCTAGAAGCAGTATTAGTAGGAGTAGTAGTAGTCGTAGAAGTAGTAGTAGTAGTAGCAGTAGCAATAGCAGTAGTAGTAGTAGTGGTAGTAGTAGTAGTAGTAGTAGTATACAAATTAGTATAATTAGTGTTTGAATAATAGTAATCTATACATAAGTAATGGAGCTCAGTGTGATACACTTTCATGTGTATTCAACTGACATATTTCAACTACTACCACTACTACTTCTACTACTACTTCTACTACTACTTATACTATTACTACTACTACTACTACTACTACTACTACTACTACTACTACTACTACTACTACTACTACCACTACTACTACTACTCCTACTACTACTACTACTACTACTACTACTAATACTACTACTACTACTACTACTACTACTACTATTACTACTGCTACTACTACTACTACTACTACTACTACTACTACTTCTACTACTACTACTACTACTACTACTACTACTACAACTACTATAACTAATACTTCTACTACAACGTGTACTTCTACTTCTATAATGATAATTATTATACATAATTATAATAAATGATTATAACAAATAATAATAATAATAAATACAATAATAATAAATATAATAATAATAATAATAATCATAATAATTCTACTAATAATACTAAGCGAATTCTTCTTCTTCTTCTTCTTCTTATTATAATTATTATTATTGTTTTCGCATTTATAAAGTCTTATGCAACTTAAACATATTATTAATATTATTATAATAATTATTATTATTATTGTTTTCGATTTACAAACTCTTAAGCGACTTAAGAAATTGCGAAAAAATCTAATGAGAAAAAAAATCCAATTGGAAAACAATTTCCACTGGAAAAACAAATTCAATTAGAAAAAAAGTCCCATTTTCAGACACGAGTAAACGCATTTACATGGTGTAGATTGTTGTTTATTTGATAAGACATAGTGTTTATGGAAGTTACATGTATAAATCTCTCAAAATAATAAAAAAATCCCATGAGATTTTTTTCCCATTTTAAAAATGGGATTTTTGTATTACTCAAAATTATGAATTTTTGTCCGCATAAAAATGATTATAAAATCTTTAAATCACGTTTAAATACTTAAATAGGCGTAGAGAACCCGTTTTTAAAAATGCGAAAAATCCCATGGGATTTTTCCTCATATTGCAATTATCGAAACTTATTCCCATTGGAAAAAAAATCCATGGAAGAAAAGAAAATTCCATGGGGAAATGCAAAATCCCATGGGAGAACAACTTATCCAATGAATTTCATAGTGCAAAAATGATTTTGTAAGTAAAAACAAACAATTATTAATAAAAAAAGACTTGCATCGCATGCTTTATCTCAAAGAAGCAAATCTTCACGTAAAAGGGTTCTTGAGTGTGCGAAATGTCGGGTTCGCAAAGTTTTTCCCGTGGTCGTTTATATTAAAGAAGCGTATGTCATGGCAAAAGAGCAATCACTATTATGATATTACTTATATTCAAACCTTTCTCGTGCTCCTGATGCTATCTGTGGAGTTACATTGTTTAATTGGGCATAGCACAAACATAGCTTTTGTTGTTTTTTTCGAAAATATTATAACTTTAAAGTGATATTATGGGCATCTAACAGTATATAGGTGTCTATCGCAACCGTTGTTTGTTTTTGGTGTTTTCACTTCATATACACTTATATTTGTTAATGCAGCATCAACATACTTAAACAGATCTCGGAAAGAGAAAAATAATCCATTTGAATATCAACCGTACTTTCGTTTTGACAACAGACGACAGAAATGATTCGATGTACGATGTGAGTCTAAATGCAGTTTTCATGCAGATTTGTTCATACGACACAAAGACACAATTTTGTTTTACGGATCATTTCGGCTTAGAGGAATGGGTGAGTCATGTAAAATATCGAAAACAATATATATTTTTATAAACAACTGGTAGCAAGATGAGATGTAGATAATTGGTCAGTTACCACATTTTAACTAACTCTTTTGACCTGTTAATTCTTTTCAACTCAATTCAACAGTGAAAAATGCCCATACCATCACTTTAAGGTTTATGTAATTACAGCTTTTCACAGTGACTGTTTCAAGCTTCAACAGCAAAGGATATGTTAAAATAGTTATAATAGACTCTACTAATTAGAACTTAAAAGCCGATTTTCTGCATCTTTGATAATTCCATAGAATTGCGTATAGTTGTATGTTGTTTAGTTCTGATACATCTTATATTGGATGGTTAATGCAAATGTATCAATTATATTTACTTGGAGGTAAATAATGCGATTATGTTTCACACAATTGGAAACACAAAATACCTTGATTTCCATTATGTTGATAACCTTTGAAGTCTATTAGTAACATTCACCATCTCGTTCTCATACACAATGCACATAGACCATCGTAAATAAAGAGCGCCCTATCAAGTTATAAGATGCTTCTTAGCCGTTTTAGTACTTCTGACCTTCATCTCTTTGAAAGTAGTGGGAAAGTTATGGCTGAAATAATTATGTATTTTTTTCGGTTTTGGAAATCAAACTTGCAACAACGGTTTGTCGTCCAAATTTTGCTATGCATATTTTAGGATCAACATTTACTTAACTGCGTATATAATTGGTGCTAAAACTCAACATATGTTTGAACATTATTATACCGTTTTTGACTGGATCGGAAGGGATTTTAACCGCCAATTATAATAAGTGGTATAATTATTTAACTATTCTTGTATCTATAACTGTATAACAAAGTCAGCGGGAAACAGTTTGATATGAATTGTGGTAATCTTGTTTTTCACGACAATATCGCTTGCTCCAAAGTTGCCAATGATTCTTGAATCGATTGAAATTGAATCAAATTATCATACGATCTATTTAACACACATTACAGTGTAAAGAGAAATGTTTGTTGTTGCCTTAAATATATCCGAGTGTAGGAGAGAAGACCAAAGAAACCTTTTCTTAAACAGATGCAGGCGGTCAAATGTATGTATCTAAAGCTTATGATTCAGATTTGTGTTTCCATATAAGGTTGGTTTTAGTTCAAGGAACGTCAACCCCGATAAACACTTCTGCAAAATAAAACAAAACATCTTAAGTTGTTTCGAATAGTCTTATGTAGCAAATTTCTCAGTAACACGGGGCCATATAGAACCATTCCCTGTTTTTTAGAAACAGATACAATCATGTGAAAAATCACCCTGCATAGCTAACTTCATACATGTCAGCATCATAGTGTTACATGCATATACTCTCATGTTTTTGTTTCTATACTAACTGTTCGCATTTTCTTAAATTTAATTGCATGATGAATCGTTTTAGAATGAAAACATGCATGCACGTAGAAATAATTGTGAGTGGTCATACAGAGAATTCCGACGTATCTCGAATGCTGCCGTACTCGTAGAAAGAAACACGCAGTTTTGCATTCGAGAGTAGTCAATTAACGTCCGCGATCATGCAGTATCGGATTAAGTTCATAATAATAATGTTGAGTCTCAGCCTTACTTGCGTGCATGATTACATGACTCAGAATTCTAGATATACACAATAAAAACTATTCAGGGTAGTTACGCTACATCTGCACTGACCGAATATCTCAAACATCACATGAACAATCTAATCAACCTGTTTCTAATCTCATGTTCTCCTCAACACATTATTCAAAACACTGTCTTCGATTGCTTAGCTTTATCATTAAGCCCACATCCCCACGTTTGAACCTTTTAATATGAAAAAATAAAAAGCACTTTTCATGTAAATATAATATGTGCACAATGATAATTAATTGTGCATTTTGCTATAATCCTTCCACTTTTAACTGTGCTTAAACATATTTCCCATTTTATAACATTTGTTTAAATACCACAGTTCGTTAACTATATTTTATATCACACACCACTTAGTGCAATATGAACTTTGCATGCAGAATTATTGCAATAAAAACGTGTCAAGATTCTACAGCGCGTTAGTTGAAGCAAATAATGAACAAGGCACACAACTATTCGAATTTTTTGTAAATTCAAAGAACGATATGAATATAATTTAACACATTAATTCTATTAATAATAATCATCACATAGAACTGACAATGGAAACAGAAAATATTTAGGTTCAACTATAATATCTTCATAAGTAATATTGGGTTTTGCAATCTTATCTGAAGATAAAATAGTTTCAGAAACCCATTAAAGGGTTAGTTGGATGGTCGGAGAATGGTCAGAAACCACATACCTTTTTTCGCATGTAAAATACGTTTAGACCAATATGTTTAAGTTTTAATACCCAATAGTGCTCATGGTTAGCGCCATTCGAACAAACAAAACCATCAATTCTACTTTATGGATGATTACTCACATTTTCGCCATCACAATCACTTCTCAGTAAGCATCTTCCAAAGATAATATTTACTTTGAAATATATGATAATATCCATTCCAATAGAATTTCAAATAACTTTGATAAAAAGAGTTTCCGAAGTGCTAAACAACAAACTAACGAGGCCCAATTGCATAAAAACTGACTTTCATCTTCTGTTTTCAGACCGCTCTAGTACCACTGGAGTCGCCACTGGGTCAACACTACTTTTATTTTTTTTATAAAATGGTTTATTTAGAATACAAGATTATTGTACACTCAATTTTTAGAATTGTTAAGTCGAACGCGATTTCAAATGTAGTTTCCTATAATGTAATGACACACTGTCACATTATTCTTTGATAAATCTACATCTTTTCTGGAGGTTAATTGCATAGAAAAGCCGAAGGCAGTTATACAATTCGAAACATCACTCGTCTTGTTTAACTTAATCTGCCATGTACCGTATATTTAGGCTCAATGTATTAGATGCAGGATATAACGGAATATTTATTGTCGCGTTTGCTTAATGACTTTTATAAAAGGACAAAGAAACTCTCTAAACATTGGCTTTTCTTGAAGAAGAATGCACAATATTAGGTTGAATGTAACGAAAAGTTTAGTGAAAACATATTTGAAATACGCTTTAACGAAACTGAGGCATACCGTTAGATTATTTCTTTAGTATAATTTGCTGGGTGGAACACTATCTTTAGTATGAATAGATCGATCCCGCTGGTTATATTTATAATACTGACGTTTATGTCTTACCTATCATGAAAACGTTAACTATGAATAATGTTGAGTAGTACAATATGATAATAATTCAAAATTTCGAATTCCTCTTTTGACTTCAGATGTTTTGATAAGAATAACAGTAGTTTATGATGTTTATAATTTGTTGAACTGTGAATTCTGACATGGTGTATTTTCGCCTCAGCTAAAGCCTCACGTTATTTTTTCGGAAAGAAATGGATTTATGTTAAGATTGACTTGAATGTTTATTTCATATCAAGCTGCATCATTTCAATTATTCAAATCCAAGGAGGAAATGCTTTGACCAACGTCTGAGTGTGCGTTTGATAACCTGTTTTACGGAAATCGCAATTTATGGTTTTCGACGTCGACAGTGACAAAGACAATTTTCAGACGTGGAGGGGATTGGTGTATGGAATATGAATAATTTAACTTTTTGAAAATTGAATTCGGATTAAAAACATAAAATTTATTAATGTGAAATAAAACAATAATATCCACTTTATCGTTGTTTAAAGATCTTTTTGAATACACATTCATGAACAATGTCATATTCAAGAAATCAGTCCAAGCTTTATAGAGCGCGATTATATGTGTCTTGTTCTGATACAACTGGGCATAATACATGTGCGTAAAGTGTCGTCCCAGATTAGCCTGTGCAGTCCGCACAGGCTATTCAGTGACGACACTTTCCGCCTTAACTTGATTTTCGAAAAGGAGGGACTTCCTTGAAACTAAAAATACCATAGAAGCGGAAAGTGTCGTCCCTGATTAGCCTGTGCGGACTGCACAGGCTAATCTGGGACGACACTTTTCGCACATGAATTAAGCCCAGTTTTCTCAGAACACGACACATATGTGCGTGTTTACTGGGAACTGTGTTTATCGCTACATTAGCCAGATTATATTGCGAAACTTTCATCGTGTATATGTACACGTTGTTTAATGAGTGAAATTGCATAATTATTGTCATGTTATTGTAAGTTGTTATATAATAGCATATTATAAATTCAAAAATAAAGTCATTTCCTTATAAAATGTTAACAACTCGAATTCATATTCCTGTCAATTCTATTGTAAAGCTGGCTGTAACACTTTCAAAATCGTACGTGCCTATTATTGTTTATTCACGACACGTACGTTTTATTTAATCGGTGTCATTGAGACTATATTATACCGCCACATTAATTTGATAGAGTTATTAATGGTCTGTGAGGATGATATATACAAGCTTGTATCAATGACATTTGATTGACTAAACGGACAATATATTGAACTGGTTCGGAAAGGTAAATGACAATTATCTAAAACGGGATCACTTTGTATGTCATATACAAAATTAAATATCAACGCTACTAATGTGTTGTCTTTGTCTAAGCAAAGAAATAATTGTCAACAAATACTAACACGAGTGAAAACGAGGTAATACTGACAGTAGTGAACTATTTATGTTAAAAGCAATATACACATCCATATCGTTTGAATCTTAGAGACGAATGTGTCAAGATATTGAAGACAAAAGCAATTTCAAAAGTATGAATCTTTGCACAAAACCAGAGACTAAAAAAATGTAAATATGATGGACTAGAAAATAAATAGCCACTCTGTCCAGTCATGTATGTGACAGTTATGAAATGGAAGATGAATTCCAACTGTAGTTGACATGTTGTAAATGTATTCCGATAATAGAAAGGTACATTTAAACGTGTTATATAGTCAAACTTAGCATGTTGAAGTGCATACAGTTATCATTTACTAAAATAAAACATAGTTGTCCAAGTTAGGCTAGTTCATATTAGAGACATTCTCAATCGTCAATATATATTATACTCTTGTAATGGGTAATAATCTTTTATGTGTAACTGTTAATTAAGTACATTCTGGTATTGTGTGAAAGTAGCTATTGAACCATATTTGTAAAGCGTTTATAATCTAATTTAGATGTTGCATACGAATTAAGTATCAATATAACTAGGTGTCTTTCTTACTTATTTTTGTATTGAGATTACAATTTTATTATCTTGTATTCTTTAAAAGTATAATCAAGATTTTATTTAATTTAGTACCAGGAAATACTAAACAGGTATCATATATTGCTACATACACTGTTAACATGTGACACAAAACGAGTTATTTAAATGACTGTAAAGGTAATATACATTTCGATTATAATATTTCTAACATAAAAATACTTGATTTATTATTTATATTATAAAATCATTTTGTTTACCACTAGAAAGTGTTTATGTGTAATACAAATGTCTGGTTTGTTCTGTGTTGTTAAGTGTACGTCCGAATTGACATTGGTTACGTTTTATAATAATGTTAAATTTTTTATACTTAAACTCAGTCCGATAACAGAGACACATAATGCTTTATTTACCAGTCGCCATGATATGATATTTTATTAGATAATACAACTACGGTTGATTCCTTATTTGAACACAAAAATGCATTTTGCAAAACATGTTCGAAGATTTATTGCACATTGACCCAGACAACAGACATTCATAAAATAGCAACTTATGATAATAACAGACGGTTTGAATGTGGGATCTTAAACAAAAAATCGTCTGCATTTGCTTTGTTGTTTAGATTTACTGTGAATGATCGTTTTTAATATTGACTACATTGTATAAACGTCTGATTCGCAATGAAATACTGAATTCTTTTAGGAGGTAATAATATCATTTTCCCATGAGATTTTCAGTTTAATTTAAGACTGTTTAGTTATATATTTAATGTCGTACACATATCGTGAGAAAAATCATGTTACACATCCGATAGTATAAAATGTATGGCATTTAACTATTTATATACCAATTAAGTAGCATACATGTCAGACGAAAATACACGAAACATTAAACATTATTAACACTTGGATCATCGTCCTCGAACGACCAAGGCACATTGTTCAGACAAAATCAAAAACACGTAAGCCTAAATAATTATTTACATGAAAACATATTCTTGCAAATTTAAAAGTTATTACAACATATCAATAGTTTCTATTTGGTTGCTGATGTTGTATTTGATGTTGTATTTTTCAATTAGATAATCATTTAATAAATCGACAGTTATCAAATCACACTATCATTGATGTCATAACATGCTACCTATTTAGATGTCCGTTTATCAGCGACGCACGATTTTTTACCAACCCTTATAACCGTTTTCACTTTCAGGCGTGTTTTATGAAAGCTTCTTACACACTAAAATGCCTTCTTACAAGTTGTGATTCCGAACCGTACATATTATTTAAATAATTCGGACTCAAAATTTGCCTTTTAGCAAACAAGTTGCACGCTTTAAACTCAAATTTCATATATGACGATATCGATATGTTTACATAATTTCTCTAAACACAGGTCGTCATACAACAAATTCTATGATATAGGGATAAGGACACACAATATTGAACGAGAATCGAATTAAAGTCAACGTAAACCGCATGGTTTTTAATTGCCTAGCACTGTGCATGTTGCATCTAAATGTTTTAATACTATACAACAACACAGGTTTATGTTACGCAATAATTATTGCATTTCATGTTAACTCTTACTAACCTGCGTTTGCTATACAATGTATTATTTTTCCATGATAGGTTACAGTTACACAAATGGACAATCCGTTTGCATTTAAAACAATAATACTAATAACAAATACAGTTTGAAGAAGTTGTTTAATCCTGTGAAAGCAAATGTAATGGGCTATCGCCGATGATATGAGTCGTGTTATGCGAAAACTGGGCTTAATGCATGTGCGCAGTCCGCACAGGCTAATCAGGGACGACAATTTCCGCTTGTATGGTATTTTCAGTTTCAAGGAAGTCCTTCTTTACCAAAAATCAAGTTTAGGCGAAAATTGTCGTCCCTGATTAGCCTGTGCGGACTACACAGGCTAATCTGGGATGACACTTTACTCACATGCATTAAGCCCAGTTTTCTTAGAATAAGGCTCAAATGTAATTTGCCCTCGCCGATGATATGCTAAAGCAAATTGCAAGTACCACAGTCGTTCACGATAACATTTCGTTCACAAGTCGAGCAGTCATTTGCCTGCGTATTAAAAAATAGTAACTCGATATTTGTTGAACATATTTAAACTAACTTGTGTCTTATAAGATGTGTAATATGTCCTATTGTTAATTTTCTGAGAAGTTATAAGCACATTACACATTTGATGTTGCATTACCATTTGAACTAGTTTGTATTTCGCATAATAGCACAGATTACGGACACATCAAGAAATAAAAAGCACTAATACGAAGTAATCTGAACTTTTTTTCTCATTACCAGTATGCAAATCCCAATAATTACATCAACATATGGCCGCCGGCTGACCTCCTGCTGCAATGTAATACTTCTCATTTATGTAGCATGTAAATATTTAGGGTTTACCTGATACATGTAAAGATTTGTTTATCAGTAACAGCAGTTGCCCTCTCGCACTCAATCTTGACCTATCGATCATATTGACATGGTATCGGCCTTTGCTCTGTTTAGTACATATTACCCAAGTTTTACCAAAATAAGTCAATAAAACGTAAATAACAGCAATTGAGTTAGCCGATACAAAGTACCACGCTTTAGAATCGGTATTTTGGTATAAGCATCATTGACTATTATATAAACTAAATAAACTTTAATTATAGTATGCATTTACTATTCCATTATTTATAATTATGATCTGTTTATTATTTTTTTTAAATAAACAGAATAAATTTTATAAAGTTTTGTTTAATAACATACATTAATATGTCAATATATTTGGATTCTGTAGGTGCATTTCGAAACTAGAGTGAGCTTGTGACTCTATTTTACAAAGGACATTGTTCGTTTCTAAGCACTTTTACCTGATAAACTAATCTTGAGGACAATATTTGAATTTAAATTTCAATCTATTTCTTCACACTGAAACATTTAAACAGTTTCTGTGGATATTGATTTATTTAGGTCAATAGTTCCGCTTTTAGTTTTCATTTCAAATGGAATATATTCACTATTGCATAACATAAATATGTTAGGAACATGCTCGAGGTAAAACCTTGAATACCTCAAAAAGTAAATATCAGAGGACATTGTCGTTTGATGTAATGTATGTATGTGTTTGTTTGCTTGTGTATGGGGGGGAATGTGAAACAGAATATATGCAGTACTTATACATATATATAATAAATCTTATAAAACTAAACAAACAGGTGTCCCATTTCATAAAAGTTGCACATTTTATTAACTTATGTAAAGATTTCTACCCATAAGTCTTTGTTTTGCATGCGCGAGATTACATAATGGGCACATTTTATTTTAATTACATTTGACGAATACATGTTAACGTATATGAAATAATAACACATCTCATAGTTGGACATTTAGATGCAACATATTTGAATGATGTTCCACCTAACAGACACAGTTATCTGTATTAACGTATTATTTACTCATCAAAATACAAACGTGTTTACATTGATAAACAATTTCTTCTAAAACGGATGCCCTGTGGGACAGTGCCGCAACATCCTTTATAACGTAAACATGTTCGATGAAATAACTCAATTTTGAAATGTCAATGTTATGTTCGTAGCTTTATATCTCTTGAGTACTGGATACGTCTAGTTAAGTCGAATGTATGTTCATTGGCAAGGGAAATACTAATATGTGTACCAATTCAAGTAAACATGAATCATGTCTTGCTTTCAAGTATAATATAAGGAAATTATTGTTTACTATGATGTAAAGCTGCCAAGAGGTTTGGAATGATTGCGGTGCAATCGGGTTAAGCGTGTTTGGTTGCAATAATAGCTTCGATGATGACTGAGGGATTTAGTCCGTAACTCAGTTTAGTTTTCCAAATAACACACACTAGATGCCAGAACTAAACGAAGGATGCATTCCATTTTCCGACTGTTAATCTGTTGGTAAGGTCACAACAAATTGGCAAGTTGTTAATTTGCCCTCACAATTCTGGAGCAAGCAAGCGAGATACAATCATGATAATTCCATTTTCGCTTTAATCATAGGTGAGCGAAAAGCGCAGAAATAAAATGCAAACATATCAAGATTTTCCGAAAACGTTTGAAAATACATTTGACACTTTGTACATTATTTCTAACATGCCTGTTATTAAATCTGATTCATCTCATCAAGTGTGTTCATTAATTAATGTTAAATTCCCTGGTCTTATATGTACTTTTACTTTGTCATTTATATGCGCTTCATGTTTTCCATTTGCTTTATACTTCCGATCAATTTGCATATTTCCGCTCAAATAACACATTAGACAATACGTCAAACTCTTCTTTCAATATGTATCTATTTATTTATTGCCAGAGATACCACATTATGCCGTTTAAAATCCTGATCATTAAAAAATAAAATATGTATTCAAAGGTAATATGCAAAGCACATGTAGTTGCCGAAGTATGAGTAATGAAGCAGCATTGATTATCTCTTTCCTCAACCGTTTGCATTTTTAAGGTCAATTCAGCGAAGAGAATTAACTCTCATCGAGATTTTTGGCAATTTATTCGGTTTGAAACACGCCCAATGCTACTTAATTGTAAAATGATATAAATTGTCAATTATTTATGTTTTGACAAATATTTTCTTATATTCGGGTAGATGATTATACTCGTGGTATAAAACAAACTGATCATTTTGTGCGAATAGTGCTTTAATTGGCAATTGTCACATTCCATACATTTAAACAATTCGCTGAGTAATATACATCGTAAAAAAAATTGTTACATGCTGAGTCGCAGCAACTAAATGCAAAATTACATCAGGTTCGAATCACCATTGAAACAGCACTAAAATTATTTGTTTTTATTTGAAAAAAGCTTGGTGCGGCAATGAGGATGACGATTTAATATCTTTTGTCTGGCCTTACGCTGAACTACACATACTTTATACTTCATAAACCTGCACATGTTGTCATAAACCTGTACTCGACTACTTGAGATGTAAAGAAGTTATATCTCGACAAATCTTTAAAACAGCATGAATTTTCTATAAATTACATTACCCCTCTCGAAGTAAAAATAATAATTGGCAATTTAAATGTTAACAAGGCTACGTGACTCGACGGGATCAGTGCAAACATTATAAAATACTGTGGAGAGCATATTGTTTTACCAATTTCCTCGATAATTAATACTTGAATTCGTACTGGAATTTTCTCCGATTTGTTAAAACAAGCGTATGTTCTACCAATATATAAAGACTCAGACAGAGAGGACTGTAATAACTATCGTCCGATTTCAATTTTGCCAACTATATCCAAAATATTCGAAAGACATCTTTCACATGAATTGAAAAAATTATTTCGAATAACAAATGTGTTGAATAATCATCAGCCAGGCTTTAGAGAAAATCATTCTTGCCAAACAGCACTGATTCGACTTATTGATGAGTGGCTCAAAGATGTAGATAACGGTAATTGTATTGGTTCTGTTTTTATTGACATAAAAAAAGCTTTTGATTTAGTAGATCATGAAATTCTGTTATACAAACTAAAGCTTCATCACTTTTCGGTACCTTGTCCCTTTTTCATTCTTATCTTAGTCAAAGACAACAATGCGTTAAACTAGGAACTAGTTTTTCTACCCCTCTTACTATTAAGAGTGGTGTCCCTCAAGGTTCTATTTTGGGCCCTCTCTTGTTTCTAATTTATATTTATGATATTGGATTATTACTAAACCAATCAGACAAAGACTTGTATGCTGATGACTCGACACTACATGCTACAGGGGCCAATCCTTCAGAAATTCCAACTGACTAACAAAATGATATTTATCCCATACAAAAATGGTGCACCCTCAATAACATGATGATAAACCCTAGTTAATCAAAATGCATGCTTATTGGATCAAAACAAAAAATTAAGAATATCAACCTTGATCTAAAAATAGATAATAATGCTATTGAAAATGTCACTAGCCATAACATTTTAGGACTCTGTATTGACAAACATCTGCCATGGAAAGTACACATTGATAAAACATGCTCTAAAATAAGCAGTAAAATAAAAAAAAAAAAAATATCAAATGATCTTACTTTTGATATGAAGAAATTATTTCTTAATTCATATATTCTAACATGTTTCGATTACTGTTGTACGATCTGGGGCAACGCTAATAAAACCAATTTAAAAAAAGTGAATATTTTACAAAAACGCGCAGCGAAAGTCATTCTACAAAAACCAAATAGAACACTATCCAAAGAATTGTTTTTACAGCTTAATTGGTTCTCGTTTAATTATAGATGTAAATACCTCACGGCAATCTTGATATATAAATGTGTCAACAATCAGACTCCAGAATATTTAAATAATATTATAACTTGTTCTCAAAATCAAAAATATAACTTAAGATCTGCCACCCATAGCGATATTGTTAATACCAAAGCAAATACAGGTTATAAGAAACGAGCTTTTTCATACCATAGCGTGGATATTTGGAACAGTATACCGATTGGAATAAGAATGACATGCTTTATCTCTGCTTTTAAAAGGCAATATAAAGCACATTGATTTTTCTAATCAATAATATGTCATATGTTGTTGTTGTCTTTTTTTCTAATCAATGATATTTCATGTGTGTCTGTCTAAAAGGCAAAAAGTGTGTTATGTATTGATGTAAGAAAATATTGTTTAAATGTTTTACTTGTTATAGACCTATTTGTGTATGTTAGTTTAAGAAGGCCACATTGTAAAAAAAGTATTGATTCATTTGCATAATATGTATAATGTGTCATTGTCTTTATGTGTAACCTTCTGTAAATAAAGTTTTTATTATTATTATTATTATTATTATTATTATTATTATTATTATTAAGGCCCATCCCTTCCCCTCCCGCTAATTAAAAAGAAAATACATACATATTTATACAAATTATTTGCACATTAATTCGACAAATAAATGTGATGCGCAGTTCGGTGAGAAAGTCATTTAATAATGATATTTTTACGGCTGACGACGAAAACAGGTTTTAATACCCCAAAGTAACTCAGTTTAAGACTTATGTGCATTAATGGTCGTAACAATAACTAAATTGATTGAATAATGATGAAGCGAAATCTTCTGAAGGTTAAAACAATTAAATTTCATTATCCGAATTCAATTATGGTATCATTTGCTTGCATATGAAATCCTTATTTTCTTTCAAACGGTGTGTTACAAATCCCTACGTTAATAGTTATCCCAAAGTTTATGGTCTTACATGATTAGCGGGTGCTCATAATCAGCTTGATCATTCACACAAACTGATTAAAATATGGTATTAAATCAAGCGTGGCGTGTATACCGATAATTTAACATAATTGAACGTTAATGTACGAACTATTAAAATGAAATATGTTATTTAACAGTAATATTCAATATGCTATGTTCACTTTCATCTGCTTCGATATATTTCATTTCCGCGGCTGCGATGTGATATCAATAGGAAAAATGGATCTCTTTAAAAAAAAATCTTATTTATTAAACAAAAAACTTTTATATGTAAAGTTACAATACGCATGCATATACATGCATGTGTTTAATGTGTCGTCTCAGATTTGCCTGTGCAGTCCGCACAGGCTAATCAAGGATGACACTTTCCGCTTTTATGATTTGTTTTCGTTTCGAGAAAGTTTCTTCTAAGCAAAAATCAAAATTAGGCGGAAAGTGTCGTCCCTGATTAGCCTGTGCAGACTGCAAGGCTTATCTGGGACAACACTTTACGCAAATGCATTAAACCCGCTTTTCACAAAACGCGACTCATATACTTGATGGAAGAAATTACTTGGAATACATCTTACCCGATGCTAAGATGGTAAGCATTAGTATAGCAATCTCTTTGTGAATACCAATTAGGGCATATATCGTAACATATTTTTTAGCTCACTGCAACGCACTGTATTATATGTGGAACAAGTTTGTATTGAATTACTTAGGCCCTATATCGTGACACTTTAAATTATGGCGTTGACAGAGAGTATTACTTTGCGATGTCTTATTGCTTTGGATATAAAACTCAACATGAATTCTTATTTTATCGATTATATAATAGTGAATGAAGTTCATGATGCTTACATACATAATCACGAAGATTCCATATACAATGGTATGTGATTTTTCAATTGTCGTTATATCGACTTAATTTGACCGTTGAGCAATTGTCCGTGAAGTATTTCACTGATACTCACAAAACGGCAGTTGCCGATAACACTTTCTAAACAATGTGCATTATTACCCAGAAAGTGTGTCTTAAAAGAACTGACAGCGACAAAATAACTACGATTATATCGTCTAATAAAAAGTGTACCTTTGTACGTTTTGTGGGTTTTAAAGAGTTTTAGATTACCACGATTTTCCGTATTGTAAGATTCATATATGAATACTTGAAAACTCAAGAAAACATTCGTATGGGCATACGTGTTACACATCGCCAGTCTTTTAGTTGATAGTAAGTGACAAATTTACACTTTTCCCAATATTAACACGCTATTTAATGAAACCATTGAGTATAAAAATAATTATAACACAATATAGATGACATTAATATCTGAACACTTTAACGGCTTCCAATTCAGAATTCCATTAACAATAAATCATATAATATCTGCTTTCAAGCTGGAGATGTGACTATTACTATTGCTCGACATTGTGATAAATGTAAATCAACAAGAAAACTCATAAGAAATGCAAGTGATGTAGTCTTATACGTTTTCATCCAAAAATTATTTTAAAAAATGTCGTTTTATGACACATTCATAGTGTTTAAGGGACTTTGCCACGCGCTCAAGACCTGTGGCTGCCACTACTGACAATGTGTACCCTAACACCCACGGTGCCTATACCACGTGACTTTTTAAGATCTGTGTGGGGAGTAAAATATCAACAAAAGCGCGACGAAGGTAAGATTTTTAAGGATAACTTTTTTAATATGTCACCATTTTTAATGGGATAAAGTGGAGAGCCCTGTAACAACCCGTTTGCAATAAACCCGTTTTGCAATAAATTTATTGCAAAACGGGTTGGAGTGTCTTATTGCAATTAGATTTTTTTACAACAACCCGTTTTGCAATAAACCCGTTTTGCAATAAACTTATTGCAAAACGGGTTGGAGTGTCTTATTAATTCAAATGGATTGGAAGAGTTACAAGGGAGTGGCAAGTGTTGTATTCAAAAAAAAATTGTTATAAAAATAGACAAAACTGTGAGCTAAGACTTAAAATGCATGGACGATGATGCATTTTGAGATTTAATACTTATTGTGTCATATTTTTTTGAAACGGTATAACGGAAGTTTTAAAGTCGTCTCTAACGTAAATATGATAAAACAAGGCTGAATGTTTATATAAAGTGATGTTCACCAATTTGGGAATTAAGTGAAGAATACCCAGAAGTGCATAATTTTATTGCAAAACGGGTTGCAGTGTTTTATTGCAATGTGCATTTTTTATAACCCGTTGTGCACTAAACTCTTTTTGCAATAAAATCATTACACATGCACTTATTGATTCAAATTGATTTGAAACGCTGAAAAGAAAGATTCCAATGTCGTATATATGGAGTTTGTATACATATAATAAGACAGATTTGTCAGATTCGACTTAAAATTTCATGAGTAAATGTGATAAACAAACACAGAATGTATATAAACAGTGATCTTAACACTTTCATGATTAAGCGAATTTAACCCAGAAATCCAATAATGTTATTGCAAAACGGATTGCAGTGCCTTATTGCGATGTAAATGAAGAAATAAAAGCCCGTTTTGCAATAAAGTCATTTTGCACTAATACATCACACATGTACTAATTGATTCCAAGTGATTTGACACTTTTCGAAGAAAGTCGCAAATGTTTTTTATAAGGATTTTTTTTAAAAATAAGACAGAGGTGTAAGATTCGACCAACAAATAAAAGGCTGTTAAAGTGATCATTTTCATGAGTAAATGTGATACAACAACACCGAATTGATGTAAAAAGTGATTTCAACCAATGCAATAATAAATTGAAGAAAACCGAGAAATGCAATAATTTTATTGCAAAACAGGATAGAGTGTCTTATTTAAAATTGAAATTTGTATAACAACCCGTTTTGCAATAAACCCGTTTTGCAATAAATTTATTGCAAAACGGGTTGGAGTGTCTTATTGCAATTTGATTTTTTACAACAACCCGTTTTGCAATAAACCCGTTTTACAATAAAGTTATCACTCTTGGATAAATGAATTCAAATGGGTTGGAAGAGTTAAAAGGGAGTTTGACGTGTTGTATTTAAATACAATTGTTATAAAAAATAGACAAGAATGTGAGTGTAGACTTAAAATGCATGGAATGTGATGCATTTCGAGATTTAATACGATAAAACAACACAGAATGTGTATCGAAAGTGATTTCAAACAATTTAGTACTAAAGTTAAGATAACGCAAAATGCAATAATTTATGGAAAAACGTGTTGAACTGTCTTATTGCAATGTGAATTTTGTGTAACAACCCGTTTCGCAATAAAATAATCAACTATTTACTAATTGTTTCGTATTGATTTGAAACGGTATAAAGGAATTTTTAAATGTCGTCTTCAACGTAAATATGATAAAACAAGGCTGAATGTTATTATGAAGTGATGTTCACCAATTTGGGAAGTAAGTGAAGAATACAAAGAAGTGCATAATTTTATTGCAAAACGGGTTGCAGTGTTTTATTGCAATGTGCTTTTTTATAACAACCCGTTGTGCACTAAACTCTTTTTGCATAAACTCAAACACACATGAACTTATTGATTCAAATTGATTTGAAACGCTGAAAAGAAAGATTCAAATGTCGTATATATAAAGTTTGTATACATATAATAAGAGAGAGGTGTAAGATTCGACAAAAAATTAACAGACATTGAAAGTGACAAATTTCATGAGTAAATGTGATAAACAAACACAGAAAGCATATAAACAGTGATCTTAACACTTTCATAATTAAGCGAGTTTAACCCAGAATTCCAATAATGTTATTGCAAAACGGATTGCAGTGTTTTATTGCGATGTAAAAAAAGAAATAAAAGCCCATTTCACAATAAACTCATTTTGCGCTAATGCATCACACATGTAATAATTGAATCCAATTGATTGGACACTTCGAAGAAAGTTTCAAAGTTGTTTATAAGGATTTTTTTAAAAATAAGACAGAGGTGTAAGATTCGACCAACAAATATAAGGCAGTTAAAGTGATCAATTTGATGAGTAAATGTGATACAACAACACCGAATTGTTGTAGAAAGTGATTTCAACCAATGCAATACTTAATTGAAGAAAACCGAGACATGCAATAATTTTATTGTAAAACGGGTTAGAGTGTCTTATTGCAATTTGAAATTTTCATAACAACCCGTTTTGCAATTAACCCGTTTTGCAATAAATTTATTGCAAAACGGGTTGGAGTGTCTTATTGCAATTTGATTTTTTTTACAACAACCCGTTTTGCAATAAACGCGTTTTGCAATTAAGATATCACTCTTGTATAAATTAATGCCAATGGATTGGAAGAGTTAAAAGGGAGTTTCAAGTGTTTTATTTAAATAAAATTGTTATACAAAATAGACAAAAATGTGAGTGTAGACTTAAAATGCATGGAAGGTGATGCATTTCGAGATTTAATACAATAAAACAACACAGACTGTGTATCGAAAGAGATTTCAAACAATTTAGAACTAAAGTTCAGATAACGCAAAATGCAATAATTTATGGAAAAACGTGTTGAACTATGTTATTGCAATGTAAAAAAAAAATAAATGCCCGTTTCACTATAAACTCATTTTGCACTAATACATCACACATGTACTAATTGATTCCAATTGATTGGACACTTTTCGAAGAAAGTCTCAATGTTCTTTATAAGGATTTTTTTCAAAATAAGACAGAGGTGTAAGATTCGACCAACAAATAAAAGGCAGTTAAAGTGATCAATTTCATGAGTAAATGTGATACAACAAAACCGAATTGGTGTAGAAAGTGATTTCAACCAATGCAATACTTAATTAAAGAAAACCGTGAAATGCAATAATTTTTTTGCAAAACGGGTTAAAGTGTCTTATCGCAATTTGATATTTTCATAACAACCCGTTTTGCAATAAACCCGATTTTAAAATGTTTTATTGCAAAACGGGTTGGAGTGTCTTATTGCAATTTGACATTTTCAACAATCCGACGTGCAATAAACCCGTATTGCAATAAAATTATCGCAAATTTATTTGCAATAATTTTATTGCAAAACGGGTTAGAGTGTTTTATTGCAATTTGATATTTGTATAACAACCCGTTTTGCAATAAACCCGATTAGCAATAATTTTATTGCAAAATGGGTGAGAGTGTCTTTTTGCAATTTGAAATTTGCATAACAACCCGCTTTGGAATAAACCCGTTTTGCAATAAAATAATTACAAATGTATTAATTTATTCAAATGGATTGGATACATTACCAAGGAAATTTGAAATCTCGTATTGAAATAATAGTATTTCCAAATATAGACAAAACTGTTAATTTCTACTAAAAATTAAAAAGCATTGAAGGCGATGCATTTCGAGATTTAGTACGATAAAACAACGCATAATGTATATAGAAAGTGATATCAACCATTTTGCAGCTTAAGTCAAGATTGTATGTAACAAACCGTTTTGCAAAAAAAAAAGACATATATACTAATTGTTTCATATTAATTTGAAACGGTAAAATGGAAATTTCAAATGTCGTCTCTAATGTTCATATGATAAAACAAGGCTGAATGTATAAATGAAGTGATGTTCAGCAATTTGGGAATTAAGTGAAGAATACCCAGGAGTGCATATTTTTCTTGCAAAACGGGTTGGAGTGTCTTATTGCAATTTTTTTTTACAACAACCCGCTTTGCAATAAACCCGTTTTGCAATTAAATCATCGTACTTTTGTTTGCAATAATTTTATTGCAAAGCGGGTTAGAGTGTCTTATTGCAATTTGATATTTTTATAACAACCCGTTTTGCAATAAAACCCGATTTGCAATGATTTTATTGCAAAACGGGTTGGACTGTCTTATTGCAATTTGAAAATTTCCTAAAAACCCGCTTTGCAATAAATCCGTTTTGCAATAAAATAACTACACGTGTATTAATTTATTCAAATGGATTGGAAACATTAACAAGGAAATTTGAAATCTCGTATTGAATAATAGTATTTCCGAATATAGACAAAACTGTTAATTTCTACTAAAAATTAAAAAGCATTGAAGGCGATGCATTTCGAGATTTAGTACGATAAAACAACACATAATGTACATAGAGCGTGATATCAACCGATTTGGAGCTGAAGTCATCATTGTGTGTAACAAACCGTTTCGCAATACAATTATCACATATATAAGTTAATTGTTTCAATTTGATTTGAAACGGTATAAAGGAAGTTTCAAATGTCGTCTAGAAGGAAAATATGATAAAGCAACAAATGATGTATGTATGAAGTGGTTTTCACCTATTTGGAAATAAAGTTAAGAAACCCCAGAAGTGCACAATTTTATTGCAAAACGGGTTAGAGTGTCTTATTGCAATTTGTAAATTTTAATATTAACCCGTTTTGGAATAAACCCGTAAAATATTAATAATATTTTTAATAAAATTATATTCGATATTTTACATGACGGTCCCAGTCCTCTAAGCCGAGCGGAACTGTCTTTCTATTAGGATCGGAGTTAGTTTTCGTGTGTTGCATGAAATTAAAATGATCCGTAAAACAAATGTGTATGTGTGCCTTTGTGTCGTATGTACGAATCTGCACTAAAACTAAATTTAGAATCACATCGTACAGCGAATCATTTATAGCGTCAAAACGTAGTGCGGTTTATATTCGAATGCATTCTTTTATGTATGTTGATGCTGCCATTAACAAATATAAGTGTAAATGAATTGAAAACACCAAAAATAAACAACGGTTGCGATAGACTGCTATAAACATAGCATTTACTGTTAGATGTGCATAATAAATTACTTTAATGTTGAGTTACTCATACACACGTTTAGGCTGTCTTGGTTTTCTGTTTAAAGCCTGCCAACCACGTCAAGGTCGAAAACCATTGGCAGGTTGTTTTTTTTTGTATTTTTTTAATTTTTTTTTTTTTTTTTTAAAGTGGAACAAAACACCAAATCATATATGTTATCGATTAGCTTTTTTCTTTTATGGAGACAACGACATTCAGTATTTTTTTAATTCTCCTACTTGCTTCTTTCTGACATGTATATACGACATTTGAATCTTTCTTCTCAGCATTTCAAATCAACTTGAATCAATAAGTTTATGTGTGACTGTGTTTATGCAAAAAGAGTTTAGTGCACAACGGGTTGTTATAAAAAAAAGCACATTGCAATAAAGCACTGCAACCCGTTTTGCAATAAAATTATGCACTTCTTTGTATTCTTCACTTTCTTCCCAAATTGGTGAACATCACTTCATATAAATATTCAGCCTTGTTTTATCATACTTACGTTAGAGACGACATTTAAAACTTCCTTTATACCGTTTCAAATCAATATGAAACAATTAGTATATATGTGATGATTTTATTGCGAAACAGGGTTGTTACACACAATTCATATTGCAATAAGACATTTCAACGCGTTTTTCCATAAAGTATTGCATTTTGTGTTATCTAAACTTTAACACTAAATTGTTTGAAATCACTTTCGATACACATTTTGTGTTGTTTTATCGTATTAAATCTCGAAATGCATCACATTCCATGCATTTTAAGTCTACACTCACATTTTTTTCTTTTTTGTAAAACAATTTTATTTTAATAAAATACTTGAAACTCCCTTTTAACTCTTCCAATCCATTGGAATTAATTTATACAAGAGTGATAACTTTATTGCAAAACGGGTTTATTGCAAAACGGGTTGTTGTAAAAAAAGCAAATTGCAATAAGAAACTCCAACCCGTTTTGCAATAAAATTATTTCAAAACGGGTTTATTGCAAAACGGGTTGTTATAAAAATTTCAAATTGCAATAAGACACTCCAACCCGTTTTGCAAAAAAAATATTGCATTTCTCGGTTTTCTTCAATTAAGTATTGCATTGGTTTAAATCACTTTCTACAACAATTCAGTGTTGTTATATCACATTTACTCATGAAATTGATCACTTTAACTGCCTTTTATTTGCTGGTCGAATCTTACACCTCTGTCTTATTTTGAAACAAAATCCTTATAAAACAACATAGAGACTTTCTTCGAAAAGTGTCAAATCAACTGTAATCAAATTAGTACATGTGTGATGTATTAGTGCAAAATGAGTTTATTTTGAAACGGGCTTTTATTTATTTTTTAAATTGCAATAAGACATTTCAACATGTTTTTCCATAAATTATTGCATTTTGGGTTATCTTAACTTTAGTAATAAATTGTTTGAAATCACTTCCGATACACTTTCTGTGTTGTTTTATCGTAATAAATCTCGAAATGCATCACCTTCCATGCATTTTTTGTCTAAACTCACATTTTTGTCTATTTTTTAAAACAATTTTATTTAAAGAAAACACATCAAACTCCCTTTTAACTCTTCCAATCCAATAGAATTAATTTATACAAGAGTGAAGATTTTATTGCAAAAAAGGTATATTGCAAAACGGGTTGTTGCAAAAAAAATCAAATTGCAATAAGACACTCCAACCCGTTTTGCAATAAATTTATTGTAAAACGGGTTTATTGCAAAACTGGTTGTTATGAAAATTTCAAATTGCAATAAGACACTCCAACCCGTTTTGCAAAAAAATTATTGCATTTCTCGGTTTTCTTCAATTAAGTATTTCATTGGTTGAAATCACTTTCTACAACAACTCAGTGTTGTTGTATCACATTTACTCATGCAATTGATCACTTTAACTGCCTATTATTTGTTAGTCGAATCTTACACCTCTGTCTTATTTTGAAACAAAATCCTTATAAACAGCATTGAGACTTTCTTTGAAAAGTGTCTAATCAATTGGAATCAATAAGTACATGTGTGATGTATTAGTGCAAAATGAGTTTACTGTGAAACGGGCTTTTATTTCTTTTTTTACATCGCAATAAGACACTGCAACCCGTTTTGCAATAACATTATTGGATTTCTGGGTTTAATTCGCTTAATCATGAAAGTGTTAAGATCACTGTTTATATACATTCTGTGTTTGTTTATCACATTTACTCATGGAATTGGTCACTTTCAATGTCTGTTAATTTTAGGTCGATTCTGACACCTCTGTCTTATTATATGTATACAAACTTCATATATACGACAATTGAATCTTTCTTTTCAGCGTTTCAAATAAATTTGAATCAATAAGTGCATGTGTAATGATTTTATTGCAAAAAGAGTTTAGTGCACAACGGGTTGTAATAAAAATGCAAATTGCAATAAAACACTGCAACCCGTTTTGCAATAAAATTATGCACTTCTGGGTATTCTTCACTTAATTCCCAAATTGGTGAACATCACTTTATATAAACATTCAGCCTTGTTTTATCATATTTACGTTAGAGACGACTTTAAAACTTCCGTTATACCGTTTCAAATCAATATGACACAATAAGTATTAAATCTCGAAATACATCATCTTCCATGCATTTTAAGTCTTAGCGCACAGTTTTGTCTATTTTTATAACAGTTTTATTTAAATACGACACTTGCAACTCCCTTTTAACTCTTCCAATCCATTTGAATTAAGAAGACACTCCAACCCGTTTTGCAATACATTTATTGCAAAACGGGTTTATTGCCAAACGGGTTGTTACAGAGCCCGCTCATTCATGAGAGTTTTCTATAGGTATCATGATTTTATAAAACAAATAAGTATTTTTTCAGTAAAGTGCAACCGCGCGTTTGAACGGTTAGAAAAGGGTAGGATCAGTGTGGGGACATTATTTTTTTTACACAAAAACATCACCTCTGGTGAAATTAAGAAATAAATTTTATTGGCGGAGCTTACACTATATCATTTTGCATCCATTTTCAGGTTTCTGTTATTTATTTACGAAACAAAATTCAAGAAAACTATTCTTACAGTAATATGATCTGTGTGGTATACGTTTTTCAACGGATCTGTGTGGTATACTGTTTTTAAGTTCTATTTAGTTGTTTAAAAAAATACTTGTCAACAATGTATTTTTAACGGGATTTTTAAATGCGCTAGCATGTAAAACACATAATGGCAATACACTACGCTTGCACCGCTTGTTGAACTAATACATAATTATGATTTACAGGCATGCTGTACAATCCCCATTATAATATTAAAATCTTACGCTGGAGCATCTTAAATCGATGACAAGTCCATGCTTAGTTTGCTTACCTTAAATAAGTGTACACTTTATGTTATTGTATCAAATTCCATTTTTATTTTGGCGCCAAACACTACTGTCAGGTGAAGTAATGTATCGTATATTATTTTTGATATTATATTTGCTTTAAGGTATGGCTCAATGCTCCGAATGCGGAAAAATGTCGAAGACCAGAGCTGGATTATTGCGCCACATTAGGGGACACGCTAACTCTGGAAACTATAACTGCTGTGGGAAAGCATTTCAGGTAAGATTAAATACCTTAAAAATAGTTACATTTTTATACAGTTATGCTAACCAGATGAACGGATTTTCTTGAAACAACACAAATATACAATATATCTCATCTCTCAGGTTATCATATATTTTGAAATAACTCAATAATCGTCAAATCGTTTGTAATTTAAAACTAACGAACGCGTGCCCTCAGATACTAGCATTTTTTTTAATAGCGTGTTTACGCATTGAAATGTCACGTGAATAAAATATGTTGTTTTTTTCTCAGGATGCCTACAATCTTAGAAGGCTTCAACGAACAAAGGACCCCAATGTCACGTGTGTTTACAGTGCGGCAGAAGCTTTGCGGACAAGTACCTACTCGTGGCTAGAGAGAAAAGTGCAAAAAAGAGGGATTGGTGATATGTTACCAGTGTGGGTTGGCAGTTAGGTGTGAGAATGACCTCAGAGAGCACGTCAATACCCACATGCATGACAAGTGTTACAGTAGTGAGGAGTGTTTCAAAACGTACAAACGCAAAACAAACCTTTCTCGATACGTGAGGACTTTACATAAATCCGTGAATACTGATTAAAAATCATAATGGTTTACAGTTTGTCTGTGTAACTACATTATCGTTTTACGTTATTTTATTCGTTGTTTTACTTTTACTTTACTTTTCAAAATGATTCTAAAGTTATCCGAATTTGATTAATTTTTAGGTTTCGTTTAGTTCGTTTGTGTGTTTGAAATCATTCTCAAATAATTGTGCAATAATTTGGATTTACGTTATTCATCAATATATCGCATCTGTGATTTGTATTATCGAATCTGTGATTCTTTTTTAATTATAACTTGATTAAAGTTTTGCGATGTTTTTTCGTTGGTTTCAATTTTAAATACCGCTGTCACGAGCTAGTTCGATAATCATAAGCAGCCAGAGTTCCTAATACTAGGGTTTTACACGATTGCTTTACATAATTAACTGCCTGCTTATAATTACTCTAGGCCGTGGTAATTGACAGTAAACAATGTATGCAATGTGGTTGTGTATACAATACAATACTCCTTAATTCGAAATACGTGTTGACATTCTTCAGAGCTGCATCCATCCACAACACAGAATCGTACATATATAATCATACAATATAATATTTATTCATTTATTTTTTATATTCTCTTCAAAATAAATAACGCTAAAGATAATCATACACTTGTTACACTGAATACAACGACATAATTTATAACATGACATTATCACCAACACATGGCGAATGATTGTCAATATCTATACTATGTAATAAACTAATGCAACAATATGAATTCCAAATATGAAATAAAACACACAAACACACACATATATATATGTTTCTACTATGACCAGTACTTTGTTTTTAATAATACCGTTTACCTTAAACTTTAAATAACAACAAAATGACAAGCCAATGCGTCTGGTGGATTCTGTTTTATCAGTTTGCATTCCAAATTTGATTTTAAAACATCCGTATTACTCAGGAAAGAACATGCCTTTGCTTTTTGTCAACCTGCGTAATATTTGACACAATTTCTATTGCAGAATTTAAGTCAGAATTAAAATGTCCATTGTGTTCGTCTATCCGCATTCTTATTGTTGGCAACAGTTTGCTATCGTTTCGTCTCGTCCGCTCCCACCTTACTCCTAGTGTCCCCTTCTGTATAGCATTCATGTCTCGTGAAACTGTTTCCTCTATTTTTTCTTCCCTTAACCCTTGTCCGCTCACTAGTGCCAAATAGGTGATTACTGAAATGAATGAATTTTTAAATAATAATAATAGATCTACTACTACTACTACCAGTAGTAGTAATAGTTGTAGTAGTAGTAGTAGTAGTAGTAGTAGTAATAGTAGTAGTAGTAGTAGTAGTAGTAGTAGTAGTAGTAGTAGTAGTAGTAGTAGTAGTAGTAGTATTAGCAGTATTAGTAGTAGTAGTAGTAGCAGAAATAGTAGTAATAGTAGTAGTAGTAGTAATTGTTGTATTGAAATTAATTAAAAAATATATAAATTGTCGTTATTATCTCAATTTATCCGTAAATTGTAGAAACACGGATACCACACAGATCCTTCTAAACACGTATTCCACACAGATCATATTACTGTTAGAATACTTTCCTTGATTTTGTTTTCATAAATATATGAAAGAAACCTGAAAAAAGAATGCAAAATGATATAGTGTAAGCTCCGCCCGTAAAGTTTATTGATTTATTTCACGAGAGGTGATGTTTCTGTGTCATAATAAAATAATGTCCCCACACTGATCCTACCTTTTTCTAACCGTTCAAACGCGCGGTTGCACTTTACTGAAAAAATATTCATTTGTTTTACAAAATCATGATACCTATAGAAAACTCTCATGAATGAGCAGGCTCTCCACTTTATCCCATTGAAAATGATGACATATTAAAAAAGTTATCCTTAAAAATCTTACCTTTGTCGTGCTTTTGTTGACATTTAACTCCCCACACAGATCTTAAAAAGTCACGTGGTATAGGCACCGTGACACCGGTTGACTTGAAAATGCGTTGTAAAATGTTGAATTGTGATTCGTCAACTTGTATTCTGTACAATTTTATAGTGTACGCTTTTTAGATGCTGACTTGTAGCAGATTGCTAAAACCGATCGTACAACTTACAAAATATTCAACATGCTAATGTTGTTTGTCATCAACTTACTTTCAGATGGATCTATTATCTTTTATTTATTCTTATGACTACAATATTAAGTATATGAAGATGTAGACTTTGCACTACCTTTTAGTTTAAGAAGTTACATGGTTGTTTTTTAACATGTTAACATTTTGTAGAATCGGAACATGCAACATTTTACACTTTACAATTGTACAAAACAGATATTAAAATGTTACATTTTAAAAATTCTCTGTTAAACAAATGAGCTGAATATTCAACACGTGCAACATTTCTGGTGATGAAAAATATTTGCGGTCTTTCCCTTCCATAGCTCTATACGGGAATTATTTATGTGCAGTTGTAATTTACCGATTGATACAACTTGTGTTTTTTTGTAACATACAGCAGGTATATAATAAATTGTTTTCCGAATTGTATTACTATTTAGTTAATACATAATGCATTAATTATGCGGATAATTTGTTCCTTTTTATTTAACAAATTGAATCTCATATAGCGTAACAGATTATTTAATCATGGAGTGTAACTTTACATAATGTAGATAAGTTGTGTTCACCAATAAAGTCATTTAAATTGACATCGAGATTAAGGTATACATATTTCCATTATGTTTTAATGTACACTGAAATCGTTATTCATTAAGGACCGTTCTTTACAGTGTTCGTTAATTCGTAGGTGCAAACACAATCATCTGGTGATGCATCAGGCAAGGAAGATGATTATAAAAGCCCAACATGCTAATTGCAAAGCAAATACTATCAAAGACGACCACGAATAAATACGCGATACATGCAGCTCTTATATATTTTTTCATTTTCGAAAAGCATTTTCATCGTTTTGACAGTTACTTACACTTAGAGACTTTTCTAACGCAACACTTTTCAATCTTGAATATCCCAGCAATGAGTAAAGATTTAAATTTAAAATTGCACACGTGATCATTTGACTATATTCTGTGCAAGATTACGATAAAATCATTTATCTGTGACAATGAAGCGCTTTTGCACGTGGGGTAAGTGTGGTTTCATCAGTTTGCACATGAAAATGGTGAAACGCGATATGATTGTAATTTTATTTCATTTTTGTCATTTTTTGTGGGTTGATACACTAGGAAAACATAAAATTAATTTAAAAAACAATAATCTCGTATACACATGTTGCAGGCTACCTTCCCCACTAGCAGATGCATCCGATCGACACGGATGAATGATTGTATCGTTTGCTTGCACATACTGTAGTCAAATGATCACATGTAGAATTTTAAATAAAAATATATACTCATAACTGAGATATTTAATTTTGAAATATACTGCGTTCGAAAAGTATCCAAGTGTCGACCTACGCTATAGAATTATTGCATTTAAATTTCAATTTCACATTCTCGGTTGCTTTTTACACCAGGAAAACATAATATTTATTAGAAAAAAATATTGCTCGTACTGTATTAATATTCATGAGCGCAATGTTGCATTTCGGTCGGTCATTAAGTTAAGTTTTACTTTTCACATTATTATTTGACGATGTACGATTTTGAGAATTTTACTTTTTTTCAGTGATTATTTTATTTTGTTTGTTTTTTTAATTTTGAGCAATTTCGATTTAATATACATGAATTATTAAATATGTGTTGAACTAGGCTTACTACAAATTTCAACAAAATCCGTTCTAAAACAAGAGCTGTCAGAGGACAGCGCGCTCGACTATTCGAGTGCTTGACAGCATAACTTAAGCCATCATGGGGAAATTGTTCATTTTCAATAATTTATTAACCGATCTTTCAAAAATAAAAAAGGATAAAAACATTTTGTTTGGGGGTGGGGTAGGGGGGTAGGGCGGGTAGGGTTGAGTGAAAGGGGGGAATAATGTGAGGTGTGTTAATTTATTTGATGATGTTTAAAAAAAATATTATTATTATTTTTGAGGGGGGTAGGGGGTGGTGGGTGGGGGTGAGAGGGGGGTATAATGTGGGTGTGGTAAGTTATAAGATGATGTTTTAAAAAAATGGGGGGGTAGGTTGGGGGTGATGGGATTCTGGGTAGGGGCGTGGGGAATTGTTTGTGTTGAATCCATTGTGGTATTCAGGTTAGTCTTGTTTTGTCAAAGTAATACTAAAATGTGATCATAAATAAAGAAGTTATGGCAATTTGTTCAATTATCTAAGAGTAAAAGGGGCCATAATTATGCCAAAATGCTTGATATAGTTGTCTGCTCTTGTTTATAGGTTGGGGTCATGTTGGTAAACAAGTATGCAACATATAAAAGCAATATGTCAAAGGATATAGGAAATATTTGGGGTAGTACGCAAACTTTAACATAGATTTATCAATAATATGCATATTCTAAGTATAAAAGGGGCAATAATTGTGCAAAAATGCTTGATACAGCTGTCTGCTCTAGTTTATAGGTTGAGGTCATGATTGTTAACAAGAATGCAAAATATGAAAGCAATATGTCAAGGGACAATTAAAATCAATGGGGTAGTACGCAAACTTTAACATTTGCTGCATTTTCTAAGTGGAAAAGGAGCCATAATTATGACAAAATGCTTCATAGAGTTGTCTGCTCTTGTTTATAGGTTGGCGTAATGATGGTAAACAAGTATAAAAATTATGAAAACAATATGTCAAGGGAAATTGAAAATAGTTGGGGTAGTACGCAAACTTTAACATTTGCTGCATATTTTAAGTGGACAAGGGCCATAATTATGACAAAATGCTTGATAGAGTTGTCTGCTCTTGTTTATAGGTTGGGGTCATGTTGGTAAACAAGTATGCAAAATATGAAAGCAATATGTCAAGGGACATTGAAAATAGTTAGCGCAGTACGCAAACTTTAACATTTGCTGCATATTCTAAGTGGACAAGGGGCCATAATTATGACATAATGCTTGATATAGTTGTCTACTATTGTTTATAGGTCGGGGTCATGTTGGTAAACAAGTATGCAAAATATGAAAGCAATGTGTCAAGGGATATAGGAAATATTTGGGGTAGTACGCAAACTTTAACATAGATTTATCAATAATATGCATATTCTAAGTATAAAAGGGGAAATAATTGTGCAAAAATGCTTGATACAGTTGTCTGCTCTAGTTTATAGGTTGAGGTCATGATGGTTAACAATTATGCAAAATATGAAAGCAATATGTCAAGGGACAATTAAAATCAATGGGTTAGTACGCAAACTTTAACATTTGCTGCATTTTCTAAGTGGAAAAGGAGCCATAATTATGACAAAATGCTTCATAGAGTTGTCTGCTCTTGTTTATAGGTTGGCGTCATGATGGTAAACAAGTATACAAAATATGAAAGCAATATGTCAAGGGAAATTGAAAATAGTTGGGGTAGTACGCAAACTTTAACATTTGCTGCATATTTTAAGTGGACAAGGGCCATAAATATGACAAAATGCTTGATAGAGTTGTCTGTTCTTGTTTATAGGTTTGGGTCATGTTGGTAAACAAGTATGCAAAATATGAAAGCAATATGTCAAGGGACAATGAAAATAGTTAGCGCAGTACGCAAACTTTAACATTTGCTGCATATTCTAAGTGGACAAGGGGCCATAATTATGACAAAATGCTTGATATAGTTGTCTGATATTGTTTATAGGTTGGGGTCATGTTGGTAAACAAGTATGCAAAATATGAAAGCAATGTGTCAAGGGACAAAGAAAATATTTGGGGTAGTACGAAAACTTTAACATTTGCACGCTAATGCTAACGCAGACGCTCACGCCGACGCCGGGGTGAGTAAGATAGCTCCGCTATATATATTTCATATATAATAGTCGAGCTAATAAGTGAGTTATATTGATTGAATACGTGTTGCGTTAGAAAAGTCTTTAAGTGTATACGAACCATGAATTCAAACCCAAATGAAGATACATAACTTATAATTTTGATCTTGCTTACATATATTGGCATCATATGACACCAACTTCAAAGTTGCAAACTAGGATTAAAACAAAAGTATTTCGTCATGTGCTTAGATTTTAGCTTTATTATTAGATGAAGGGTATAGTTACAGACAAAGTAAGCGTTGTTTCATTATAATAGTCGTTTGATATCGGACCAGTAAATATAAGCCATATGTTATACAAGACGTGTAACCGAAGAGCCCTTAACTAAGGGCGTATTTGATTTCCCAGAATATGTTTAAATTATCCCTATATATTTGCATTTATTACCAGTACGTTTCGTTGTGTTAGCCGCACTTGTTCAGTTAAATGTTCGTCTGTAATAAATGTTCGGCTTTACAGACGACGCGATTAATCTTAAAAGCAAAACCAGGTTTCGTGCGACATTAATACATCAATTAAACCCATACGTGCTTTTGGAATCAGAGACTCTGATTTAGATGGTACAGACGAAATACTATTAAGCCAATAATAAAAAAAGATGAAATGACCATCGGTGTTTGTAAGAAAACTTTCCGTCCTAACAGAAGCAGACATTAATGCAAATGCGTTTTTTATTGGACTATTATCCGATATTCGCTCATCCTGGTGCATACGTATTATTCTTTTATTTAAATAAACATGATTTTCGTAATATTAACCCGTATAACTATAATTAACTTTGAATATTGCATTTTGTTAAACAGAAATTTATTTTTGGACGCGTTAAAAGGAGGAAAGCACTGTTTTGATAAAATGCGTTAAGTCAATCTATATAGTATCCTAATGCGGCAGGTCAATCACTGTAGAAACCTATTGAAATCATTGCGTGTTTATTCATTTTTAAACAAAGAACCGTATAATGCATACATATTTTTACAGTGAATTTCTTAATTGGTGACGGTAAACAACACACGGACACAAACGCATACTACTAAAAGTATTTAAGATGTATCGTCTCAGTAATTTTGAAACCATGAGCACCATTAACATAGACTTGTTGCGATCATTAGCAATTAGACGCAAACAATTGATTATGAAATCGTTAGCCCATTCGAGCTGTTAACACTTTAATAAGTAACTCAATGTAAATTGTTAAAATACGTATGAGTTTACCAAACTTATTGAAGTTCAAACACAACACATGTATAGTATATCATTTAGTGATGGTGTCGGTGACTTACCTGATACCAACCGAGTATATATTCTATATTAAGGCTGTCGAATTTCAAAATGCAATCCCATGAGTTCACTATGTTTTGTATTCCATCTATGTTTTACGCTTGGAGAAGTGTGAGGTTATACTGGCCTTTCCATCGGTTTAAAGCCCATATGCAGTGTTAGGAGTTGCGGTGTTTCAATCGCCATGCATTATATGAGATTTGTGTTTGATTACAACAATTGCTTTTATAATAATGTTTCATTTCACTAATCCTATATTAAATTTATTGTCACTACAGATTGATGAGTGTGAGATATTGTGTAAGCTTTTTTCCAGAATTAGAGTAAAGAACAAACAAGTTGTTTTGTACAGACAGACAAGATGTCCGTATCGATTATAAAGGTTATATAAGGTGTTTACTCGTTCTTCGCGTATGAGATATGAAGCCTTGACGAAGTAAAGAAAATAAGAAATTGTCAGTTGTAAAGTATCCAGTGGATAACCACTAACTGAAAGAGCACACACATTTCTTGGCTTGTATATTCTGCAACGAGATTAGCTGATTTATTTTACACGACCTGATTTTGATTTACATTGGTGAGCAATTTTGTTCCAATGCTCATGCCATTTTAAACGTTACACCAGCTCATGCTATCTGTCTATTTGGTATGCCTTCTTAATTATTCACCGATTTGCTGTTATGAATGATATTCAAGTTAAACATTTTATTGCAATGCCATCGTTGTACCTCTCGGCCAATTTCTGTTTTTTATAGTAAGAGATGAGTGATGCAGGTTGAATAAAAAGTTATAAATGATCTATGTTTAATAATAAGTTGTACGTAATTGATGTTTAGAAGTAAGTTGCCAGTATTTGCTGTTTAATAGATAATGGTCAGTAATGGCTGTTAAATAGTAATTGGTCAGTGATGATTGTTTAATAGTACGTGGAAAGTGATGGTTGCTTAATAGTAAGTAGTGCATGATGAAGTTTGTTTAACAGTAAATGTGGATGGCTGTATATGTTTTCCAGGCAAACTTATTTAGACAAACCGGCTTGCTCCAAGAAATCTGGTTGGGTAGCTAAACATGGTTGACACTCTACAGAAGATAAATGAAAGGATGGCAACCTTCAAGAAGTTGCACTGGTTGATGAAGCAGAAAATGCTCTACAAGACACACTTCCTCTCTTTTAAATGATCCAGGTAAGTCACTGTTTGAAATATTTCAATGCGTTTGACAATAAGTTACACCATTATATAGAATAAAATTGACAATAATTTACTATTTGCAGTAACAGTTGACTAATAGTAATGATAAACGATAATGTTAACCTTTAAACACGCGATTATATAATTTAATTTACATATGCAGTTACAAACGGTTTGATCCAATTTTAATAATGGTTATTAATTAATGCTTGTGTTTTTGTATGTACTAGTATCAGAAATGTGTTACCTGCGTTAATAAATGACTCCTAAGATTTACACAAAATAATGTTAGTTGCTATAGTTATGTTTTACGTTTATTTTAATTGATTAAGGGCACATTAAAATATAGGTAAATAAATAAGTGTGTTTTTGTGTGGTTTGGTTATTGTAGTAAGACAATTTAAATCATGTTTGCTTCCGTAAATATGACGCTCTACTAGGTAAATATAAGATAGCATTTGCTTTCTAATCAATACGGGTATAATAACTGTAAACAAAACGCATTACGTGTTTATAATTAATGTAACAGCATTTACCTATTACACAAATAAATCTGAAGCATGCTTGGATATCTGCCTTGAAGCAGTTCGTTATATATTCTAATATAAATTGCTTAACCTTGATCAAGTCACTTAAATTGAGCATAATTACAACTGAACACACTCACCGTTTATTCTTACGAGACTGGTATAAACCTCATAACATAGAACTAAGTTAACCTGGCAGTTCTTTGTTGTAACGCTCACAATTCAAAATTCAACCTGTTTTGAAAGCAATATATTTATAATTATCATAGCTATATAGGGTGCTTATAGTTTGCTGAGCTGGGAATTCTTACACGATGTATTTTAGCTTTTGCTCAGGCCTCAAATGCAACCTAAGTACAAGGAAATGAAATCGTTGTGAGATTGACATGAATTGTTATTTCATTTTCAGCTGCATCAATCCAATAAGTAAAATCATATGAAGAAAATTCGATAAACATCGCATGATTGAACTTTTGAGAACGGGTTTTCGGCAGCATGAGATTTATGTTTTTTGGCTTTGACCGTGATAGAACAAAAGACAATTTGAAAATGAAACATTAATATATTTGCTGTTTTATTTCAATTCGGATCGAACAAATAATTAATAAATTTGAAATACACCAATATGAATTTTGCGCCCCCGTGAAAACAAATAAATGATCGCTTTCTAATAAGTTCACTACACAATACGCAAAATATGAATTCAATAAAGTTTTCCAAGCTAAAGAAAAAACGATTGTATGTGGAATCTGTGCACACTGCACCATTTATGCCGGAAATTAATACAGCGATAACTACGATCGGGTAAACCCTGCCTCTGTTCGGCTTTGAACGATTTAGGCTATAGGCTGATAAGAAACTTATTATGTATTTAATTATAGCCTATACAACAATGCAGAATAAATTAAGATTCAGCCAACGTCATATTTTAAACCATCTCAAAGCGAAAGTCATTATCATTGGATGTATTTAGACGTGTCATTTTTTAAGTGATACAATAGTTTATTGTCACAAACTACGGAAATAAAACCATGTTGCTATTATTCGAAGCTTAACTCGAGACACATTTATTAATGCCACACAATTCTCTAACTTTTAACGTGTCAATTGACCCACACATCTATGCATAATTACTCAATGCAAGAGATAATTCTTAATATATACGATTTCAGTTGCATTGGTAGTTCCGAACGGGTATACTCAATTTAAACAGCTCAAAAGCACTCAAAATTAACGAATATTTTGTACAATACATCGACAAATAAAGTGAATAAATAAACAATCAAATAGCAATAATTTCAACGCCAGCTGCTGTCTTGTTACAAAGATTTAACAAGATACAAAATGCTTTCGTTTTTTTTTTGTGGGTCAATATATTCAACACATGTTAATGTACCAAGTTAGTGTTCGTGTGTCGAATTAATATATAATAGTTGCAGACAATTAAAAGGGAATATATTGTGCAATAATAATAAATTAAAACGAGCATTTTTATCCCGTTAAATCTACGTTACCATATCACATCTTGCGTTGAAATTGTGGCATTTGCTATGTGGACCTATTTTTTTAAAGGTAAAATTTATTGTACTAAATATTTTGCGAAAAATTCGTTGATTTTGAGTATTTATGTTAATTTTATAATGGCTATATATAATTTACGCTTGTATTTTCCCTGTACAATTTTCAGAAATGTGTCACTTGCGTAAACAAATGACTACAGAGGCTTACACAAAATAATAAGAATATTTGTTAAATTGACTTCTTATTTCCTATACTTGGCAGTTATTTTCCAAAAATAAATATGTACTTATTAATACATTGATATTTAAACACGCAATAGTTTTAAAACAACAATTTCAGGATTGGTTGTTTTTATGAACGTTGTTTTGGATTGGAATATCAAAATACGTGTTTATGTTATTGTTATCAGTCGTATGGTATAATATTCTGAATAGCACCTGTTCAATGTTAAATGCAATAACTTCAATTTTTACCAGAAAACTCATATATCTTATTCGTATTGAAGCCAATTATATTATGAAGCACGCTAGTTACACTTAAATTTCAACATCGCACAAGCATCTGATTCATCCACAACACGTATACATCATGTAAGCTGCGTCATGGCAACGAGATAAGAGCACTTACGCAAATTTGATATTTTTATTAGTGACATGGCTCAATCGTGTATCAAAGCTATTCAAAAATCATTAATTAAACTTGTACGAGAACGAGAGGGACCGAGTATCTAAATAGGGATGCAATTATACGTCATCAATCACCGACGGTATTGTTTGTCTTTGTTTAAAACATAATTATTGACGAATACTTTACATAATAGACACGATATTTTCATGATAAAAGGAAAGTAATTATGCATAAAGTATTAACAACACCCTTGTCGCTACAGTCGTATTAAAAGATGATTGTGTCAAGACAATTTTTAACAGCGTTTCAAATAAGAACGAATCTATGCACACAACCTTAGAATACCAAATCGTAGATATAAAAGACATAGGCGCTCGATGTCAATGTTTATTTTTTTTATTTTATTATTATTATTTTGTTTTTAGTTACCCGTAGTTTATTATAATGCAAACACATACTAAATCAATAAAAATCTTCCGACAAAACGTCTGCTTAAAAAAGTTCGACTATGTACATAGAAATTGACCATAGGCGCTCGATGTCAATGCTTATATTTTTTTTATTTTTTTTATTATTATTATTTTGTTTTTAGTTACCCGTAGTTTAACAATAATATAACAGTAATTATTTAAGAAAAGGGGAAATCTAATAGCACTTTCTTTTGAAATTTTCAAAAGTATTTCCGATTAGAGAAAACTACTTGGAACTTATTATGGAGTCAGACCTAGCATGCTGAATATCAAAGAGTGGATAAACACAAAGGTGCACTGTTCAAGGTAGGCTAGTTGCTATCAGAGGTACTTACTATTTGCCAACATTATACAGATAGTAATATAAAGCAATGTTTTATGTTTAGCCTATAATACGTTCTGGCGCTGTGCGAACAAATGTATGTAGCAATGTTTTGCAACTTATATACGCTAGTATATAGGAATACATATTAATTTTAAATACACATACGTGCCGTTACTGCTTAAATAATATGTGTTTGGGATTCAAATTGTCTTATACTTTGTTTCATTAAAATTATCATTGATTGTTCGATCGATTGCACGGACACATTAAACGGTATCACATAAAGCTAGACACATTGTTAACATGTGAAATAAAGCGGGTTTTGTTAAAATATTTGTAATTTTTTTCCATTATTAGATATAAATATTAATGCATAAACTACTTGCTATATATTTTGTATGATAATTTGGGTGAAAATTGTAAAGAAAATATTTTATTTTAAATAAACAATAAGTTCTGCTCTGTTCCGTTCTGTGAATTGGTAGGGAAAGACAATCTTTGTTTGTGTCATAATGACCATACATATGTCGTACTTTTAAACATACTCTGTTATGAGAGACACATACTGGTTTGTATACAAGTAGCCATCACGTTGCGGTTTTATGAAGCGATACATCAATACTGTACGTAATTTTTACCTCGAGTATAAATTTTGTCGAACGTGTTTGCAGATGTATCACAAATTGATCAAGACAGTAAAAGAAATATACACTTATTAAAATGACTGGGTTTTTCAATTTGGGTTCTAAAACAAAGAACATGTGTGCTATGTTTTATAGATGGGCTGGGACTACTGTTTATAGTCTGGACTAAATTGTATATACGCGTGATTCGCAATAACAATAACGTACCCTTTGACAGAAGAAAGTATCACATGTTACGAGTTAAGGTAAGTTTGAACGAAGTGATTTATTTTTAAATATATACAAGATAGAGCCTAAAGAATGTTCAGATTGGATGGAAAGACGGTGAACAATAACGGAAGGACACTCGACATCAAATATGGTCGGCTGTTACCATTCATTTATTTATTTATTTAAAAAGCGTTTTGACAACACGATATATCGTTGAGCTGTAAGGATTATTATTTTGTTTTGCTCAGGGTACGGTATTTGCATCCTAACAGTAGGTTGTTTATTGTAATAGGGCACGGGATATCTCAAACAGATTGTTCCGGAGATGTTGGTGGTGCTGACAATGTAGAAGGAAATGGTTTGCATTTTCGATTTCTCCATATAATCGAAAAGGGCTGTCTACTAGTGATCTACGGAATAGGTCAATATTTAGGGAACAGCACTGAAGTCGCAATCTTGTGTGAAAGATTTGACCAGCTTTTAAACCAATGTTGAATTATTCAGACGACTATATTTGGTTCCAGTTTAGAAAGGCTTTAAAAGAGGACAACGTGAGAAATTGTTGCAAGTCAGCCGAAAGGACATATCCCTCGCGTATAGCTGTTGGGAGAAATGGGCATCGATATGATTCTCTTCATGCGTGAATCAGAGGTACTGATTCGTTATATCTAAGGTCATGGCGGTTTAGAGGGAGGAGTGGAATGAGACTTGTAAGGTATTCTGGGGATAGTCTGTGTTTCATAGTGTACACGATAATATGTCTGTCTCCACACCTGTGTCCCTTTTGAAACAGTGTCCCATTTAAGATCGTTAACAGGGCATTACTATTACAAAATTTAGTGGCGCCGGTGCATATTTTTTCTGCCTCATTTTGAACAGCGTCTAATTCTGCGATTAATCCGTTGGAAAAGTTACCCTAGACTACGTGTCCATATTTGAGCAACGGTCTTAGAAAATGAATGAAAATGAGTATTGTATGTTTGAGTTTTTTTTGGTTTTGGGAGAATTTATTGCTTCGGTTCTAGCGGGTTTAAATGAGACAAGCCAGGACAAGCATGGATGGATTCTAAACCATTGTTTAGATTTGTGTGGCTAATGAGGTGGATTCGACGATAATGTACGGACTTGTATCGTCTGCAAATAACCGTAGTTCTGAGTTTAAATTGTAAATTATGTTGTGTATATAGAAAAGAAAGAGCAGCGGACCGAGAATCAAACATTGGGTAACACCTGCTGAGATGCTAAACTATGAGAAAGCAGAGTTCGCACAGAGGACGCGTCGTTTGCGGTGTGTAAGAAATCAGCACATGCATTGGTGTGTTAAAAAGATATCCATTTAGATGCCAAGTTGTCCTACAAAATAAATCCCTACCATCGTGTGATACCAGCCGTGTACATGTTCTAAAGAATTCGGACTCAAAATGGATATATTTTCCAAAAAGTTACAGGCTTGCAACTTGAATTGCATTCAAGATTATACTGCTTTGCGATTTCATATTACTCCGATAGCATACAAGACATGCTTTGTATACAGGTATCATGAACATTATTGAAATCACCGTTTACTGTTTGGTGTAAAATTGTCTTAAACTTTGAACTAGCATGCGCTTCAATAATGATATGCTTCCAAACTCAAATGTTGAATTTTACCAAAATGAAGTACTATTATCAAATTTTAACTGTTCATAACCATGTTTTTGTCATATAATGTATTATATTTATTACGACGATCTCTGTTTTAAAATTCTGTTTTCTGGTTAAAAATCAATTGTATCTATTTATGTTTACTATTTTTACTCAGATTTGTAGGCATTTTTTATACTAACAAAGTTGATCTATTTTTACCCACACAAAATGTTTTATACAATGTGTACAGAAGATGTTACTCTATGATAGAACTCTTTTTTATGAGAAAATTCCAGCTATTTATACTACACTCAGTGGCTCACTGTGCCCTGTGCCGGTCACATGACACAGTACACCCAGCAACAAAATATTTTGCGCCGAACGCATAAATCACTGTGCCCTTTATATGAGCTCAGAAGTAATGCCAGACAATGCAAGTTCTAGTCAAGATAAATCTAATACAATCCAATATTAAGTACAACAATAACATAAGACAATATAAACACCACAAATAAGCGTTTTTTCCATTTCCACGTGAATACTCATTGATACAAATACTTAAAAGCACTGAAGAATGCTACGTAGTTTATAAACTTAGCTGACCGTAACCTGGCAACAATAGTGCAGGACTAGGTCTTAAGTCCCGTTTGCAAAATTGAGTTGGGAGATTTTCTCACTTGATATGAGTTAATTAGTCCTTTTACATGATAAATCACCGAGGTGCTTGTACGTCACACTGCCAGGAGACTCAAAATACCAAAATCCAATATGGCCGCCGACGGCCATGTTGAAAAAGAAAGAAATATTGCCTTTTGGAGCAAAATCAAATGTTTTATCTCTAAATTATGTATTTTTGGAAAGAACTCAGTTATGAGAGTTCTTGTTAAATATGGGAAATTGATCCGGAAAGGTCAAGTACAAGGTCATATGATATATCAACGACCTTGGACAGTAAAAGCCAGTGTAACAAATTTTGACGTAATTAATTCAATAACAATATTGTTGTGCACATTCTACGTAATATTGGCACATTTAGATAATTCACGCATGTTGTACTCACAGACAAGTGACTAGTAAATTGAAAATTTTCACATTCGGTGGAAAAATACTACAGTGAGCTGGACTTAAACCCAAATGCAGATGGTATGAAAATGTGATAATGGACCAAACCCCTTACCAAGCAAACCCGAGATATTTGTTCAACGTTAGCTAAAAGTCAAAGCAACGTAACATCTATTTGATGTCGGGAAGACTTTGAACCAATGTCAGGTGTTGGTTGGGTAATCACTGAGTCATCTCCAGCCCTAGGGACTGGCTAACGGGCTTACACCTTATTCCATATGGCATTATAGCAAAAACGCACACAACTCATCAACATGAAATAAGTTTCATTTTAAGAGGTTTAAAAAATACTTTGTTTCACATAGATTACATACAGTTCCAAATTAGTCATTTCAAGTTAGGTTTCCACAAGGTGAATTGTCCACTTTACCAAGACAAAGTGTGATGCAAAAGCACCCAAGCAGCACGGCACGGACGATGTCGAGTATCACACTTTCATGTACACTTGCACAATATCAGCAAACTCCGTGGTAAAGGCTTTAGGCATTTTGTGGGCAACAGCATGCCAAGGTGCTCCTCCCATCCACCATGTGTAACTGGTGCCAGCCATGTCTCGGGACCATCAATATTTATAAGCATTTTACATGCCCTATGTATTAGAAAGGCTCCTCTACGAATATGTCCTTTGATTACACTGCTTGTAGGAGGAAGGAAATAAAGTCAAGCACTAGCACTGGTATAGTGTTCTAGTCGGAGATGGTCAAATATTTCCGCAGTTGCCGTCGATCTGGCCCCTGTCCAGAGGCGTACTAGATACTTTTCTGCTAATGTTTCATCCTGCTCTGACAAGGTATCTGTCTCTCCAAAATTCATGAAAAACTGTACCGAGTCAGTGGTCACAGCTGCATGCTTGGTTCCCACTTTACTCATGCAGTCGTCGCCTGTCAATATGTGAGCCTTTATGATTGTCTTTGCCAGCAGTGTCGAAAGCCGAGAAATTCCCTGATGCAACGGCAACATTCGACGCTTCTCACTAGTACCATACTGCTGTCATAATTCTTTCATACCGATTGCCTGAAAATATGGAGTGAAGTGAAGCAAAAATGCAAAGCTGTCGGTGTCGTTTGAAATCACAACAACTCTTTGACACTGTCTGAAATGAGCAGCCCACTCAACATGAGCCACTACCCTGGCATCGGCCTCCTCAATCCAGTTTAAAAGTTCAGGAATGACTTCATTACCAAACTTAATTGCTGGAAGAGCTTCATTGTCAGAGACAATTGAACTTGCAATGATAGGGTTGGCACAGACGTCATTGCACACTATATCCCTCACCAATAGTTAAAGATTACGCTTATTTTCCTCGGATGCCCAGAATTAATAAAGTTGTTGTGGGATTGGTGTGTCTCTGCTCATGTCAATAATTGCAATACCTGTCGCTTCGTCTTCGCGCTGTAATCGTTCTCCTTCCTTTATAGACATTTTAACGTATGAGTCTTGTACACGATGAATGTACTCTGGCCCCTCACATATGCTTGACGCTGAGTTGACGACAGCATTGATTGCCCACCCAGAGTGGAAAATTGTGCAAGTGGCATCTGTCGCATCATAGACATGAAGTCCACAATGACATGAGTGGGAAGAAGAGATTCCCGTCTCCATTTACTGATGTCAAGTCTAGATTCAATCTCCCAAATACGTTTTGACTAATTAACTTTGGCTGGGAGGTCACCATCAAATAATGGAGAACAAGAAATCAAATCATGAGATTATATCTGCTTGAGGGACAAGCCTCGTTCCTTTGCAATGTCCATGCTCCTATGTGCATGTGCCATATCTTTGGATGACGGGGCTTTCCGTTTCTTAAGAATAGCTTTTAAAGTCAATAATGACTGTTTAATATGGTCAGTGAACTTGGGAAGCTTTCTCTTTGAAATTTAGGAACTGATTTGTTTGGCTTTCTCAACTACTCTCTCCTGCCTGTATGCGCGGTAAACACGTTCACAATTTGCAATTACATTTGAGAAACCGTACAGCAACCTCTTTGTCAACAGCCAGTTGTGTCAGTTAATTGTGTAGTGGAACGGGAACACTGACCGTCCCTGTATATGGGTTCTGACGTTCGAGCACATAGTCCAACAACATTTCTTCATTGTGATTGAACGAGTGACGACGAGTGACGACGAGTGGCGCTCAGCGAATGCTGAAGATGACATTCCATTCTGTTTGATCCATCGGCTTGTTGGTAGTTTGAAGATTGAGGAGGCTGGTGATGGACCCTATCTCATGGAACAAAAACTCAAATTCTGCTACTGCACCAGCATTGTGTGTCTCGCCTACAACATAGTGACCTCCTGGGCCCTTTGATACTCTCTTAATAGTCTGCTCAACCTTCATATCACCTGCAACACTGCAAAACCAGCCTGGGCTGTCCCGCACAACCCATTGACCAATGGAAATGCGCTGGTAAAGCTCAGGATGTGTGAACTCCATTATCAACGTACCATGAAAAGACAACGCAAGTAGTTAATGCAGTCATATTCAGCAAATATTTACATGGAATCTTCAATGGTAGCTACATGCAGATTCCAGTTTCCTTCTCTGTCAGAGACTTCCAAATTTTTGACGATGGACAATAACTGCAACCAAACACCAACGAATTGGCAACGCTCAGACTTAGCCTCACATTCTTTCTGAAACTCAAGAAAGTCTTGATGCAATTGTTCCATTTGCCTGTTAATAACCTCAAACTGCTCTAGACAGCGTTCGTTGGCATCAGGCATGTTTTGCAGTTTTTTCATCTGCTCCAGGTCTGGGTATGTAGCCTTGTCCTTATGTCGAAATGCGAGTCTGTTTACCACAGCATGCTGGCTGCTATTTTATAAACTTTGGTTTATTTAGTTTGTTCCCATGTTTGATAAAGTTCTTTCTGTATTCAAGGTCTAAAATCAACTGTTCCTTAATAATGAAAATTGCTAGAAAATCTGATATCGGGTTATAGTACATGTAATAACATTTTTATTTGGATTAAATTGTTAATCGCGTGTGAAAAAAAAATATTATAAAAAAAAGAAAAATAACGAACGAGAACATTTGGTGGAGTCAAATCAGGCTGTTCAAGGTTTTGAAAGCTAGTGTATTTTTGGACACTATTAACTAACTCAGCAGTTGGTTACTAGGGACTCACCTCTTACCAGTGAAAAAACGGGGCGTGATTTACCCTCGGGCGTCCCGTTTCTTCACTGGTACGAGGTGATTTGTTATCTTTCTGGTAGATGATACACAAACTGGGATGCAGCCTGTCGTCTTCTGCCACCAAGGAGAGCAAACATGTGCTTTTTGGAGAGGATATTTTGGATTCCATAGAAACCAACTGCTGCATGCTTTGGTAAACAGTCTCGCATTTGGCAATACCGTGACTTTCCCGCTTTTGTAAATAAAATGATAGGATCAATGTTTGCAATCAACATGCACTAATAAGCATAGAATTAAATGATTATCTATAAAGAAGAATTGTTCTATTGCATATTTGTATAGATTTTAATACAAATATCATATGCAAATAAACATTTGACAGTTTATAAGTGCATAAATAAGCGTTACAATTTAGTAAAATTGAAGCTGTCAATTCAGTAAATCAACGAATCAAAGAATCAAAGGACTGAGCGGTGTTAATGACAAAATGACCTTGTACATGCCGTTTCAAGGTCGTTCTGACTTTGAAAAGATATAATGATAACATAAATTTATCCGACACACTATATTTAGTCAGTATATATATTAATTATAAATGTATATTGTTGTTACGGTAAATTAAAGTAAAAATTGTATTATGTCAATGGCGGCCCTCTTTGAATCGATAATAGCAAAAACGTGGCATCATGCACCTCGTTTTTTTTTTGCATGTCTACTAACACATAAACTCAATTCCACTGAGAAACGCCCCAACTACATTTTGCAAACGGGTCAACAAGTACAGGACTACAAGCATCAGGTACAATACAAATCAAGATAGCTGGGAATTCGACCATAATAGCATGTGTTAAACTTTTAAGTTTGAAGTGGTTACATTTACAAGAAATATCAAAAGAAGCACGTTTAAAGTGATATTATGGGCATCTTACATTTTATAGGTGTCCATCGGAACCGTTGTTTATTTTTGGTGTTTTCACTTCATATACACTTATATTGGTTAATGCAGCATCAACATACTAAAACAATATCCCGGAAAGAGAAAAATAATGCATTTGAATATCAACCGTACTTTCGTTTGACCACTGATCATGCATGTACGATTGATACTTAATTTAGTTTGAGTGCAGATTCGTTCATACGACACAAAGACACAATTTTGTTTTACGTAAAATATCGAATAAAAAATGTATTTGTATAAACAACTGGTAGCAAGATGAGTTGCAGATAATTGGTCAGTAATCACATTTTAACTGACTCTTTTGACCTGTTAATTCTTTTCAGCTCAATTCAACAGTGAAAAATGCCCATAATATCACTTTAATTGATAGACATAGACACTATAATAATTGACTGACGTAGAAAGTTATGCCTTAAGAAACAAATGCATGCCTTGCAAACAGGAAGTTAATACAATTAATTGTAAACAATGGAATCAAATGCACACATTTGATTCTAGCCTGTATATATACATGTAATTTTATTGAATTTCTACAAAGCATTTAAATGGTCAGCAATAAGTATTATGTGACCAGGCTAGACTGGACATCAATTTAGGAGGAGAACCGTGAGTAATGCCACAAGAAATTAAGGTAAGAAATAAAACAATTCATAAATATTGCGGTTGGCATTTTTACAATTGTAAAACATCAAATAAGAATCAGATTTATGAATTTTATAATAACGTGCCGCATAGTATAACATAACATGAAAGCGTATACTGTACACTGAATAATGTCGCCATTTTGAACTGAAGAAGAAGTCGGCCTCCACGCGTTATATCTGCAAGATGCATAGATAGTTGTGCTATCAATATGAACACCTCTATCGTCGTCCGGTCTAGACGTATAACATAAAACATATAATGTGCTTTAAAATATTCAAGTTTAAATAAGTCATAAAACACATACAAAATCAAAATCGTTTGTTTAAACGTTATTGATAGAGCAACGTGCAGATAAAACGCAAATTAGCCATCATTTTCAGTGGCATTACCTACTATTATAATGCTATTCCAATTGTTGATCTTAAAACAAGATGCAAAATGTACACCACATTTGTTTGATTGAAAACCTTGAAGAGTCGTTATTCAAATAGGTTACTTATGGGGACTGATTTCATATTTTGCCACTGGTGTTTATAATCGCGCAAACTCGACGAATCGCTATATATGCGCGCCCATGCGACAAACATATTTATACATTAATACGCATTTAGTCATTTATTAATGTTAAGGCAATTGGTCACTTGCCTTTAATAAAGGACCAACTAATTGTATATAATGAGAATGCAATACTGCTCCAGCAGCTGGAGTTTCACTTCTTTATCTTGAACTGTGACATTAAAAACAATTATTTTTTAAAAACGTTTTTTTTCTGTTTGATGAGCTGCTCCAGTGTTTTATATCAGACATGGATTCGTTTTAATTTATTTATATAGCTAAGCCTCCAATTACCTTTGAGCAGTACTCTTCTACGATATAATTCATTAAAAACATATTCGTGGTTTAAATATCGCTTAATCAATATAGAGGCAGTAGGATGGCATAAGAATAAGAATCTATACATTGTACCAATATATTGAAAAGAAAGCGTAAATCAGAAAAAGAAAACTGAAAGCACGTCGTGGAATGCATACTGTTTAGCACTTATTTAATAGTGAACACACGGACCTACACTGGCTATAACACAGACCCTTTGTGCAACATTCCAAATAAAATAAACTCAACTGACAAAAGCACCAAAGGTGACGTATTAGCCATGAACGTGTCGTTTTCGAAGTTATTTACTAGTGCCTATTTATTGCCGTTGTATGATTCAATTAAAATTAATACAATGCCATTCAATAGTATTATTGAGAATCTGCAACTGTGAGTTTTATTGGAAAAGAACAATGCAAATTTCAAATCTATTGTATGTTTTAACATGTTGTAAAAGCGGATATTTATTTACAAACCAACAACACTAAATACCACGCATTTGACATATCATGGGTTTGACTATACAATTTAACTGCAGAAATGTCTCAATGACGTCAATGATTTCACAAAAATAGATATTCTTACCCTGTTTCTGTTTCTCGTATGCGCAGTTTGTTGTGACGCAGGTGCAATTGGCATCTGGCGAATTTTGATGCGGTTCCCATGTATACATTAATCGAGTCTGAAAGGTTATGGTCGTATATAAACGAACCAGCCCTCGCGGACTGCTCATAATCTTCTTGATCACTCACAAAAACGATTTAAGATATATATATATATTACATCATTTTATGTGCACCGATTACTTATTATGATTTGACATTAAACAGCTGCTATAAACTTTTACAATTAATTTTCCTATTTTACATTAGTATTCAATTTACTGTTTTTAACTTTCATGAGCATCGAAATTTCATTTTCACGAATGATAATCCGATATAAGTTGGATTTATGTTGCTTTGTATGATATTAATTTACAAAACAACTCTGCAATCTAAAGTTACAATACATAGCAGATACGTGTGTACACAACCCGCGCGAACAAATATATTCACTTGATAGTGAATGAAATACTCGAAATAGGGAACAACTTTGAAAATCACTTACCTTATGTTAAGATGTTAAGCATCCGTTTATCAATCTCTTGATGAATATAATTGATAGCGTAACAGTATGAATTTCTCAATTACAACCACTCTATAAAGAGCTTTTTATCACGCTTGACTGTAATTTGATTTAAAACTTTGTTGTCATTGTTCTACTTATTTCTAGAAAATCGCATACTTTAAATGCATATATATTTCGCATGTGTATAAGTTAAAAAAAACGGAGTACATTAAAATATAGACATAGTTAAGGCTGCCAATTGAGAGTTTTATTAAAAAATTAATCAGCCTAAGAAACCCGTGCATAATTCGCGGAATGGTTGATAGCTATGTACATAGTATTAACACTTTTTTTGTGGTTAACATTTAGCGTACACTGTTTTACGAACTATTTTTTGCGTTAGTGTTTTTAAACTTGAATATGCAATTTACTTTTTTATTTATTTCTTATTATACAAACAATATAGTGAATGCATATAAAATACTCGACTTTGATTTTCTATTTAATCACCAGACAAAATGGAAATTTGCATTTCATTATCTGCAACATATACGTCTATGTTAAAACATTTTTTTTATAAAATCCCAGATCGTTTTTATAGTTTTCATTTAATGTATACATCTGTTTGCAACATAGGTACGATGCAATAAAACTGTTAGCTTAATGCATTTAACACCTGCGTCATATATACGTGATCATTAAACACAGATTTTGATGCCTATTGACAACCTCATTGAGGTATGCAACTTGGAATGTCTGAGAATACTCGATTGGTTAATTGTTCATAAACATTTTGGATAAAGAGTAACATTGTAATATGCGAATAAAGAACATACATAAAAATGTCGCATTGCAGTTCTAAAACCGAAAGAACATATTCATACCCGTAGCCAGGGGGGGGGGGGGTGCGTTGGGTGCGTTCGCACCCAATCGTTTTTGACGAGTAGAAACAAATATTTGTTCTTTAAAATGCACCCATCTTTATTCGACGCAAAAATGATTATTTATCTTTTACCGGAATCCAGCGAGTCTTCGTATTTATGCGTTACAATAATGTTGAATTCAATATGCTACCGACAGGAAAGAGAGTACATTTTAGATTATTATTAACGGAATGTTCCGAAAATGACGGAGATCAAAAGACACCCGTCGACTATTGCCGAAGACTAATGAGTCACTGGTTAATAATTTTGCATTATACAACGATTTATAACAATTACACATTGTACACAGCTTTTTCGACAGACTGCGTTGTCTTTTTGTTGTATCCCCGTACAACCATTTTCGGATCACATAAAGAGGTTTCAGACAAAAAATATCAGCTATTTTCAAGACAGGATAATTTTTTGTTGTTGTATGGCAAGAAAACAAATCATACAAAGCAATGTAGCTTTTTTGTAGTTTAGTTTAAACGTATTTATTGCATCTAATATGCATGGAATTGGATTACAAGTTTTTACACCATTATCTGGATCCTCTCACAGAAAAGTATATCTCATAAATTGCAAAATACATTATTTATATTCAACAATAAAATCAGTTAGAATAACATATACAAAGGTTTGTAAGCATGGAAGTAGGTTCAGTTATTAAATATAGGTATCTACTTGTGTATGTATGTTATTGACAATTGCATATAAAATTTAAAACCTTTTTGAGCCTGAATGCCTGTACCGTTCTGAGCACCATTTGATTAAAATCCAAAGACATATTGGGTTCACCACATAGCAAAAAAAAATTTGCTTATAGTAGATTCTATTATCTGTGTAAATTTTAAACATTCAAAAAAGTAATGCCACGCATTTGCACAAGGAGCTCCACAAGAACAAGCTGGATCACCGATTAGATTTGATCTATACAGATCGTAGTTTAAACTAATACACATATTTCTAAGTCTAGTGTGAGCAATGCTTTCTTTTCTAATGCTTATATTATAATATTTTGGGCACACGTATGACTGTGGGGTTATCGTTGATTTGAAAGAAGATATTGTAGATTTTTCTCTTGTTTCTATCTTAAGGTCATTCCACAATTTTATTTTAGATGGGAAATATGATACACTGTAAGAAGTTAATCGAGATAAGGGCATAGAGTATTTCTCTCGATTTCTAAGATTGTAATTTGAAATACTGCCGACATTTTGTGGAAGAAGATTAGATAAATAAGAGGGTGCTAAGTGAAAGTGAATTTTATAAAATGTTACTAGCTTTTTCCTTTTTCTCCGCGAGGCTAAGTGCTCAAGGCCAGATTCTTTATATAAGTTCTCTTTACTACAAAAGAGGGGTAATCCACAAGCAATTCTAGCAACTTCCAATTGTAAGTTTTCAAGCTTATTGCTTTCATATTCAGTACAACCGTTCCAAACTTTACTAGCATACTCTCAGATTGGAAGAATAAAGATTCTCTAAAATCATTTCTACACAGCAATGTAGGTTTTTTGTAGTTTACCAACACCTTATGTCATCTGTTCTTCTCCACATATAGAAATACCCACAATGTTTTAATTATGTCAAACTTGACACAATGAAATATGCTAACAGTTGTTATAAGAATTTTAAACTGTATAGGGTCTTTATGAAGCCTTAATTGTTATAGTCTGAAATTCGTTTAGAAAAAGATAACTAATTTGTTAAAAATATTTTTAAAAATACAAACAACCACTTATAACATTTTGATTTCTATTTAGTATTGATGCAGATAAGAGAAGATGCAGTTTTGTTTATGTGGGAAAAACATGTATGTTATATCATATTCATGTCGATCTGTCACTGAGTATAGTTAATGAAAGTGACTTTTCATATAAAAATGCTCTATAACTTCTGAATACAGATAAAAAACACCAGAATGCAGGATTTTACTTTTCATGTTCAAAATTTTCTAAGGGAAGGACCTCCACGCCCCCCCCCCCCTCACGATTGCAGGAGCGGTGCACTCGCTCCCCCACCTACCGCTTCGCCACTTCGTTGCTCAATAACAATCGTTGATGGGAAAATTCGCACCCCCTTTTCAAAACTCTGGCTACGGGCCTGTAATATAAGTATGGATATGATACATTTTAAAATTAAATCGTCACCAAGTCAAACTGCCTTTGACGTTTAATCGAACATGAACGCCAAACAAGTAGCCCACTAGGTATACACACATGATCCTGATAAAGGCTAGACGACATGAAAAGTACAAGTTTATCCGATATTCGGACTTTTCCTCTATAAAATCATACAGCTGAAAGATAGATTATAAAAGCATGTAACGCGAATATATGGAATGCTTTTTATGTAAACATACGTCATTAATGGTGAATATTTACATATATTTAATATGCTTCATGCCAACTCCAACATGCTTGTTGTGTATTCGTTTATACTTGATGATTATTGCAATATGCTTGGTGACTATCCAATGTTTGTATGTTCATTATTCCTGATACATGATTTAATAACACATAATTTCACTGTCATAAATGTTTACCCTAAAAATCTATCAAGCGAGATGAAAACATAATCTGAAATCAGTCGTAATCTGTTTTCCACTAAGCGTCATTAACAACGGCTGTTAGCAATAGGAGGTATGCAGATTGCAACTTAGCCGAACGGAAGTTACCAAATTATCACAGCAGGTGGCGCATGTTTATTTATCGTATTTTGAATAAATTACTTTCGGAAAAAAAGAGAAAACATCCGAACTATTATGACTACTATACTGAATAGACTGAATAAGTTCCTTTTGTTTGCAATTTACTGCCGTGAATGTTTTTGATTTTTGTAAGTTGCAGTTCGTACTTCAGAAAATATACATGTATTTTAATCATGAGATAACGGAGCTGATGTGTTCACAGTGTGGCACATTCATAGTCCAAATCATTAAAGTATACGTAATCTTTCGATTCACATTGTATATTGACCTCATATTATTCAACGCCAAACGCGAAACAGTTTACCTACGCAATTTATGATCTTCAAGGTTTGGCATAATAATGTCAAGGCTGGTATCAATTGTATTTTACAGGTTCCCCCGAGAACGGCGTGAAATTTAAGCACATAATGTATATCCCCCGTGACAAGCGGGAAGTGTGTTCGTGGAAACTATGCCTAAACATCACTTCTATTTGTTATCCTAAAATGGTGTTTTCAAGGCCAGAGTAAAACCAGAGATAAAAATTCACTGAATGTGAAATAACTCCGGAAAACTGTACCCGATATTAACAAAAGTTTACTGATCAAAGTCTAGCAAATTCTCTAACACTGGTACAGTCAATTACGCAGAGACCTGTCGTCGGGGGCCGAACTAAGTAGACCATTGGACAGACTGACAGTGTGCCGTACGCTGGTAAGTCCAAGCCATGACGATGTGGGTTTCTAATGGAGCTCGTAATTCTCGACAACACTGGAATATAACAAAACTCTGGCAAGCATCATGTAACAATAAAAAATTAAGTGGGAGGGTAGGTGGTAAATGTAAACTTGTAAACCATAGCGCGACTAACCCTGTGATGCGAGGAGCTAGTAAAAGAACGACAATTTGCACGGGCAGTGGTTTTATACTTAGTGGACGAGTCTATGTGTTAGAGTAGACTGGGTAGGATGGGTTATAAAATTGGGGTTTGGGTTTCGGCGATCCCTTAGGAAAACAGCGTTTGCGTTAAATAAGACAGTTTATTCTTGAGCGAATAAACATTATTATTCAACGACAAACGCCAAACAGTTTAACTACACAATTTATTATCTTAAAGGTTTGGCATAATAATGTCAAGGCTGGGATCAATTGTATTATACAGGTTCCCCCGAGAACGGCGGGAAATTTAAGTACATAATGTCTATCCACCATGACAAGCAGGAAGTGTGTTCGTGGAAACTATGCCAAAAAAGACCACGGCCGCAGGAAGTGGGCCTTCCGCCACCCAGCGGCTACGAACACACGCCAGCATTGACAAGCAATAACGATGAATTAAAACCGGGTTTGGAAAAACGAAACTTTGCTCAAATAAAAGGCTAGATTGCTCCGGACAGTGTTCAACATGATAACGATCCTAAATAGAACTAGTGCGTGTCATCGGATTTGAAAAAGACAAGCGATTCAACAATGTCATGGTATTTGATATAGCAACCTCCCTCATCTAGGAATAGTAACGCTATTCAGGAATTCTATATTTGTTTTCTTATTTATTTATTTATGTTAACTATCAGCATAGCGCCAGTTTATGCACGGAAGGATTAAGGAGTAAACTTGGATCGCGTCTGATAAAAGCTTTTGTAGGTAGCCCACTATGTATCGATAACCATTGGAAATGTGTAATACAGATCGGGGTTCGATTTCGTTACCACCATAAGTGGTGGTCAAAAGTACAGCATGTTGATATGTTGATTAAAGGGCAATTGTGAATTATAGGATTATTCTTTGTGTTCCAGGCGCATTCCGTCTTTTAAAACCCCACGTGATGTTGATCCCTAAATATCGCAAGCCTAGATCAGAACCGTCTGCCGCGTCTACTGCCCTATGATAGGCATCCCATATCATCGATTATCCGATTATTCATACGTTCCTTACGCGACATTTAAATACCCGATTAATATACAGGTTCAGACCACCAGGAACTCGGCCGTTGAGTTTTAAACCTTACAACAAAATGACACGTAATACAGTTTTGAAATGTTACAAGTAAATAACACGGCGATCTTAAGTTAAGAAATATAACAGAACAGTAAGTCATATATATGTTACGGTTGTATTTACGTGTTTTTTCAAGTAACTTGAACATGAATCGATAAAAACAAACATTTTAAGTCGGGCTTTCCAACGTAGACCACTTGGTTACTATACACAACTTTTATTTAATATTTGATAAACAAGTATATGTAAACAATACGGAACTGCTAGCCAACTATATAGCAAAAAATAACGGCCTTTATTCATCCGGGAGCAAGTCCCAGTTCAATAGAGATCTATGAATAATCTATTGATTTGTTTAATACATTTAATTCATCACCAGGCTTTTCACCATAAGCCAAATGGCGAACGTTTTACCACAACTTGAAAACTGGAGCTGCGTATCTACCAAGAACCGGATATTTATTTATTTATTTACAGACAAAGATCGTCAACAGGCATTTTTTACCATAAGCCAATTGGCAAACCTGTACCGTAATTTCGGAAATATAGAAGCCCATTTATCGCTTCATTTACCAACCATGTACCATTATATATGACCACCACAAAGTTCTTCCGGGATTAAGTCCCGGTTAAAGTGGAGACCCGGGAAACGGCGTTATCTACCAAGAACTTCTTTATATTGATATTTTCTTTAATATTTACTTATAGCCAAAAGTGATCACCGGACTTTTCACCATAAGCCAATTTGGCGATCGTTTCAACACCATAATTTTGAAAATGAATAAGCACATTTTGTGCACCATCAACCAACCATGTACCATTATATATAACCACCACAAAGTTCTTCCGGGATTAAGTCCCGGTTCCGGTAGAGACCCGGGAACGGCGTTATCTACCAAGAACTTGATATTTATTATCCCCTTTTCGAAAAGCGTGGGGATATTATGGTTATCTCCGCCGTCCGTCTGTCTGTCCGTCCTGGCCACTATCTCGTCCTACACTATAAGCACTAGAACCTTGAAACTTATACACATGGTAGCTTTAAGCATATGTGCGACCCTGCACTATTTATAATTTTGATCTGACCCATGGGTCAAAAGTTATGGGGGTTGGGGCGGGGCCGGGTCAGAGATTTTCACTCATTTTTTATGTTATTTTACATTAACTTCTTCTTTTCTGCACCGATTTACTTCAAATTGATACTGAACCTCTCATATGACAATACGGTCAATCTCAACTATGCATGGCCCCATAACCAACCCTGGGTCGCCCCGCCCACATAGACCACACCCACCCAACATTGCCTTTTACTACCATTTCTTTATTTCTACACTGATTCACTTCAAATTGATACTGAAATTCTCTTATGACAATACGGTCAATCTCAACTTTGCATGACAATACGGTCAATCTCAACTATGCATGGCCCCATTACCAACCCTGAGGCGCCCCACCCACATAGGCCACACCTACCCAAATTTGCCTTTTACTATAACTTCTTCATTTCTACACCGATTCACTTCTAATTGATACTGAACTTCTATTATGACAATACGGTCAATCTCAACTATGCATGGCCTAATTACCAACCCTGGGGTGCCCCGCCTACATAGGCCACACCCACCCAAAATTGCCTTTTACTTAACTTCTTCATTTCTACACCGATTCACTTCTAATTGATTCTGAACTTCTCTAATGACAATACGGTCAATCTCAACTATGCATGGCCCCATTACCAACCCTGGGGCGCCCCTGGGTCAAACATGCGGCGTGGGGATACGCGTCGGCCTCTGCCGCACCATTTCTAGTTTAATATTTACTTTTAGCCAAAAGTGATCACCGAGCTTTTTACCATTAGCCAATTTGGGCGATCGTTTCAACACCATAAGTTTGAAAATACATAAGCACATTTTAGTGCACCACCAACCAACCATGTACCATTATATATAACCACCACAATGTTCTTCCGGGATTAAGTCCCGGTTCCAGTAGAGACACGGGAACGGCGTTATCTACCAAGAACTTGATATTTATTTAATATTTACTTATAGCCAAAAGTGATCACGAAGCTTTTCACCATAAGCCAATTTGGGCGATCGTTTCAACACCATAATTTTGAAAATACATAAGCACATTTTAGTACACCACCAACCAACCATATACCATTGTATATATAAACCACCTTGTTTTTCTTTTGGGATTAAGTCCCGGTTTTAGTAGAGGCACTGGAACTGTTTATTTACCAACAACCTGATATTTGTTTATTTATAGCCAACGTTGATCATCATAAGCCTGTTGGCAATCGTTTAATAACAATAATTTTGAAAATACAGAGGCGCTTTTAGCGTTCCATCAACCAAACATATACCGAACCTATTCCAATATAACCAGATTGTTTGATCTCACAGGACTAAGCCCCATTCTATTATTTACTTAGAATCAAATTTGTGTGCGTGTCTTTTAAACATAAGCCGATCGGTTATCATTTAAGCAAGTTCAAAAATTCACGAAGACGTACATTTAGGGCACCACAAACGAATGTATATGAATTTTTATTACCGCAGTTTATTGTATATATACATTATTATGTTATTGATGTGTTATATTTTGTTATATTATCATTATTATATGTATTATTATTATTAATTGTGTTACATGGATTTTATTACAAGTGCTGCAAGATACGCACCAACGCGCATCAATTAATATAGTATGCAGATACAATTGATTGCTGGGATCTTTGAATTAAGGCTGCGATTATATTTGTTGTTTGTTATACCCACGCTTTTTGAAAAGCGTGGGGATATTGTGGTTATCTCAGCCGTTTGTCCGTCTGTCCGTCCGTCCTGGCCAATATCTCCTCCTACACTATAAGCACTAGAACCTTGAAACTTACACACATGGTAGCTATGAGCATATGTGCGACCCTGCACTATTTGGAATTTTGATCTGACCCCTGGGTCTAAAGTTATGGGGGTTTGGGTGGGGCCAGGTCAGAGATTTTCACTCATGTTTTTATGTTATTTTACATAAACGTCTTCATTTCTGCACCGATTTACTTCAAATTGATACTGAACCTCTCTTATGACAATACGGTCAATCTCAACTATGCATGGTCCCATTACCAACCCTGGGGCGCCCCGCCCACATAGACCACACCCACCCAAAATTGCCTTTTACTATAATTTCTTCATTTCTACACCGATTCACTTCAAATTGATACTGAAATTCTGTTATGACAATACGGTCAATCTCAACTATGCATGACAATACGGTCAATCTCAACTATGCATGGCCCCATTACCAACCCTGAGGCGCCCCACCCACATAGACCACGCCCACCCAAAATTGCCTTTTACTATAACTTCTTCATTTCTACATCGATTTACTTCAAATTGATACTGAACATCTATTATGACAATACGGTCAATCTCAATTAAGCATGGCCCCATTAGCAACCCTGGGGCGCCCTCGCCCACATAGACCTCGCCCATCCAAAATTGCCTTTTACTATAAATTCTTCATTTCTACACCGACCTACTTCAAATTGATACTGAACATATCATGACAATACTGTCAATCTCAACTACATGTATGCATGGCCCCATTATCAACCATGGGGCGCACCCTGGGTCAAACATGCGGCGTGGGGATACGCGTCGGCCTAAGCCACGCCATTTCTAGTTGATTTAGTCTTCGTTGCAATAGGGGCCCGGGAAATGCGTTTTTACCAAGGTATAATAAGCAATTTTGCTTAACAAATCGTATTGAGTATATTAACTTTAATAAATCCGACTCCAAGTGTAATGCCGACATGCATTAATATGGCTAGAAATGAACCTAGTTTTTTACGATATATATAAATACACACATGGAACCATACTGGCGCATAATACTATCCTCTAAAGAATGTACAACTTGCATGCGTCCGATTTCCAACCATACTTTGATTGTGGACCTAAACAGCCAGACTAAAATAGTATTGTTACGACGAAGGTCAGTTGGTCAAACTGAATGCAAACGAATAAACCATAACGGCATTGATCAGTTTTTGACGCACTGATGCATACTAGTACGCAAGTATTTCCCATTATACTGAAACACGTAAAACATAATATTAACCTTTAAACAAACAGAGAATAAATAAATAAAACGATTTTAATTACGTTTACGCTCTACCCTACAAATCGGTGCACGTGGAAATCTTGATTTCCGCTCCATTGGACATGTATCACCTTACCGATAATAAATACATTTATATCTTTCGAGCAGCATTTAAACGGATTGAGATATGGGACACTTGAGAATTTCTTCTGACGTGACTACGTTTTAAACCTTTCAGAATTGTACGCACTATGCATGTTCGCGTATTGGGTCTTTTCGTAATTAAGAAGTTGTCTCCCATTCGGGTAGGTATCACGAGTATTCCGGGTAAAAAGCGGTCCGTCTAAAATGCGAATATGACTCCTATCCGCGCATTGACCGAAAAGTGCGGATATGGACGAATATAGGCAATATCGACACTTTTTCTGCAATGCTTAATAAACAAATACACAATATGTGTTAAATATGTTAGTATTGTCTCAAAATATAACAATTTAATAGACATTATCATTTTTCCAACTCTAAATTCATATCCGCGCACATGACGAAGTGCCAGAATATTGTTTTAGGGCTACACACCACAAACAATATAACCATGCCGACACCACATATGTTTTAATGTATAAGTTTACATAATGTTTATATAATATTCTGAATGTATTATTATTCTTGATGTCGTCTCAAAACTTTAGTATTTAGATATACAATATGCTTTAGAAAATAGTAAAGTATTTTTGGGCCGATTATCGTCAGACCACAAGTAATAAATGATGTTACTTTTCCCTGGTTATATTTTTATTTGAAATCAAAATGTTTATTTAAATATACTGAATGTTATGAATGCAGTAAATATTGTCTGAAATGTCACTGTTTCAAGTAGCATTTTTCATTTGAAAATAAATGATGACTTCAAATGCGCGAATATGATAAAATCGACGAATGTGGTTTATCCAATAAAGGATCTATATTTGTAGTGCTTAAATAACTTTATGCAAGGTAAAAATATCTTATATTTGATTGTTACTATTTATTTTATGCTTTCCGGTGGTTTATTGAGAAATATCAGTGAATGAAAACTGATAATTTCAATGTTTCAAACAGTGAAAATTAAAAGTGAAAATTATCGATAATTTTCACTTTTTACTGTGAAATGACGTCATTTATTTGACGATATGACGTCATTATCCCAACGAAAATCTTTAGTTAAACTCTTAAACAATGTGACCCGATTTTCGTAATTCCGTCTTGACAGAGTTGTCGTTCGTGCGGGTAGGTATACCTACTTCCGGTGTTAAGGAAAACAATGGGGAAATACTACTGTTCCATCGTTAAATGCCATAATTTTAGCGGTATAACCGGTAAATTTTCAAAAAAAGTAACATTACATAAATTGCCTAAAGACTCATGTACAAGAAAAGCTTGGATGACAGTAATTAGCCGGCAAAATTGGTTTCCAACGGCGTATACTCGCGTCAGAAACAAAATTCCTACTGAAAATTTACCTCAGCGCAAAGTAGTACCAAAACATGAAAGAAAGCAGCGTATATTAAGACAGCCACTTCCAGAAAATATCCCTGTCACCTCTGCCCTACATTTCCATTCGTAAGTACCAGACAGGTACCATGTTTTGTAGTCATAATCCAAATTGTCAACATCATGTTCAAAGGGAATAAAAATATACGTTTCCCCTATAGTTTCATCCATTCCTATGAATTCAGCAACCAAATGTAAGACATAGTTGGGTAAACATGAAGTATTTATCTTAGTTTTGTCATACAAAGTTTAATATGATATTAAAAGGGTAAAATAAAACACAATAGATCTAGTCAAATTTTGATAATGTATTTCTTTTATTCTATTTAATTTTACATACATACATACATTTAAGCGTTATGCATATAAGCCAACAAATTAATGAACATTTCATTACTTATAATGAGTAATATGTCCGACACGTAAAATGAACAAGATTTCTATGATCACTCTTGAATTAAAGGGATATTATGGGCATCTAACAGTTGATAGGTGTCTATCGCAACCGTTGTTTAATTTTGGTGTTTTCAATTCATATACACTTATATTTGTTAAAACAGCATCAACTTACTAAAACAATATCCCGGAAAGAGAAAAATAATGCATTTGAATATCAACTGTACTTTCGTTTTGACAACTGACGACACAAATGATTCGATTTACGATGTGAATCTTAATTTAGTTTTAGAGAAGATTCGTTCATAAGACACAAAGACATTTTTTGTTTTACGGATCATTTCGGCTTAGAGGAGTGGGTGAGTCATGTAAAATATCGAATATTATATATATTTTTATAAACAACTGGTAGCAAGATGAGTTGCAGATAATTTGTCAGTAACCACATTTTAACTAAATCTTTTGACCTGTTAATTCTTTTTACCTCAATTAAACAGTAAAAAATGCCCATAATATCACTTAAATATCGATAATCCACCGAATCCAACAAATGTCATCTATATATTATAGTTTATTATTACGAACAAATATGCACGTCATTTTATTTATTCAAATGAACAAAGGATATCGTAGTGCTACATTTAAATATTTCCAGAATGATTATAACCATTATAGTTGCGCTGTTATTGAAAAGCAATGCATGTCCCGCTAAAATTTTAGATTTTTCGTTAATATTATATTTTATAAGTGAATGTTACAGCTGTAATATTGATCTTAAACATATAGGCTTCGTATTTTAACTTTCCGGGATATTGAATATGAACTGTTGAAATATTAACGAAAAATCTAAAACTTTTGCAAGACAAGCATTGCTTTTCAATAATAGCGCAACTATAATGGTTATAATCATTCTTGAAACATTTAAATATAGCACTACGATATCCTTTGTTCATTTGAATACATAAAATAACGTGCATATTTTTACGTACAAATAAAATGTAATATATAGTAACAATCAAATATAAGATATTTTACTATGCATATTAAATACATTTTGTGTATTTTTCATTGAACATTGAAATGAACATTGCAGAAAAAGTGTCGATATTGCTTATATTCGTCCATATCCGCACTTTTCGGTCATATCCGCGGATATGAGTCATATACGAATTTTTGGCGGACCGCTTTTTACCCGGGATACTCTTGATACCTACCCGAATGGGAGACAACTTCTTAATTACGAAAATTCCGAAAAGCAATGGAAGTCGTTTATTTTGTGTTTCCCTACTGTTGGATGAGCGTATTGTCGGATTAAAAGCATTATATTCGGAAATCTTATTGACTGATATTTAATAAAATAATATATTCGGGAATCGTATTCGTGATTTGAAAGAACGCCTTAAACATTTCTTATGCACGCTGATATGATTTATGCGCTCTTACAGTTAGTCCGTAATTAATTAATTACAGAATTAATGTGTTGACACTATTGCGGAATGGAGCTCGGCGCCCTTTGTATATTTAAAGAGATTTATGGGCATTTTTCACTGTTGAATTGTGATTAAAAGAATTATCAGGTCAAAACAAAAGAGTTAGCTAAAATATGGTTCCTGACCAATGATCCGCAACTCATCTTGCTTCCAGTTGTTAATAAAAATATGTATTGTATTCGATATTTTACATGACTGGTGAGTCCTCTAATCCGAAATGATCCGTAAAACAAAATAGTGTCTTTGTGTCGTATGAACGAATCTGCACTAAAACCAAATTTAGATTCACATAGTAAATCGAATTATTGCTGTCGCCAGTTGTCAAAACGAAAGTAAGGTTGATGTTCAAATGCATTATTTTTCTCTTTCCGGGATATTGTTTTGATATGTTGATGCTGCTTTAACAAAAATAAGTGTATATGAAGTGAAAACACAAAAATAAACAACGGTTGTGATAGACACCTATCAACTGATAGATGCCCATAATATCACTTTAAACTAAAGATCTCAACGTTCTCTGCACTTCGGAGTTTTTATACAGCAATCAAGTATTAAAACACACGCTTTCCACGAGAATGACGCGACCTTGTCAGCCGATTCGATTTTAAACAGGTAATAAATAGACCAACTATTTGTGATTTTAGCATTACACAATTTTCATTCTTTGTGATGCAGTTAGGAATTGCGCATATAGAAAGGGTAATGCGAACTTTGTTTTAAATGATTATCTTTCACCAAAACAAACCAACGTCAAATTTCCCAATTTGTACTCAAATTGTAATTTTATGAGTAAATTATACTTACCTGACATATGTACTTTAGGATTCTATCTCGGCCCGAAAATAACTCGCTATTCGGTAGGCGCCGAATAATAGACGACTACCGGAAAATAAACAACTCTCGCGCATGCGCATCGTAGTTTCCTCTCTGTACGACCTCATGCTCGAATCACTTTCCTTGGCGCTTTTGAAGGCCTCAGAACGTAGTCTGAAAAAGAGGGGAGGAAGGGTGGGTTTGTACATATGTCAGGTTAGTATAATTTACTCATAAAATTACAATTTGAGTACAAATTGGGAAATTTCATTTCCTAAATTATGTACTTACCTGACATATGTACTTAAGGATTCCTTCCCAAAGCAGTCATTTCCTGAAATTGGGTTCAGTTACTTTCTGACCACTCCAACCATTGTATGAGATCTTCTCATTCCAAAGCTTTCTATATGTTCTGTTTCGTAAAAACTGCTACAGCGGTCCCTCTTATAAACACAATAATAACTGTACACAGCCTTATAAATCTTATATTCTTATTCACTCTTCCACATATTTAAAAAATGTGTTTAAAATAGTCATGTATATTGATGAGCCACTATTTGTGACCATCATATATGATATGCTCCATAATGTTCACTCAAAAACAGTTCACTTTCCGGAAAATAACTCGCCGGGAAGAAACACATCATTCTTTAAGAAAATCAAATGAGACATCTTTAAAATAAAACTTCACAAAAGTAGATGATCTACTCCAATCTGCACTGTCTAAAACATCTTTCAATGGAGCTCCCTTAGAAAGAGCCCAGGATGGTCCTATTGACCTAGTTGAATGACCTTTAACTTTAGATACATTCACTTTTTTAATTTTGTATGATTTTTAGCTCGACTTTTATATATGAAATATATATAGTGGAGCTATCCTACTCATCCCGGCGTCGGCGTTTCCGTTTCCGTTCGCGTGCAAATGTTAAAGTTTTCGTACTACCCCAAATATTTTCAATGTCCATTGACATGTTGCTTTCATATTTTGCATACTTGTTTACCATCATGACCCTTAACCTATAAACAAGCGCAGACAACTGTATCAAGCATTTTGACAGAATTATGGCCCCTTTTATACTTAGAATATGCATATTATTGATAAATCTATGTTTAAGTTTGCGTACTACCCCACATATTTCCTGTGTCCCTTGACATATTGCTTTCATATTTTGCATACTTGTTTACCATCATGACCCCAACCTATAAAAAAGAGCAGACAACTGTATCAAGCATTTTGACAGAATTATGGACCCTTTTATACTTAGAATATGCATATTATTGATAAATTTATGCTAAAGTTTGCGTACTACCCCAATTATTTCCTGTGTCCCTTGACATATTGCTTTCATATTTTGCATACTTGTTAACCATCATGACCCCAACCTACAAACAAGAGCAGGCAACTGTATCAAGCATTTTGACAGAATTATTGCCCCTTTTATACTTAAAATATGCAAATTATTGATAAATCTATGTTAAAGTTTGCGTACTAGCCAAATATTTCCTGTGTCCCTTGACATATTGCTTTCATATTTTCCATACTTGTTCACCAACAATACCCAAACCTATAAACAAGAGCAGACAACTGTATCAAGCATTTTGACAGAATTATGGCCCCTTTTATACTTAGATAAGTGAACATTTTGCTTAAATTGCCATAACTGCTTTATTTATGATCAGCTTGTATTAATACTTTGACAAAACAACACTTACCTGAATACCACAATGGATTCCACCCAAACAAAACTCTACGCCCCAACCCAGAATCCCTGCCCTCCCCCCACTTCCCCCCCCCCAAAAATTTTTTATTTTTCCTTTTTTTTATTTTTTAAAGATCATCTTATAAATGACCACATCCCACATTATACCCCCCCCCTCTCATCCCCCCACCCCCTCAAATTGTTTTTTTTATTTTCCTTTTTTTGTTGAAAGATCGTCTAAAAAATGACCACACCCACATTATACACCCCCTCTCAACTCCCTTACCCCCCCCCCCCCCAGAACATTTTTTTTCCTTTTTTTATTTTTGAAAGATCGTCTAATAAATTATTGAATATGAACAATTTTCTCATGATGGCTTACGTTATACTGTCAACCACTCGATTTAGTCGAGCGCGCTGTCCTCTGACAGCCCTTGTTTGATAGTCTTTGCAATACATGACGAAATTGTCTGACTTGAAGCCGGTCTATGCGGTTTATTTACAGTTAGAAATAATTTCAGAGAGTTCTTCTCTTTTGTTTTCCTAAATTTTTCTGTTGATTTCAAATAATAAGTCAATGCTCGTTTCGGATCCAACATCTTGTTCTTTGGAAAGGCAGGAATAAAAATAGTAATGCTCTGATGTGAACATCTGTCCTGTTTTGATAAACCATGCCTTATAAAAGTTACACCTTTTGCTTGTACATTCACAGAATTTTCTCCCAAAGTGAAAGATTGTAAATCCCCACATCTGCGAAAAGTTGTAATTGATATGAGAAACACTGTCTTGTAAGTTACATACTTTAAACTGGCTGTTTTCATTGGCTCGAACGGTGGTTGCTTGAGGGCATCTAAAACAAATAATAAATTCCATTCAGATACAAGCCTTTTTATTGGTGGCCTTTCATTGAAAATGCCTTTTAGTAAACGAATAATATAGGGATGTTGACCCACTGATATTCTGTCCACCGGGCTTAACATAGAAGACATCATTGATCTATAACCTGAAATTGTTTTGTTTTTTAAACCATCTTTATATAGATCAGCTAAAAAATCAGCACAGTTACTTAAAGATGGACAATAGGGATTAATTTGTCTTTTAACACACCAGCTATGGAATTTCCTAAATTTACATCTATAATCTTTCTGAGTTCCGATTCTCCATGATGAACACAATAATTTTCTAGTTTGTCTAGAAAATCTTTCTGTTTCATAACGTTTGTTGATAATCTCCATGCAGTCAGTTTTAGAAGATTTGGATTCGGATGCAACATGCCTTTCTGAACTAATAACTCTTCCATTTCTGGAAACTTGACTGGTGGAGCTATTATCAACTGGAAAATCATTGGATACCAATGCTGACGTTCCCACATTGGCGCTATCAGATTCAATTCGCACTGAAACTTCATCATGTGTTTGAGTACTTTGCCAACAGACTTATGGGTGGAAATGCATATGCCATCATGCCTTCCCAACTTATAGACAGAGCAGCCTGTGTCAGTGCCAATGTATCCAGATTCCATGAGCAAAACACTAGACATTGTTTGTGTTCTGCTGTCGCAAACAAATCTATTAGCGGAGTCTCCCACATCCAAAACAGATGGTTCACCACAGTCTTGTTCAGTGACCATTCTGTAGACTGAAGTTGGTGTCGACTGAGAAAATCCGCTAATACATTTGTCTGCCCCTTGATATGTACTGATTTCAAGTTCATATTTTGGTGTAGAGCTAGGAACCAGATTCTCTGAGCTAAATCGCAAAGTCTCATCGATTTTGTACCTCCCTGTTTGTTCAGATATTGAACTGTACTGGAGTTGTCCGATCGAACTAATACATGTTTGTTCTTTAATATCGGAACAAAATTTTCCAATGACAGATATACCGCCTTCAATTCCAGATAATTTATATGCTCTGAACTCTGGTTCCTGGACCAAACACCCTGTACTACTTGGTTGTTCACAAACCCACCCCATCCTATCATTGATGCATCGCAAGTCATTGTTATCTGCGGTTGAATTGGTTGCAAAGACACCCCCTTTTGAAAATTGGCTTGATGTAACCACCAATGGAGACTGGATCTCACAGACTAAGTACATGGGACCTCCCAGTCCATAGATATTCTGGCTGGATTCCAGTTTCGTAACAAATGCATTTGAAGGGGTCTCATATACAGTCTTGCATTTGGTAAAATTTCCAGTGTGGATGCCATCATTTCAAGAACTACCAAATATTGTCTTGCTTTTGTGAAACCACTGATTAGTAGCTGGATTGCTTTTACTAATTTTTGAAATATTTTTGTTGTTGGATAGACTAAGCCTTTTTTTAAATGAAAAACTATTCCTAAATATGTCAGAATCTGAACCGGAATGAGATTTGATTTGTTTTTGTTTATGGTGAAACCTAGATTCAATAGAAGATTGAGCGTTATCTCCCTTTCTTTTATTAATATTTGTCTTTCTTGACTCAGTTGTATCCAGTCGTCCAGATACACTGCTAATCGTATGGCTTTTAATCGTAGATAAGCTGCCACAACTGACATTATTCATGTGAAAACTCGTAAAGAAACAGTTGGTCCGAAACATAGTGTTTTGAATTGGAAAACTTTCCCCTTTCATGCAAATCTGAGGAATTTTCTGTACCTTTTTTAATATGCGTATGTGAAAATAAGCGTCTTTTAAGTCGAAATATATCGCCCAATCGTTCTTCTGAACTAGATTCAACACTTTTGTCAAAGTGTCTATCTTGAAATGTTGCTCTCGGAGATACTGTTTTAAAGGCTTTAGATTTATGACTGGTCTTAAATCCCCTGTCTTTTTCTTGACTTAAAAAATAGTACTGTAAAAACCTGTCATCCAATTAGTTTTCGGTACGATTTCTTTAGCATGTTTTTGCATTAAAGAATCTATTTCTTCCTGCATAATATGTTCGTTTTCGATACTGATATGAGTTTGTTTTATACCCTGAAAAATTGGTTTCTTGATGAATTCCAATTTGTATCCCTCTTTTATGATTGATAAAACCCATTTGTCCATTGTTATCGACTGCCAATTTTTTGAAAAAGAGTTAATCTTTTCCCTACTGGTATCTCCGGTCGCAACATTAACAGACCTGACTGGTCATTGTTTACCAACCGTGGCATCTGTAGCCCTTGTTCTGTTATTGGCTGCATAGCTGCCCCGGCCTCTCGAGCAACCAGATATGTGCTCCGCTCGAAAAGAACTTCGCAATTCTGCCGTGTATTTTGGAATGCGAAATGTAGGTGGCGCTCTGTTAAATACATTTGGCTGAACATCCATTATTGTACTTGTCTTTACATATTGTCTTTTGACAGATGTTTGCTGTTCTGTGTGGTCACTGTCTTTCCTCTTGAATGTCTCCTTCTTTTGTAATTTTTCTGGCAATAACTCCTCTAATGTTTATCTTTCTTTTGTTTGAGATTCTTTTCCAATTCTTCTCCAAACACCCCGTCTCCGCTCAAGGGTAGATTACTGATTGTCCTTGAATCAAGTTCATATAAAGAAGTCTCGCTCATTGTGACTTGTCTACGAATGATGTGAAAAAATGCTCCTGCTCTACCAAATTGATCTAAACTTTGTGTGGATACTGCGAAAATGTCCTTCACTTTCTTCTCAATTTCTGGTTTATCTGTGACCATGTCCATTGGCATTCCAAGAGCTTGTTGCATGTACATCTGTGTAACAATACCCATATATACACTTTGCTGGCCTCTGTATGCAGTTTTCTCCACCATTTTGTTTGGTTGTGAGAACAAAAAAGTTCCATGTTAAGCAAATGAAGCTCTAGAACCAAACTTCTTTGTTTGTTAGACATGTGTCTACAATATCATCTGATGTAGGTACATGGAAAAAAATCAGTGTCTTCATCAAATGGAAATAAATGTTTGCATTCTTCAGACAATGCTGTTACACTATTTGGTGATTTCAATCGATAGCTTTGTTCTAAAATTTCTTTCTGTGAATTTTCTAAGCAAATGCCTGTTAGCTTTTGTGCATCTATTTTCAAACATGCATCTTCTCCAAAAATGTCTTTCAAACACCTGCATACACTAACACTGTGCTCTGTGTCTTCCTCCTCTGAATCAGACAACGAAAAATGTTCAGAGGAAGCAGGATGAATGGAAAGCACGTCATCTTGACGATTACTTGTTGAACTTTGACCAGTTCTCTCTTCATAATTGGGGCTTTTATCACTCCCCTGATCATTATTGGGGCTTTTGCCATTCCCCTGCGTTGAACTACCCTGTCTTTGAGACTGGGATTGCAACAAAGGAAAAATATTTTGTAGAGTGTTTTCTATTTTACCGTATTTCTCGTCAAAACGTTCCTCTATTAAGTCCACTTTGGAACGTCGTTTTTTCTGCTTGCCAGACACCGACGCTATGTTATTATTACGCACGTCACTGTGTGCCGTATCTTCTTCCTCGTAGTCCACAAATGGAGAACGATTATTATTGTTTTTAACAAACACTTCAGCCATGCTGAAAAGTAGCGATTAACAAACGCCTTCTTCGAAGGCGCCGAGAAGAAAAGTGATTCGAGCATGAGGTCGTACAGGTTACAATATACTAAATCTTTTTGGAGTGCAATGCTATACTCTCTAAAAACATGAACATCATTTATTTGAGGACACGGTTCTCTGTAGGGTCACTTGCCATGACTTAATTTTAAAATATTTTTGTGAGCATGTGGCAGGGAAAACATTGTTGTTTACTAGAAATTCACTCTTTTATCTGAAGATTGGAGACTACATAAGAATTTGACAGATGGCGGGAAACCCTCACGAACTGGATAGAAGACGGTAAATAGATGGCCGTAAAACAGTGACTTTTGATTCGTGACGAGTTCTTTCTTGCATACCGCGTGATCTATCATTTTTATTGCTTAAATCAATTCGGCTTGGAGTGCTCTTCGAGAAAAGTTATGGTTATGAGGGTCTCTATGCGCAAAAGTTTGACTTTATTTTTCGTTAAAGTTATTGCTTTTACATTGAATTTGTGTAGGAAATCTTTTAGTATATTGTGACCTAAACTAACTTTAGTTAAAAATGAAATATCATCTGCAAGTGCAAAATATGACTGGGAAAGCTGATTTTTGGTCATTTCTTAGCAAAAAAGAATAAAATAAGTGCAATAAATGCATGGATTCAGATTATTTGACCTGAAATAGTTGTTTTTCAAGTGGACCCCCACCCTTACATAGCCGAAAAAGGGCCAAATTGCTTTCCGACTTAAATTCAAAGGCATATTGGTTGACCGTGTAGTGTTAATGTGCTACATGAAGTCAGAATTCAACGCCAAGGACTTCATGATCCAGTAACGCATCAATAGCTTGTTCGTGAAGCATGAACATTCAAACAGAGCCCCATTTCACCGACATGGAATGGCAGACATTTTTACAGTATGGACAGTGCAGCAGATGCTTACCTGAGCCAGCTGTCATAGTTAGTACAATCATGAATATAACAAGCTTTATCACTTCATATTATTCATAGAAATACACTTAAAATATATAAATGCATGTTTGTGTTTCATTTTATATCTATTTCTATGAGGTATTTTGACTTTTTGAAGTAGAGGAATGTCTCCGACTAAGCCGAGGGCCACTGGATAAGGGTTGTTGATAGTCCAAATAATTAGACGTAAGCTACCCCGCGTACGTCTAAACGGCTACCGTCGTTTTCCTATAGCAAATTGAGTTCAACTTAAACTTCAGTTTTTCTCGTTAAATCTTTGCTAATGCATAAAATTATCATTAATTAGACATAAATGTGAGCGATTACCTCTTAAATGTGTAAAAAATTGTGCTTTTAAACCACTAATGTACATTTATAAAAATAAACATACACAACACATGAAGTGTGTTTGTCGTTTATAGAATTACATTGAATTATCTTGAACGAAATTATTTTTTTAATAGGTTACACATAACCAATTGTTGTTGTACAACAAACCACATCACTTTTTAGCTTTCTGTACTCTTTAATTAAATGGAACCTATATGTGTGTGTTAAAACTACCAGTTGTATCACGGAGTGTATATTGATAGGAGATGAATCGAGTATTTGACCCTTACTGTAGTAAATTCAATCTTATGCAAAAACTATTCATCCGATTTTATTGGTTTATACGTTATCTTATTAATTCCTCTTTCAAAAAATATACGTTTTAGTATATTCCCGTTGTTATTAATATAGCGAGATAAACACAAGAAATACACATTTTATGTTTTACCACCGCTCGTTTTACCGTGTTGTGGCTATCGATCTTGTACAATTAGCGTACAGCGAAGCGCCGAGGTTATACATTTTGATGTACCCACTCACGTCTTTCGTTGAATTATAGTTTCATTTCTCGGCCGATTTTGACAAATTATATATCATTAGAAAGCTTACGTTACGTAGTAAACAGATATATAAATATATATCAAGTTTTTCTTCTGATTTCGACAGCCCGGCGAGTTATAACTTAACTTTTGCAAATATCATACCGTTTTGGAGTTTTAGAATCTAGATTTACAGTTGACATGTTCGTACTTAATACCAATTTGTAGCGTTCTTCTGATTTCGACAGCCCGGCGAGTTATAACTTTAACTTTTGCAAATATCATACCGTTTTGGAGTTTTAGAATCTAGATTTACGGTTGACATGTTCGTACTTAATACCAATTTGTAGCGTTTATATTTGGAGTTCAGTTTTAAAAATTACATCTTGCTTAGGAGAATAGAATTCTGTATACGATAGAAAAAAATTGTTTAAAAACGAAAGTAATTAAGGAATGAAGGCGGAAGAAAGTAGCGCGCGTTCCTAAAGCACTGAACTGATGCTACGGTCTTGGCGATTATGCTTTTGTTTAGAAACCGGCCATTGAATTTCCTTTGCCATGATTTTTATATTTTTTATGGAATATATTGTAGTATTTTGTTTACGAAGCATATCAATAAAGCTTATTATAAATAAATCTTAATAAATTAACGATTTCAGCTCTTGTTTATAACACAGAAAGGGTGTTAAATTTATGATGAAACAGCGTATATAGCGGACCCTCTCGATTTTATTCGGCTTTGCATGCATACTTGAAATAAAATGGGTGTAAAAAACATTCATCGTTTGCTGTTAATTATCATCGAGGGAATTATGTATAATTATATGAAATGTTATTTACCTTAAATTATCAATTTATTAAAGATTCTTGAAAATCACGGTCGGTGTTACGCGGGTCATTTCGTATTTTGACATCAGGGCATCATGTCCAACTATTCAAAATCAGATTTTTTTTAACTGGGACGATGACGGCTTAGATTTAGACAGGCAGACAGATAGTTTATTCAGACTTATACAACAGTACATCGTCTTCAACTCAAATATATAAATTATTTTTAGACGAATTGTTAGATGATTACACATATAGCAATGATGATTCTGAGAATGTTGCCATGTTTCTTATCCGTGTAATCTAGAGTCCGTGGTTTGAGCATTTTTATCGCGGTGTTCAATAAAAGATATCTCAATAATCTTGTTTATTGATAGATCTGTGGTTTTATTGCCCATGTGTTCAGCACAAACCAATTATCTCGTTATGATCAGATACTGTGCCGACCAATACTAAATAACACTATGGTGTCATACGCCACAGCAGGGACCTATACTTGTGATCATGGAGTCTAAGTGCAAGACTTAAAAAAGTATGTTGTTTCGCTTGCGGTTGTTAAAGCCAAAACGGGGCTTCCCAGCTGGCACAGCTGCTGATATTCGGATCTGAATACTTAAACTTATTTAGACCTTATTCTTAACCGTTGCGCGTGTTACGATATCGGATTTTAGGCGGGAATACAACTAAGTGAAACTATTCAATTTCTTATACAACATTAAGCATATTAACAGTTATTGAAATTAACAATATCAGCGACATCTTTTTAAAGACTAAACACCTTTTCAAGTATCGAATTTAACATGTCAATAAAATATATTAATACCAAAAAAGGTTTCATTTAATGTTGTTCACATTAAACCTTTAAATGAAAGTGTCGCTTTAACTATTTTCCGTGTCTTATTAAGCCGCGAATCGTTTGCTAAAAACAGTTAACAAAAAGGGCTACACGTTCTAATTCTTAATGAAATACAAAAATAAGTATAACATAATTAATAACGTCCATATACACACACGGCAAGATCAAAGTTTTAATGGAAAACTAATATGACATTCCACGTAAATTATTATTTTCGTCTAAATCGAATACTATATATACAGAAACAATGTATTTATAACCGACCAATGAGGTAACATTATGCAACTTTCAATTTACACAGTGCTATATGGCAACAATATGGAATTTGAACAGTGGTAGTGTTTTAAGGTCTGGACTATCATCACTTGTAAGTTTGTATAAACATTTTTCTAATGCAATTAGTAAAATAATGTTTATTTTTATGTTTAATAATTTATTGCATGATTATTCCGTGCTGTTATATGAATTTGATGCCGTTAAAGCTTCCGACATGAACTCATGTCGGAACGATGCTATTGCAAAATAACGTTAAACGATATGAGGTCGATGTAAATCGACCTCATATTTATAGGAGTAGGGTTGTTGATGGCAAAACAGGTAATACTACTAAATTATTATCATGTACACAAGCAAATAAGCATATTCATGAGGCTTAAGATGTGAAAAAAATTCATAATCAGGTTTGTGGTCACTCAAACCCTTGCCGTCGTGCATTTTCCCATGCAGTTTGTATCGATAGTTCCGCGTCCTGACACGTACAGATTGTGCTTTGTTGTCAGTGGAAGTTGGCACTGAACGGGTTTATCCTTGTTCCTAAGCATGCATGCAGTACAGCTGAGTTGATATGCTTCTTGTAACCCTACAATAAGCTTGTGTTTGGTATGGTTTGCTCACAATATGCTTACAGTCATGGTTCCGGCTTGAAAGGATGTCGCGTCCTAGTTAAACATATGATTGTTGTAGCAAGTGTCCCCTTCATCATTTACCTTAGAGGGATCTTTTTGCAAAAATGTGTCACTTTCAGGAACCAGTTTTGTTTTCTATTTGGTACATGCTTGCCTCATTCAGTGATTTAAGGAAAGTATTGAACGTATTCACTTGTCTTTGCATACAAAGGTGACATGGATCGATATTTGTTGTGTTGAGAATTCTGCGGGAAGCTGTGTCCCTAGAAGAAGAAGCCTGCATTGCTCTTAGCTGCCTTTCTGCCCCTGATACTACATGGAATCTTATTTCTAAGCTTATAATGCTTGCCTACATATATGCATCTTGTTCATTTTAACCTTGCCTTCCAGTCTAACCCCCCCTCCAAAAAAAATGAGCATTTTTTTCATTGGCTCGGTTAGGAACTCCCATTTTGACCAGATTGCCACCATAAAATTAGTCAAAAGTACTTATTTTGTGCCCAAAATATGAAATTTTGTATTCTCTTGAACCTCTAAATGAGAGCTGGCTGTGCATATTGACCTTCTGCTGCACTTGAAAGGAATCCATGACATTATATGCTAGAATATATCATTGGTGGCTGGTAAATGGGCTCCGAGCGACAAGGCGCTTTCAAGATTTCACACTTTTATTGGTGCGAAACAACAAGTTATTGGAAGCATATTGATTTCTACACTTCAAAGTATCTTTGATCTCTCATTTTTACTAATTTGTTTATTTTCTTGGATGAAATTGGATTTTTTGGCTTTGAAATTGACATTTTTGGGGTGATTAAAAAAACACTCAAAAAAGACATTATCAAAAATGCTTAGAGTGAAAATATCTAGCAAAGTCATTCATTCCCCAACCCGCATAAGCCCCACGTGCCTGTCCATTTGGTTTGTTTTGGTATTTTGTTGCAGATATTGAACACAACAGCTTTAAATCTTAAAGGGACATATAGGCTTTAACAGGCCTAAAATCGCCTTTTTCGAACCGAAAACACCCGCATGTGAAAATATGATATAAAATGACCAAATGGACAGATAATCCAGCCAAACTTAATATATTGGTGCAATATGAATAGGAAAATAATAATATGCAAGAAAAACACATTTTAATCAGAATTTATTTCTCCTTTAGGTTACATTATACTTAATCTTTTTGGAGTGCAATGCTATACTCTCTAAAAACATGAACATCATTTATTTGAAGACACTGTTCTCTGTAGGGTCACTTGCCATGACTTAATTTTAGAATATTTCTGTGAGCATGTGGCAGGGAAACCATTGTTGTTTACTAGAAATTCACTCTTTTATTTGAAGATTGGAGACTACATAAGACTTTGACAAATGGCGGGAAACCCTTATGAACTGGATAGAAGCCGGTAAATAGATGGCCGTAAAACAGTGACTTTTGATTCGTGACGAGTTCTTTCTTGCATACCGCGTAACCTATCATTTTTATTGCTTAAATCAATTCGGCTTGGAATGTTCTTCGAGAAAAGGTATGGTTGTGAGGGTCTCTATGCGCAAAAGTTTGACTTTATTTTTCGTTAAAGTTATTGCTTTTACATTGAATTTGTGTAGGAAATCTTTTGGTATATTGTGACCTACAGAGAGGAAACTACGATGCGCATGCGCGAGAGTTGTTTATTTTCCGGTAGTCGTCTATTATTCGGCGCCTACCGTATAGCGAGTTATTTTCGGGCCGAGATAGAATCCTAAAGTATATATGTCAGGTAAGTACATAATTTAGGAAATGAAATTCCGTTGATCTTTGTGAAGATATTTCTTGTTTATTCTTAGCATGCCTGCCCATAAACAAAATAAAGATAAAATTATTGATTCTTCTTCCATAAGTTGTACGTTGTTTCGCCATATAAATCATTAACACGTTCAACAGCGCACCCAATAATTTCTCTATTGCAGACTATTTGCTGCGTTATTTCTAGGCATACTTGTTAAAGAGACACCTAGGAAACAACTTCTCCGTTTTAAATGTTTGTCTCGTCTGTAATGATAAATAAAACAACATGTTTAACAGACCTTAAAATCCGCTCAGACGATTTGTTTCGTTTTATATAACCGACGCCGTTACCTCCGGTTCGGTTTCAAGTCTATTCTCCGTCCCCATGCCTTGAGACGACAACGCTTCCTTCAAAAGACATCTTTCAACCCGTGGTGGCAATATAAAACAATAAAAATAGTTGTGTTAATACAATCGGATAGAGAACAATGATTAGACAATAATTTCAAATTAATGCAAACATAAAATATATAAGAATAAAGATTTGTCTAATAATTCACGTTAACTTAATAATAAAATTTACAAAACACAATTTTGAGAAGTATACCATCACGTGGTCGGTCTTTCTTAATACTAAAAAAAATACAACAACTCAAAAACATTTATGCAATATCTTTTCCCAGAATTTAAAATTATTTTTATGTTATACATATACATTTCACTAAATCTCTAAAGTGATACAACTGCTACTAATTATACAATTTCTACATTTAAATTTATGACAACACGTGGTCGGTGTAACCGAAATCTAAAAATGCAAAATATTTAATATCTTCCCCAAAATATATACTGAATGTTATATTCTAAATGTAAATACGCCTAACAAGATACAATTGTCTATAATTAAATAAATTCTCCTTTGAAAAAAAAGTGTTAAAGACAAATTTATGAAACCACGTGGTTTAAAATGTAAACTAGTAAACCATAGCGCGACCTACCCTGTGATGCGAGGAGCTAGTAAAAGAACGACAATTTGCACGGGCAGTGGTTTTATACTTAGTGGACGAGTCTATGTGTTAGAGTAGACTGGGTAGGATGGGTTATAAAATTGGGGTTTGGGTTTCGGCGATCCCTCAGGAAAATAGCGTTTGCGTTGAATAAGACAGTTTATTTTTGAGCGAATAAACATTATTAATACAGTAACCATATCTCCGTTTTTCCAGACCTGTGCTTGGAACTTAAAGATTTTGCTTGTGTTTTTACCAAGATATATTAACTATGTATATAAACACATATTTATCATTTTATGTCTATATAATATCTGTGGTATATAGTAAAACCTCAAACCAGAAAGTTACAGGTACTCGTGTCTATTACCAATTGTATCCCTTGTTGAGAAAACAACAGTCTACTACTTACTACTACAGGTATTAAATTATCATATAACAAAATTTCAATGAATTTGAAAATAAATTAACAAATACAAGAAATATAGACAGGTCTCTAAAGGTGACCTCGTTGGCCTTGTCGCGTGGTCATGTGTACTAAGCTAGCCTGGCCTGAACGCTGGGCTGTTTCCCCGCGGAGCGCGGGTGAACGGCGGTTATAGCCGGGACTCGCATATGGTTAGGATAGTCGAGCTACCGATATGCGAGGCCTGATTGTCAAGCTGCCTCACTCGAAACCCATGCAGACCGTTTGTCTCGTCCTGGGAACGCTGATACCTTGCCGAACACGGCGGGCCGAGCAAGCGCAAGCGGCCGGAGTGCCTCGTATTAGCGGTGGCTTCCAAATGCCTATTCTCGGCCATGAAACTATGGTTTGCTGTGATTTCCGTGTTAAGGCGATGGCGACAGTCCCGATGAGCGGGTAAAAGCGCCGTTTAGGACGGTACCGCTGGAAACAAAGCATTCCTATATATGGGAGAAATATATTTTTTTTATTCTCTATCGACGTGCCTTATCTCCCGGGCAGCAGCTGATTGTCGCAGGCCGGTTAACGAGAGCTGGAAAATCTGGTGCATAGGGCGAACTAGGCCAGGGCCCTCCCAGCGGCGGGCGACCAGCCTAAGGGACTACTTTGTAAATACATGAAGCTCGGCCGCCGAAGCGGCTCGCAGTGGTCTCGGTCGCATACACACTTAGTCAGTGGGAAGAAATCACAGGCTTGTCCTCGGCGGTGCGAAAGGAGCTGAAACATGTCGGTCCCGAGATGTTCAGTCTGACAGGGCTTTCGTGCCTTCAATACGGAGAGCCGTGATGTGTCCTGTCAACTAGGCGCGATCTTTCAACCACAACCGGGCGGCGACCAATCGTAAATACGACGGAGCACGCGTGATGCGGAAAATCGGCCTCCTCTCGAATTAGCGCAGCTCCCCAATGTGTGGGCGTGTCGGACGGCGGAACGAGCGCGGCGGCTGCGACCAGGCTGCCGTTCGACTCGCAGGGCGATACTACATTTATTTTAAGTTTCATTCTATCTAATGCAAGCTACCAATAAACACGGACGGAGGGACGAACGGCGACCGGATGGACGGCGCCTAAACAAAAATTCCCATCGAGTTTATTTATTCAACTCATAATTTATTCCATTATGCACTACATATATTGCAAAAGTCTCTCTTCACAAACTAAGATGCACATACCATTCAAATTACCAACAAGAATGTCGCATCTGTACACGTGAATGAAACCATTCATCCGCATGAAAAAAGACATTAGTAATCAAGAACGATGTGTCATCAAGCATGAAAGGTGTCTACTTTAAAATTTAAAGTACCATCAAGAATCATGACACAATCATAAAGAAGGATGTAATATTTACCGTTCCATACGAATACTCCATTTACTTGGCATATTTGTACAAAAGCGATGCATGCAATTTTACTGTGTAAAAGTCACCAAAATATATACTCAATCCATAACATTATGTGTAATACTATGTATTTTATCCTATGAAATCTAATAATCTGGTTTACATTGAGGAACAGGCTTTAGGTACTTAGTGTTTTGACGTAATCAATTTTAACCAATATTTTCTCTGAACATTTGAGTTTAACATAAGAATGACAGCGATAATACAATATTCATACTTGCTGCTTGATTACAATTCAGTTGCAGAAACTGAATTTATGAAAATAATAAATAATAACCAATATTGTCTCATAATATATAAATCTGATGTAAAGATGAATGTGATAAAACACTTTCTATAATAACCGCTTAATAACCGATGTTTGGACGCAAGCCATACCAAAAGAACAGTGAATAACTGATGTATAAACAATTCGACAGGGTAAGATATGTCCCAAGCGTCAAATCGAAGCACTTTCGACTAAATGTTTGTAATGACATGTGTTTAAAGTTACAAACGAAGACGAATGGAATGCAATTTGAGTAAATTAATTGATTATAGTGTTTACACTCCCGACGTGGTCGTTCTTATTGCTACTGCATTATATTGATATCCATTATTATGCGTGCCTTAGGTTTGTCATACATCGTCATTGCATTAGCTCTCCTCAGCATTCTCTTTTGATCTACAAAATACTCAATTGTGAGTAAGCATCTAAAATTTCATTTGAAAGACGTAGAGTCAATCAAACTTCCTACCAAGAAACGTACAATATCACGTTTTATCAAATATTTGAATCAGTTTGGAATGGGAAGGTTTTTATGTCACTGAAGTTTTCTTTGAAATTTGCAACATGTGTTTAATGGAATGGTTAAACAATATTGATTGTATTACGTATCTTTGATATGTAACCTTAGTATTAATTGCAATTTATGCAATGTATGATCTATACGTTGAACTAATATAATCTATCGCGTCTGTAGGTACCTGTATATGTGACTAACAATGGCGGTGAGCATCATTTAATTCGGAAAAATAACATTATTACATATAACTGCATAAAATGGATTTAGCCAACAAGCAGCTGCAGCAACTCAGCTGTTATTCAAGTTAATCCCAAATTTTGTGAAATGGTGTTCATTTTTTTTACGTTTTTTTTTTCTTTAATGCGCAATAGTAATTAAATGTGGTTTAAATCCGAAACTGTGGGCATTTTCGAACACAACTTAAAGCCAAACTGAATTTATCCAATCAACTAAAACAATTTATTTTTGTAATTTCGTTAAATCGGAATAATATATTGTTCGTATGGCAGACCATGCCATGCAAATATAAAAACAATGAAAACATCAACATACAAGACGGTTCTTTACTTCACCATTTGAGATCGTTTTGTTCACTATCAATATCTTTAAGACCATATTTACCTAAATAGGTTATTTGATAGAAGGTTACCAAATAACATCATGATATGATTGTTGTTATAATTAAAGGTATTCAAGGTGTATTGCTATACTATGAGTAAACTTTTATTACCTTGTTCTTTTTCCTGGTCGACTGTTTCTACGTGAAACATTATATGTTCATATTATTTTATTGCCTACCATATGTGCAAGTATTAAATTACTGAATGTGCGGATCCTCGTTTATTGGTATTTATTTTGTTTGACAAAATCGCGAAAATTGTGCAATAATATTCATGATCTTAAACGCGGGCTAAAAAACGTCATAAACGCAACATATCTGCATACTTTATGAACAATAAAATAAAAAAGTTCGGATTTGGATGCATACATACCCATCAGAGAGCGGGATATCACTGGTCAAAGCTCATGTTTATCCATCAGTCGTAGTGCAAAACCTTTAGTTGTAATCAAATATTCATTACAACGAATCGTTGAATTTCCGGTGTCATTTCTAGAGTCTGTGGTTTTTCTTACGTAATTGGCTTTCCGGCCGCAAATGTCACGTTGAAGTTTGATGCACATCGAGGCAGTTTAACATATGGCATTGTCTATTAATAAACTTAGTACACGTAGTCGCGTTTACATTTGAAAAAAAAAGGAATATTGAAAATTTACAAATAATTTTATTATAAAATTTAACTTATTATCCTTTGGTCTTTTATTTGAGTCAAGTGATATATTGCCAAATATTGATGACAAATAGTTGCTTCATGCACAATTGTGTTCGTGTATCAAGAGATAATACGAAAGACTGTGCATCAGATATGATTGCTGTTACTATCTCTTCAAGGTAATGGATACTGTAACATTTTTATAATTACATATTATACTGCATTCATTACTAATTGATATAAACTTGAATTTGTTTTTTTACTTAAACATTTAACTCAAAATCAGGACTATTAATGCTCACATTTTCAACAATTTTTTTTAATAAGTATACCATATATTACCTAACGACGTTATGGACATCAAATAACCAATTCCGAGTAAGAAAAATATTATAAATGTTATCGGTTTCGTTACGACTGAAAAAGTATAATTATATAACGTTTGTTAATATTGTCATCGTTAATTTAAAACAAAACATGAATGAATAATTGTTCAAATACATTGATTAAACACAAGCCTGTATTTTAGTGCATTAGCTTTTAAAGGTCCCGGGCAAGAAGCTCGGTTAAGGCAGACATTGTATTCTTTTTTTATCTTGATAGTGCTATTCAAACATACTATTCGAAATGATATTTGTTAGAAAAACATTTTAGTAACTAAAAAACGAACATTCATGTGCAAGTCTCTGTAACATTTAGAACGGTGTACATGAAAAATAGTAATAAACCTCGTAACATACATTTTACTATTTATATCGAAGTTAGTTATTTTTTTCAGTTTGATGAGCTGCTACGGTGTTTTATATCAGACATGGATTCGTTTTTATTTATTGTTATAGCTGAACCTCCAATTACCGTAGACTAGTACTCTCCTACGATATAATTCATTCAAAACATATTCGTGGTTTAAATATCGCTGAATCAATATAGAGGCAGTAGGATGACATAATAATAAGAAGATATATATTATACCAATATATTGAAAAGAATGCTTTAATCAGAAAAAGAAAACTCAAAGCACGTCATGAAATGCATACTGTTAAGCACTTATTTAAATAGTGCACACACGGACCTACACTGAATATAACACAGACCCTTTGTTTACCATGTCAAATAAAATAAACTCAACTGACAAAAGCACCAAAGGTGACGTATTAGCCATGAACTTGTCGTTTACGAAGTGCCAAGTTATTTGCTGGTGCCTCTTTATTTCCGTGTTATGAATCAATAACAATTAATATAATGTCGTAAATAGCATTATTAAGAATCTGCAAGCGTGAGTTTTATTGGAAAAGAACAATGCAAATTTCCAATCTATTTGATGTTTTAACATATTGTAAAAGCTGATAATTATTTACCAACGAAAAACACTAAATATCACGAATATCAACATAAAATTGCTTTAACTATACAGTTTAACTGCAGAAATGTCTCAATGCGTCAATGATTCCACAACAATAGATATTCTTACCCTGTTTCGTTGTCTCGTATGCACAGTTTGTTGTGATGCAGGTGCAATTGGCATCAGGCGTAATTTGATGCGGTGATGTACAGATATGAGCCGTGCTCTGTGAAAAAGGGAGTTTAATACTTGTGCAAAAACTTCGAAACATTTCATAAAGCAGAAAGTTTCCCTGATAAGCTAGTGCAAAATCTTAAAGCTGTCGCTGCCCCATATGTTATTGCCGTTAATAATCAAATCAGCCCTAGCCGACTGCTCGTAATCTTTTTGATCATTCACAAAAACGTTTGGAGAGATATTATTACATCATTGTATGTGCTTATATAACTTAATACGATTGTACATTAAACAGATATAACCTGTTACAATTTACATTAATATTCAATTAATTGTTTTTTAATGTCATGAGCATCGACATTTAATTTTCACGACTGCTAATCCGATATAGGTTGGATTTATGTTGCTTTTATATCATATTAATATACAAAACAAACTCTGCAATCTATAGTTACAATACACAGATACGTGTGTGGCATGAAACCCGCGCGAACAAAGACGATAATAATATGTATTTGAAAGTGAATAAATATACTCAAAATAGGCAATTACTCCGAAAATCCCTATGTTAAGATGTTAAGCATCCGTTTATCAATCTCTTGATGGATATAATTGATAGCTTGACAATTTGAATTGGCTCAATTAAAACAACTTGATAAAGAGCTTTTTATCAAGCTTGACTGCAATTTTTTTTGTATTGTTCTACGTATTTCTATAAAATCGCATATTTAAAATGTATATAGCGCTTTTGCGTGTATACTTTTCAAAAACACAAAACTGAGTATATTAAAATACAGACACATTTAAGGCTTCCAATTGAGAGTTCCATTAGAAAAGTAACCAGCCAATGAAACCCGTTCCAAATTCGCGGATTTGTTGAGGGCTATGTACATAGTACTAACACTTTTTTGTGGTGAACATTTAGCGTACACTGTTAAAGGAACTATTTTTAATTTGATTGGCGTTAGTGTTTTTAAATTTGATTATGCAATTGTCTTCTTTATTTACTACTTAAAAAGATAATGAATGCACCTTAAATACTCAAATTAGATTCAGTATTCGATCACTAGACAAAATGGAAATTTGCATTCCATTATCTGTAACATAAACGTCTATGTTACTTTTTTTTTAATCGAAAGATCGAATTATGGTTTTCATTTAATGTCTACGTCATTTTGCCACAATGGTACGGTGTTATTAAACTGTAAGCTAAATGCATTTAACGCCTACGTCATATACACATGATCATTAAACACATATTTTGTTGCCTATAGACAACCTCACCTATATTAATATATCTGCAAAATCGATTTGAGTTACAATTCAAAATTGTAAGTTTGAAGAAGAACATTAGTACACATATCTTAATGCATAAATAATTCAATTTTTTATCAACATGTACCGAATTGTACATGCTTTAGTAAAACGCATTTTTATAATAGTGAGTTTGTAAATAAGGGTTACGAAAAAAAAGAAAAAAAAAAGATTAAGGTATTGCAACTTGGAATGTCTGAGAATCCTCCATTGGTCAGTTAAAATTTCATAAACTGAAGTTTTGGATAAAGGTTAACATTGAAATATGCGAATAAAGAACTGAAATAAAAATGTCGCATTACAGTTCTAAAACATTAAGAATCAATTAATAGGAATATGATACATTTTAAAGAGTTAAATCGTCACCAAGTCAAACTGCCATTGACGTTTTATCGAACATGAACGCCAAACAAGTAGCCCACTTAGTATACATACACACATGATCCTGATAAAGGCTAGACGACATGAAAAGTACAAGTTTATCCGAAATTCTGACTTTTCCACTATAAAATCATACAGCTGAAAGATAGATTATAAAAGAATGTAACGCGAATATATGGAATGCTATTTAGGTAAACATACGTCATAAATGGTGAATATTTACATATATTGAATATGCTTCATGCCAATTCCAACATGCTTGTTGTGTATTCGTTAATACTTGATGATTATTGCAATATGCTTGGTGACTATCCAATGTTTGTATGTTCATTATTCCTGATTCATGATTTAATAACACATGATTTCACTGTATATAAATGTGTACCCAAAAATGCTATCAACTGTGATGAAAACATACTCTGAAACCAGTCGTAATCTGTTTCGCCACTAAGCGTCATTAACAACGACTGTTAGCAACAGGAAGTAAGCAGATTGCAACTTAGCCGAACGGAAGTTACCAAATTATCACAGCATGTGGCGCATGTTTATTTATCGTAATTTAAATAAATTACTTTCGGAAAAGTATAGAGAAAACATCCGAACTATTATGACTACAATACTGAATAGACTGAATAAGTTTTGTTTGAAATGTACTGCCGTGAATGTTTTTGATTTTGGATTTTTTGCAGTTTGTACTTCAGAAAATATAAATGTATTTTAATCATGACATAACGGAGCTGATGAGTTGACAGTGTGGCACATTCTTAGTCCAAATCATTACAGTATACGTAGTCTATCGATTCACATTGTATATTGACCTCATATTAATACAGTTACCCTATCTCCATTTTTCCAAACCCGTGCATGGAACTTTCAGATTTTGCTTCTGTTTATACCAAGATATATTAACTATGTATATAAAAAAATATTTATCATTTTATGTCTATAAAATCTCTGTGGTATATAGTAAAACCTCAAACCAGAAAGTTACAGGTACTCGTGTCTATTACCTATTGTATCCCTTGTTGAGAAAACAGCAGTCTACTACTTACTACTATTAAACTATCATATAACAAAATTTCAATGAATTTGAAAATAAATTAACATATACAATAAATATAGACAGGCCCCTTAGGGTGACCTCGTGAGCCTCGTCGCGTGGTCCTGTGTACTCAGCTAGCGTGGCCTGAACGCTGGCTGGGCTGATTCCCCGCGAAGCGCGGGTGAACGGCGGTGGTAGCCGGGACTCGCATATGGTTAGGATAGTCGGGCTACCGATCTGCGAGGCCTGATTGTCATTCTGCCTCACTCGAAACCCATGCAGACCGTTTCTCATGGCCTGGGACCGCTGATACCTTGCCGAACACGGCTGGCCGATCAAGCGCAAGAGGCCAGAGTGCCTCGTATCAGCAGTGGCTTCCAAAGGCCTATTCTCGGCCATGAAACTATGATTTGCTGTGATTTCCGTGTTAAGCCAATGGCGACAGTCCCGATGAGCGGACAAAAGCCCCGTTTGGGACGGTACCGCTGGAGAAAAAGCATTCCTTTATATATGGGAGAAATATATTTTTTTTATTCTCTAGCGACGTGCCTTATCTCCCGGACAGCAGCTGATTGTCGCAGGCCGGTTTTCGAGATGTGGGAAATCTGGCGCTTGTATAGGGCGAACCAGGCCAGGGCCCTCCCAGCGGGGGGCGACCAGCCTAAGGGACTACTTTGTAAAAACATGAAGCTCGGCCGCCGAAGCGGCTCGCAGTGGTCCCGGTCGCATACACACCTAGTCAGTGGGAAGAAACCACAGGCTTGTCCTCGGCGGTGCGAACGGAGCTGACACAAGTCGGTCCCGAGATGTTCAGTCTGACAGGGCTTCCGTGCCTTCAATACGGAGTGCCGTGATGTGTCCTGTCAACGGGGCGCGATCTTTCAACCACAACCGGGCGGCGACCAATCGTAAATACGACGGAGCTCTCGTAGCTGTTGCGGAAAATCGGCCTCCTCTCGAATTAGCGCAGCACCCTAATTTGTAGGCGTGTCGGACGGCGGAACGAGACCAGGTTGCGACCAGGCTGACGTTCGACTCGCAAGGCGATACTACATTTATTTTAAGTTTCATTCTATCCTGTGCAAGCTACCGATAAACAGCTTCCGACAAACACGGACGGAGGGACGAACGGCGACCGGATGGACAACGACTAAACAAAATCCCCATCGAGTTTTTTTTTTCAACTTATCAATGTTTGATTCCATTATGCACTACACCTATTGCATAAGTCTCTCCGCACAAACTAAGATACACATACCATGCAAATTACCAACAAGAATGTCGCATCTGTACACGTGAATGATACCATTAATCAGCATGAAAAAAAGACATTCGTCATCAAGAACGATGTGTCATCAAGCATAAAAATGTGTCTACATTAAAATTGAAAGTACCATCAAGAATCATGACACAGTCATAAAGACGGATGTAATATTTACCTAATTACCGTTCCATAGGAATACACCATTTACTTGGCATATTTGTACAAAGCGATGCATGCAATTTTACTGTGCAAGAGTCACCAAAATATGTACTCAATCCATAACATTATGTGTATGTATATTATCCTATGAAATCTAATAATTGGTTTACATTGAGGAATATGCTCTAGGTACTTGGTGTTTTAACGTAATCAATATTGACCAATATTTTCTCTGAACATTTGTGTTTAATATACGAATGACAGCGATAATACAATTTTCATACTTGCTGCTTGATTACAATTCAGTTGCAGAAACTGGATTTATGAAAATAATAAATAATAACCAATATTGTTTCATAATATATGAATCTGATGTAAAAAAAACGTGAAAAAAAACTTTCTATATAACCGCTTAATAACCGATGTTTGGACGCAAGCCATACCAAAAGATCAGTGAATAACTGATGTATTAACAATGCGACAGGGTAAGATATGTCCCAAGCGTCAAATCGAAGCACTTTCGACTTAATGTTTGTAATGACATGTGTTTAAAGTTATAAACGAAGATGAATGAAATGCAATTTGAGTAAATTACTTGATTATAGTGTTTACACGTCCGACGTGGTCGTTCTTATTGCTACTGCATTATATAGATATCCATTATTATGCGTGCCTTAGGTTTGCCATACATGGTCATTGCATTAGCTCTCCTCAGCATTCTCTGTTGATCCACTAAATACTGATTTGTCAGTAAGCATTTTTAATTTCATTTGAAAGACGTAGAGTAAATCAAACGACCTATCAAAAAACGTACTATAAGACCTTTATCAAACATTCGAATCAGTTCGGAATTGGAGGGCTTTTGTGTCACTGAAGTGTTCTTTAAAATTTGTAACATGTGTTTAATGGAATGGTAAAACAATATTGATATTGTTACGTATCTTTGATATGTCACTTTAGTATTTATTGCAATGTATGATCTATGCGTTGAACTAATATATAATACTATATCGCGTCTGTAGGTATCTGTATAAGTGACTGACAATGGCGGTGAGCATCATTTAATTCGGAAAAATAACATTATTACATATCATTGCATAAAATGGATTAAGCCAACAAGCAGCTGCAGCAACTGAGCTGTTATTGAAGTTTATCGCAAATTTTGTGAAATGATGTTAATTTTCTGTACGAAGGTTTTTTCTTTAACGCGCAATAGTAATTAAATGTGGTTTAAATCCGAAACTGTGGGCATTTTCGAACACAACTTAAAGCCAAACTGAAATTATCCAATCAACTAAAACAATTTATTTTTGTAATTTCGTTAAATCGGAATAATAAATTGTTCGTATGACAGACCATGCCATGCAAATATAAAAACAATGAAAACATCAACAGGCAAGACGGTTTTTTAGTTTCACATTTGAGATCATTGTGTTCACTATCAATATCTTAAAGGTCATATTTACCTAAATAGGTTATATGATAGAAGGTTACCAAATAACATCATGATATGATTGTTGTTATAATTATAGGTATTCAAGATGTATTGGTATACTATTGGTAACCTTTTATTTCCTTGTTATTTTTCCTGGTCGATTGATTTTACATGAAACATGATATGTTCATATCAACTTATTGCCTACCATATGTGCAATTATTAAATTATTGAATGTGCGGATCATCGTTTATTGGTATTTATTTTGTTTGACAAAATTGTGCAATAATATTCATGGTCTTAAACGCGGGCTAAAAAAACGTTACAAACGCAATATATCTGCATACTTGAATGAATAATGAAATACAAAAGTTCGGATTTGGATGCATAAATGTTCAACGCAAATGGCACGTTGAAGTGTGATGATCATCAAGGCAGTTTAACATATGGCATTGTCTACTCGTTAACTTAGTACACGTGGTCGCGTTAAATTTTGATAAAAAATAGGAATATTGAAAATTTACACATAATTTTATTATAAACATTCAACTTATTATCCTCTGGTCTTTTATTTTAGTCAAGCGACATATTGCCAAATATTGATTACAAATAGTTGCTACATGCACAATTGTGTTCGTGTATCAAGAGAGAATACGAAAGACTGTGCATCAGATATGATGGCCGTTACAACATCTTCAAGGTAATGGATACTGTAACATTTTTATAATTACATATTATACTGTATTCATTACTAGTTAATATAAACTTTAATTTGTTTTTTTACTTAAACATTCAACTAAAAATCAGGACTATGAATGGGCTTGCTCACATTTTAAACAATTAAAAAAAAAATAAGTATACCATATATTACCAAACGACGTTATGGATATTAAAGAACCACTTCCGAGTAAGAATAATATTATAAATGTTATCGGTTTCGTTACGACTGAAAAAGTAAAATTGTATAACGTGTGTTAATATTGTCATCGTAAATTTAAAACAAAACATGAATGAATAATTGTTCAAAAACATTGATAAAACACAAACCTGTATTTTAGTGCATTAGCTTTTGAAGGTCCCGGGCAAGTAGCACGGTTAAGGCAGACTTTTGTATTCTTTATTATCTTGATATTGTTATACAAACATACTATTCGAAATGATATTTGTTAGACAAACATTTTAGCAACTAAAAACGAACATTCATGTGCAAGTCTCTTTAACATTCATAACGTTGTACATGAATAAACAGGAATAAAACTCGTAACATACGAAACATTATTTATATCGAAGTTAGTTTTAACCTAATTATTTTAACTGAAAGCCCTTGTTTTTTTTAAATGCTCTCAGAAAATAGTTTTTTTTCTTGGGACTAGAACCAGTACTTAGGTATATATGGAGAAATCGAAGGAACGCTCAAAATGGGGATCGAACCACAGACCACACGGTCGCTTGGCGAGCAAAAGATCGAGTTCGCCAGATCGAACCCGTGACCACACGGTCGCTAGGCGAGCACCAGATCCAGTTCGCCAGATCGAACACGTGACCTCACGGTCGCTAGGCGAGCGCCAGATCCAGTACGCCACGGAGACTATTCAAATTTTTAAGTATATATCGTCTGTGTATTTCCATAGTTATTGTTTATGCTTTTAAATCAACTCATTTTGTGGGACGTATTATCATACAACTTCTGATTATTAACCAAATAATTGGGTTTGCATTAAATAATCTCTCGATTCTGCAACCACCGATACGTAATGGATAAAACGTGTAATGTACAATTTAATTGTTGATAAAGAGATCTTTTGTTGATTTGTTTATTGAAGTGAACTAATAAAATAGTAGACAACAATCTGAAAATCAACCCGAGTGGGCGTATTTGAACAAAATTGCCTTTCAGACCCCGTTGATGCTATCGATTATTATTAACGTTCAAAGAGCGGGACTGGAGTTCTTCATAAACTGTCTGAATGTCGAAATATGTTGATGGTATAGTATGTGTGTGTGCGCGCATGTGCGTGCGTGTGTGGGTGGGCGCGTGCGTGCGTGTGTCTGTTTAAAGCCTCTCCAGCATTTTGAAGAATAATATCATTATATAGTCTGAAAGACAGTTAATCTTATTAGCTAATACATAACACAAATGTTTTCTTTTCTCAGTATGACCGTTCTAAATATCACTTAAAGTATATGTCAAAAAATATATAAGTAATTTAGGTAACACATACAATTTTTTATCAAATGATTAATTTGGAAATCCATGCACATTTTAACAGTGTTTGTAACGGCATTGTACTATCAAGTGGTGGGTCATTTATACAAACTACTCAAACTTTATCCAATAAAGGCTTAAAGGCTATGGGATCGCTTTTTTGCAATCACCAAAGACATGTATGTTCCTGTTAAAATAATGTTAAATTTGTTCGATTCTTATGTTACTTCAATAATGTGTTATGAGTGTGAGGTTTGGGGGTTTGTAAATGCTGATGATATTGAAAGAGTTCATAGAAGATTTTTTAAACGAATACTTGGTGTCAAAATGAGTACCCCTAATTCAGCTGTGTACGGGGAACTAGGGCGATACCCAGTATATATAAATCGCTATGTACGAATTATAAAATATTTTATAAAATTGTATACTGTTAAACAAACTAATTGCATATTATATAGTACACTATGTTATATGAGAAATGGTGCTGAAAATATAATACGATGTAACAATTGGATTACCAAAGTACGGGACTTGCTACAAAACACTGGTTTTGTAGATGTTTGGATGTATCCAGAATCAGTAAATGCAAGTGTATTTATTCCGATATTAAAAAATAGACTTATTGATATTTACATAGGTTTGTGGCTAAATGATTTAAATGTTAAAAATTCAATAACTCTATACAAAGAATTGAAACATCGATTTGAACTATCTGATTACCTTAACATAATCCAAAACTTTAATTTAAGAAAATACATATCAAAATTAAGACTTTCGTCCCACATGTTAAAAATTGAATCTGTGAGACATATAAATATTCCTAAAAACGAACGCAAATGTATTATATGTAACTCAGGTTATATTGAAGACGAATACCATTTTGTAATTGTATGTCCTCTTTATACCGATATAAGAAAAATGTATATTGACAAATTCTATTATAACCGACCTAGTATGCATAAATTTATTCTTTTGTTAACAAACACTAAAACCAAAGTCCTAAATAAACTCGCAATATACTGTAAAAATGCTTTTAAAATGAGAACTGATAAATTGAATGCAAACGTTGAGTGATATTATGGCCTAAATGCATTTTAAACACCTTTTTATGTACTATTTTGGTCACTTTCACATTACTATGTATGTGCTTATTGCTTATATATTGTCAGTTATGTATATGTAACGATGAACTGGAAATGTTCAAGTTATATGAATAAATTTTCCTTTCTGTTCTGTTCTGTTCTGTTAATTAATGTCAGTATACATGCAATTGACTACTGAACATATAATTGCCCTCAGATACAACTTATTTAATTTCCTGAACATGTAGGCGCGTATTACATCACCACCGGCTAAACTTAAATAGTGCCGACGCATGTAGATTATTTGTTCTTCAAACACTTTAGAAGAACATGTAGTTCGTTTTTATTTCAATAACAATATTTTACAAAGCTATGTATTATGTTTAAACAATATTTTTTTTTTAGAAATAATTTATATAAAGATACGAATAATTTCGCATTTCGCTTAGATAAGTCTTCTACTATGATTAATTATAGTATTCTTAATTATTTCTCTATATAAGCAAATATGTAAATGATCCTCACGAAGACCCTGTGTACGTTTAAAACAAGTTTCTTGCTTGCGTTTATATTTGAGTGATGGACTTACTTTATATAGTTTGTTATTAAACAATGGATGAGGCTCAAATAATCTAAATTACCTAAATTGATCTATAAATGTGTCATACACTTTGCTTATAATAAATTGTAAGAAATGTTTAATATCTGATACCAATGTTAGACAATCAATTATTCGTATCTGTTTGTGACATTGTTTTATTATTGTGCTACCTATTTGAACATTCTCTTTGAGCAACAAAAAAACTTCATTTTTCTGTAATTTTTATAAAAAGAGCATGGTCGTGCTGAGAAATGATCAGTGGCGCTTTTGACCGTACAATAATATTGATAATAACATGAAATAATTTGTTTGTAAGTAGTAAAGGGCCAAAGAAACATTGAATAAGTTTATTCAATCAACTGATGTAACGAGAAACGTGTACACTCTATCAAGGATCAAACAACATTAGTGGTATGAATTCGTTGTGTTAATTCTACTCCATTGATTATTAAAGTACATTATTCATATTTAAAACCAAAGCAGAAAACATTGACGAAGAGGAAGGAAAAAGTGCAAATGAGGTGACTTAAGTTTTATTCGTCAGTGGTTCTGTTTGCCCTAGGATTGTGGTATTTGTTCCATGGTTTGGGCTTTGGTCACTTGCTATAAATAAAAGACCTAGTAATTTTGAGATATCTCCACTGCTTATGTAATCAGAATTTTACATTGTTTGTGTAAACCTAGCACACAAAAGCTATTGGAAACAAATATTATAATGATACATTAATGCATCCGAAACAATTAATGCAAACCGATGGTTAAACTTACATAACATTATATTGGAATGTGCATTTCCAATATCTTTCAAATACAGACACTGTTTTTTTGGAAATAGACTGCGGTATCTTGGCACTAAGGGGCCAATTATATCCATGTTCAAACATAAAAGCTTGGCTAAAAATAATAATACAATTGTAATTTGTATATGCTTTTTAAATCACGAATAGCGCATTAAGTCACATATATGAAAAAATGCGCGTGGTAGATAGTGTATGCAATTAACCGACCACGTGCCCAAGATTGGTGTCCATTTAGATTAACTTACGGATAAATATATAACTGGTTATTTACATGGTCAAAGCGATACAAGAAGCGTGTATTTCTTGCATTGAGACAATATATAAACATGCTTATTTAATAATATAATGGTAAATGAGCAGCGACGAAATTAGGGAGAGTATTTTGACATCGAATCTCTTTAAAATCTATTAACCCCGTTTAACATAACTACAAAGCGTTTGCCTAGATAACCATCACTTTACGGACAAGTGTTTCTAAAACAGTATTTTATGCCTCCATCAATAATAGCATATTTATATTTAAAGGGAAGTCGTAAATCCTGTCGAACATCACTCTTCACTGTTTGATGTATCATCAGTTTTAGTTTATAATCTTTCGGTGTCATCACACGTTTACTGTAATGAAACAAAAAACGCTATGATTTCCTAAGGTAATTCATTTGTGTACAGCAATTAATATAAGTGGGCCAGTAAAAAACATGGTATTGTAACCAGTTTGACACCATTCCAACAAATCTTCCGAGGTAAAACATTAATGAGTTTCCTGTTATTTTCTGTAAATGGTTGCCATGATTAACATTGACATTGGCAGTACAATATTTAATGAATGGACAAGTCGACTGGCATCCGGTCGTTATTGAGTTGGTAAATCTAACATTGCATTGTAAAATGGGGTACATATTTTTTTAATTTCTGCTGACTGTTGCCATATAATACATAATCACCTTTCATTGTCATACCATTTTCGTACATGAACAATAATTATTATCCTCTGTACGGCATGTTTCTATGTGTTAAACTTATTTAATAATTGTTATTGCTTTTTATACCATATTCAAAAAAGATCTAAAAATACACAGCATAGTAAAGAATTTTTTTTTTGATAAATTGACGCGCGAAACACGTTCAAGATGTTATTGTATACCTTAAATCGTGTCAAAAAAACTGTAACTGGTCGAAACAACGAGACCAAGTAGGCAAGTTTGTTAATAAGTAAGTGTATTTTCACGCTCGAGCGAACGATTGTTGAACATCTGTCCGTCGGACGGAATGACTGACGGAAGAACAACACAGGTAAATATGTCATCCTTCGTTATAAACAAACCGAAGAAATACCGTGCTTAATCCGAATACGAATTTTGTGGATTAGACATGAATTTACTGAACACTGGTGTCGACTGTTATATAAATTGTACTAACAATGGATTGCAGAAGTTGAATAGATTAAGAAAAAAAACAGATATCTAACATGTAAGTAAAATTGCTTGTTATTGACCATTAAAACGCAGTGATAATTTTAGATTCGTTTCGTTCGTTGAGTGTTGCGTCTGCACTTTCTTTTTTACAAGCAGTTTTTTTCCCTTGCCTTCCCGAAAGACTTAATATTATATTATTTATTATATATATCATGAAAAAGTTTATTGATTTTCTATACTCTCGCAGAAATCATCTGTCAACCATGCCACAATGACCGTGTTCATATGAGAATAATGAATTAAACCAAATCATACTTGTCGTGTTATCGTTAAATATTTCATCACATCAAAATCTGGTTAAAATTTGTAACATTATTGTTTGTTTGGTAGTAATTGTAAGAGGTGCTTGCTTACGAAACATAAATTCTGTATCTTTTCCCTTGAATAAATGACCTCGAATGTTGCACACATTAATAACATAGCGAGCGGTTACGTTTTGCGAGTACAAGGGCATAAGTGGACGAGTTTCCCATTTCCCATATTTTATTGATAATAGCGACGCAATAATCAATATGAATATAAAACCTGGCCCGTATAAAAAGTGTTACTACCATCATCGGTTTTGTTTTTAATTTTATCTTATTTACATTATCTGTAAGTGAACGTATTTATTAATAAATAACTTAATTCGCAAAACATTATGTTAAGTGTCATTATATTAGTTTCGCGAATAATACACACTTCAAAAAGACTACTTCTATTTCAGTTGGGTAAGTAATCTATATTTTACAGACAGACATTGTTAACTAAATTCTTAGATCATAAAATAATATGAACACATTGTGAATTTGTGACACGATTGTGTATAATTTAGTCATAATTTTAAGACGACGCATAAATCCGTTACTTCATCAAAGTGGTATTATGCCGATAAGTGAGTAACACAGGTCTCGGTCTTCATGAAACTTCATTTGTTAGTAAAGCGACACGTAAATAAAGTTCAAGTAAATGAAACTTTAGTTAAAAAAAACAAATAAGTTTTATGCTTATGGTGAGAAAACAGATTTTCACTTGTAATTGGCTTTGTATAAGGAGAAAGTAATATCAAATGATAGATTTCTGGTATTAACGAAAAGAAAATGCTGTTATAGAATGACAGAGAATACTTTTTGGGGTGTGTAGCATCACGCATTTTTTTTGCAAGTGTTGCACGCAAATCAAATGGCCCATGTGACTATTTAATTTTCATAATCTGGTTGGGATGCAATAAAAGTGATGTGAAAAATTATAGATGACCACAATAGTTTTTACAAATGATGAAATTTTGTTGTCTATTGGTGCAACGTTATGACATAACTTAAATTGATAATGTTTTTTCTCGTGTAAAACAATTATAATCAATAGGTACTCAATAAATGCATACCACTCGCGATGATGAAACAGATAACGTTCATCACGTTAGTATGTCCAACCTTGTGATCGTAATATTAAAAACGGAATGGTAAGTGTCTAACATACATTTGATTATGCATATATGAATGTACCATCAATTGCAATTTTTATAGTGATAAATATATAAATCTTTAAAAAAAAACATCACTTTATAACCTATGTCACAATATATTATCCATTAGCAAACACTTCACTGTCTCTTATTACTTTTAGATTTTACCGTTCTTGTATAGCAAGAAGACACAGCGTACCATTTAGGCGTTTTACGTTGGCGGTTCGAATGGCGTATGGGTACGCTTTTTATATCGATATAATTGTCTAATGATTGTGACTGTCGTTGCGTGCAACGTTCCTCGAGGCATTTTGCTTTTTGTGGTAATGCTGTTCCGTTATTCCTAACGGCAGCAGATAGTTTCTGTGAACTTGACGTATAGGTTTAGAGTAAGGTTGGCATTTATTGTCGTCATAAAACGGAATTACAGTGTTTGACTAGTCGATAATCACATATGGCACATTTTCCCATTTGTCTGAGATTTTCTGCTTTTCGCTATGTGTTACATTTTCACTTAAAATACCTGGTGCGATTTAAGCGGCTCTAGCTTTTGTGGCATCGACCCTTTACCTTTTATCTGCATTTTAACATGCGTATTCTTTTGCACGACGATACGCAGTTGCCAGTCTATATTGAAGTTTGCGGCTGTTATTATTATGATGCAGCGTTCCATTTCATTCGCATATAAATCTGGTAGGGCATCGATCGCTAATTTTGGTTGATGTCCGAACATCATTTAGTACGGCGAATTACCAGTACTACTATGTATTGTACTGTGAAATGCATGAACCATCTGGGCAACATACGACTTCCAGTCTGATTTATTATCCGTCTCGAGGGAAGACAACATGTGCAGTTGTGTCTTGTTAAGGCGTCCTTCAACCTATTGCACATATGGGGTTTTCTAAATTGTTAATACGATCTTACTTGCACAATTCGCGCAGAAGGCTAGACATATTTAATGTGTACCTCAATTGCTATGTAGGCGCTCCGAAAAAAACTTCTGAAACACAAGTTTTGCTGCTGTTCTCGCTTTCTGATTTGTCGTTGGAAACGCCTGCAGGTATCGCGTAAAATGTTTGGTGATAACTAAAATGTGCTCATATCCGCCTTTTAATATTTCTAAACTTAAAAAGTCTATGCAATGAGTTCCATTGGTGATGACGTTGCAAATTTTACGAGAGTACGAATTTCAGCTGGTTTTTTTCTTCGTTTGCTTCGGTGCAATTGCTGACATTAACTTTTTACCAAACTTTCTATTCCTGGTCAACATATTTTTCTGTATAAATAATGTCTGATCAAGTCCTTGGTGGCCGAGGTTGTCTTGTAGGCTACGAAACAATATTTTGAGTGATGCTTCTTGCAAAATGAATTGCCTTTACTCATGCCCACATATGTTTGCCCATCGATACAAAACCCCCTCCGTTAACTCGAGAATGGGGAAGTGTCTTTTATACATCAAGACAAGTGTACAGGATTCAGAGGAACGGTCTACATAAGCTCTTTTGCCAGCTTGTAAATTATGTATTACCTTGGAGAGTATTGGATCAGCAAGCTGTGATTTTCCCCAAGTGTGAGGACTGAGTGTGAATGCTCGGAAAACATCCTCCGGAACATGATCAGCTTCAGGTTGATCTCTTTATGGTACGGATTTACTTAAACCGTAGAGCGCACGTTCAATATCTGCTGTAACTGCTGTATTTTAAGCAGCTTTTGTTTCTGGTTTTACTACTACCTTACTTAACATATCTGCATCGGCTTTTTTGCCATCACGATCTCAGTATATAACATTGTATTATAGACACCGCTCTTACATGCTAACATTTATTGAATAACTAACAACTATAAATAACGCACTGTTATACTAATTATTCCGTTACAAATAAAAATCGTTTAAGTAAGGGATTAATATACATATGTTCCATGTTGATCTGTCTATGTGTTACATTGTATTTAAAGTAACTGTCATAACTGAATTTAGGTGTCGTTTTATCAATTGTCATTATCATCTTTTCAGAGTTTATGTTATAGTATCGCATCTGAAAATACATGTCTTTGACGACAATATCGCTGTTATGAATTTTAAGAATTGTCATGCTTTTGATTACGGCTGTTATGACACATTTAACCGCAAAAGTTAGTAATTGCATTGGACATGGCGTATATACCATCTTTATGTTTTAGTTTCAAAGATGGTCTGTATAGGGTTTCTTTATCGGCAGACACCGTATTAGAATATCAGTTTAATTAAATAATGTACTGTCGCCAGAGCCTTTGGTCTTCCTATATTTTTGTTTCGTATAGGTAGCAAGCAAATGCTTATGCTATTTGTACGTGCATTAGCTATACTTGACATGTATTTTAGTACAGCTAACTGTAAGAAAGCTGAACATGCGAACACAATTGTATTACTATATAATACGGTGCGATCATTCTTAAACATATGCATACTGTATCAAAAGCATGTTGCACATGAAATTAATTTTGTTAATATTTCTTGTACAAAATATCATGATTATAACATGTATTCATATGTAGACCTAATTTATGTAAACTATAATATAAGTTCTATATAGTTTCATTATAAGTTGAAGTTATTACACATATTGATTAATAGTTATACTATTGAAAGTTATTTATAAAATATTGAATATTACATGTATGTGTTGTGACAATAAAACATATTATTATTTTGTTTACGCAAAAACAATTTACTTTGTAAACATTGTACGGTTGTTTGTCCATGTGACTTTTTGTCTTCTTGATGCTTTGTTAATACAATAAAACAATGAAAAATCAAAACTATGAACGTACGTGTTTACAGAAAATTTTAGAGTTAAAGTGATATTATGGGCATCTTACAGTTTATAGGTGTCGATCGCAACCGTTGCTTATGTTTGGTGTTTTCACTTCATATACACTTATATTTGTTAATGCAGCATCAACATACTCAACCAATATCCCGGAAAGTGAAAAATAATGCATTTGAATATCACCCGTACTTTCGTTTTGACAACTGACGACAGAAATGATTCGATTTACGATGTAAATCTACATCTAGTTTTAGTGCAGATTCGTTCATACGACACACAGACACTATTTTGTTTTACGCATCATTTCGGCTTAGAGGACTGGGTGAGTCATGTAAAATTTCGAATATAATATATATTTTTTTGTAAACAATTGGTAGCAAGATGAGTTGCAGATAATTGGTCAGTTACCACATTTTAACTAACTCTTTTGACCTGTTAATCCTTTTCAGCTCAATTCAACAGTGAAAAATGCCCATAATATCACTTTAAGAAACACATTCATATTCAACGGATAGTCTAGAACTAAACATAGCCATGGTTTATGTTACTTTTTATGAACGGATTGTCATCCTCCTAGACTTAAAGATATACATTTCGAGTTAAGATTACATAAGCGGTACGCTGTATAAATTGCACTTGTTTCACGGCTTCATCTTTATCAACTTAATGCTGACTCATGCAACTTTAAGATTGTATCTAAATTATGTTTAACTCATATGTTTGCAAGAATAAACCATGTAAATCATTACTAATGTGCCATACACATTTTGCATGCATTATTTGTCGGCATATTTAAAGTATTTATGTAATTTATGTATCACTTTTGTAACACATGGCAGTATTTAAGGCGGTCGAGTTTTTTTTCTGCTCGGATATCAATGTTAAGTTTTTTGAGGCAGCTGAGTTTCTTTTAGGCGTGCCGAACAATATGGGGTTAGAAATGAAGGGACCAGCAAATTCGTTTTTTTTTTCTTACGGTATAATATATCATCTCAAAATTTAATTTCATTGCACACCTTATGTTAAACGACATTTTGTTTCAAATAAAAACATATTTAGGAAATATGCAACTTGACTCTGAAATGCCATATTTCTTTCACGTACAACGACTTTGTTATTTCAAAGTAAAAACCAATCAAGGAAATCAGAAACGATAAAAAATGCATTGACCGGTAATCGAACCTGCGATATTAGGGAGAAAAAAACGTGGGATCATTTCGAATACATAACACTTGTTTCAGAGTGTTTAATGTTGCGAGACGGTGAATACGGCGCTTCAACAATTCAACCGAAAATATTGTATTCAGACGAAAAGTCATTTCGTCAGAAGAACGTAAATTACAACGAAGCAGAAGCCTGTGATCGGTCAGTCACACAATATTTGACATTCCGCTAATGTAAAAATATTTAACAGCTGGCAATTGTTTGCATGTGAAACAATGATGTGGAATTCGAACAAAAATTAGGCAGATTTTATAGTTAATTTATGGGAAAGTGATTTATTCTCCTAGACCTTTTGACCTTGTTTTTACATTCATTACCCTCCCATAGTGTCCAGAACATGATCTCAGATTATCTAAGGTCAAAAGGTTGTTTAGATATCCTGCATTCACAAAAAGGTGAATAAAGAAAACAGTTTTATAGTTAAAATGCCTCTGATTGTGTCATACTAGCTAATCAAATAAGCTAATTTTACTCCTCCCCTATAACCAGCTTATCAATCTCTTAGTCTATATAAACGGTCTCCCGGAGCCTTTGATATTTTTTCTGAGCCGGATCTGAAAGTCCATACGCACCCCCTCATAAACACAACCGCATTTCTTTGCAGCTGATCAGTGCACAACCCACAACATCGGGATGTTTTTCGTTCGTGACAAATTGGGGGAAAGCAATAAATAAACTTTAAAAACACATTAAATGTACCTGAATGACTACCTACGGACGTTCTCTTTTGCACGTACCCTACAAAACACTTTTCTTTTTTACATTTTTTTATGTTCAAATTTTGAACAGTGTAAATATTTACCATTTGTTCGACATCGTTATCACCGTCTATCATCACCACCGGAAATAGATGACCAGCGAAGCGAAAGTAGACTTCACGCATCGTGAAAAGAATAAATTGTACCATTTTTATCGCGAACGTTTTCCAAAATCTGTGTGACAAATAAATAGTGGACATATCAAACATCTATCGTAAGTAGATCGAGTTCTTTACTAATACGTTCGAGTGTTGAAATAGATCAATCATCAGCTACCTGGTACCGAAAGTTAAGTTCATTGGGACATCTTTTTTTCCTTTTATCCGAGGAAAGTATACTAATTTTGCCGAATTTGACAATGGTGTGTAAATAGAATTATAAACACTTTCGGTTTTTGCAAGCTTCAGCCCAAAAAATCTTGTTAGAATGCAAATGTTTGGCTAAAATATAAACTTCGTTGTGTATGGCGAATAGAACCTGATGTGTACGGCGTAAAGTAAAATAAAATTAAATTGTGTACGGCGAATAGGTTTAGTTTGGTAACCCACAATGCAGAAGAAGGGGACCCCTGAACGGGATCATTTTTATCGGTGACATTTTCCCCTATTTGAGATATGTTTGTATTCTTATTGGGTGCAATTCGTCTATTTTGGAACAAGTGGTGATGCAGAAACAAATGAAACACATTAAAACGATCATGTTAACGGGGTTCCGTTTGAATGTCATGTGAACTTAGATGCAAGACACATGTGTATACAAACGTACTGACGTTTACAAAAAAGCCTCATTCAAAAAACGTTTAATTTCCACGCTCTTTTGGAGACAAAACATGACGTTTCATTCACTCTTAAATCATCGATTGATAGCAGAAAGTATGTCATTGCAATTTAACTTAAGAAATAAATAAATTTAACTTAAAAAACAACACGTTTAATTTCATCATTTATGAGAATATAATGACATCTTTATTCATTCTTAAATCTTTATTTGAGAACAGACCGCTTGGCGTTGCAATATTATCAATGCGTCTTTGTTGCTGGCTAATGCACGTGCTTCCCCATAAATTGCAAGCAAGTCGACTTAAACGTAAGAAAAACGTGGTTTTCTTGGAGCATTTGATTTTCCAATTGATCTAAAAAAAAACAATGCTCAACACAAAAATGGACAGTTAACAATTTATGTTCAAAATTTGAAAATTCGAATTATAGAAATTCTTTTGTTCTGCCTTCAAATTCACATATTTTTCGTGATTAAATAATAATCAGTTTAAAGGCCTATTGATTTAAAAGCACGTACCCTCGTTGGACATTGGAGAGTACTCTGAACTTATGGGGTGGTAGTTGTTTTTAAAATGGACGTTACGCCAGTTTGAATTGCCAAACGTTAACGTTAAATAGTACACTCTTATACTCTTAATTATGCCCCCTTCGAAGAAGAGAGGGTATATTATTTTGCTGGATGATCTGGATAGATAGAGGATATTTGTTGGATTCAATGGAATATCGATTTTATTTCACGAGTGATCATATAAAATAATATTTTCACGAGTGGCGCAGCCACGAATGAAAATATGTTTTTTTTATGATCACGAGTGATTTAAAATCGATATTCCATCGAATTCAACAAATTTTCTTTTTATTTTATGCTTTTTTCATGGTTAATGTACATTTTAAAAGAGTTTAACTGTATAATTCCGCTGGATTTATGACGTCATTTCTTCAAAAAAATGACGTCATTTCACATTAAAACAGTGAAAAATATCGATATTTTTCACTGTTATTTTTCACTGTTTAGGACAGTGAAATACCACTTTTATTTCACTGATATTTCTCTATAAACCACCGGAAAGCATACAATAAATAGATTCTATTTTTAAAATCGAAACAAGTGTAACGTGTTCCTGCAGTGTATGTTTGGATCATAAATCAGAACGAGTTTTCGCCTGGAAATGGTATTTGCAACCACTAAAAAAATAGCAGTTTACTGCATAGGTGTGGTAAAATGGGTTAAACATTCAAATAAATTAACATTAAAGGGAATGTTTGCACTATACTATTTATTTGATTATAATCAGTTTTCAGACCAGTGTTAAAATGCCAATACGCCGCAACTATTCGCCGTACATGACTTTAACTATTCACCGTACACGACTTTTGCCATAAACAACTATTCGCCGTACACTACAGTTTTTTAATAGATGTTCACGAACAATAATCAAACCAATACCAGAAATAGCGTTAAGATGGTATATATTGCCTATAAGAATAGGAAATCAACTCCATACACGAAGACAAACCATGTAATCATAAAAGAAAAGCTGTTGCTTCGAAAAATACCAATTGCAAACCGGTACCAAGCAGTCATAAACTTGTGTAAATAACGCTTCATCAATACGAATTGAAATATAGATAAACATTTTTAAACATATAAATCTTTCTGTAAGATGCCTTACACGCACTGGTTATCCAGGATCCAGGAGCGAGTAATTATTTGATATTTTTTTGGTAAATACTGCTCTCCATCGTTGGTTTGTTTACTTTCGCTTCGCTTGCCATCTATTTCCGGTGGTAATGAAAGCCAGTGGTTTTTGACTTAGCCTTCCTCACAAATCACGATATGAACAACATTTTCGTACTGAGACTTAACCGATAGTGACACTTTAATTCGGCAACAGGTTGGCAGTTTGTTATTATGGTGGATAGAGAGATCGAAAATAAAACAAGTAGTTTTTGCAGTTTCAGTGTTCCTTAGCCCATGTATTGGTGATGCAATTTCACACCTTTGGAAAACATACGATGCTGAGAGTTGAAATAGTGTAATAAATCAATCAATATCATCTAAGATCATAAAGTTTAACGAATATTGCGCGGGAAAGAAGTTGTTTTTACTATTTAATGTAGAATTTTCATTTGACCTGTAATAGCTTACAAGGCTTGCCGAACAACAAGCAATATCAATGTAAAAAAACTATTGGTTGTTGCAAAGAAGCCTAGATACCTGTCAATTAATTAGATATAATGTTTCCCTATATTTACGGTTATTTGAGCTATGCATATTTTTTTAACAACCAGAAGTAATAAATAGAATTTTGTTTGCAATTCAGTACTAAATGAGAACCTATTAGGCACGTAGTAATACAAATTCATACATATATAACATGATTTGACGTATACAAAACCGGCCCATTTTGTAGTTTTTTGTGTGCTACATACATTGTAAATAGTTCCGTAGGATATTCAAACTGATAGTATAATCAGGATTAGTGTATTATTAAAACACAACGACAATTTATCACTAACATCACTGCTAACCAGCATTTATAAGTTAAAAGAAGCGTTGACGTTTTTTTAAGACCCGGCAAATCATTACTGTTTTGTTGAGATATCCGTAACGAAAAGAAGATTGATCAATATGTAACACTCATTGATTTTGATTGATGGTTGAATTAAAAGAAATATCAAACAATAGACTAAATCCCCAAATACAAAAAAAATGACTTTGAGAGATACCGTCTTCAACAACATAAATCTAGTAACATATTGTTAAACACAACAACTGGAATGAACCACGTTTCAATCCATACTAAATGCTTAATATGTCTACTTAGGCTTTTGGCCTTTTGGATGTTTTGTGTCAATATTTAATTTTATCGAAAAACATGTACATCATTTGACACATACACATTTGCTGAATCGCGATATTAATGAAAGTGGCGAGTTGTGTAACGAATTAAAATATCGTTGTGTTTTTTACAGTATTGTCTTATTATAAAACATGTGTTCACTTAAAACCTAGCACATCCCAATACCTTCCATGACAATGGCAGTTGTTACGAAATAGTTGAAAGAATTGGATTTTACTTTTAAGTTATAATGCACATAATGTGACACTTAACACACCGAGCCGAAATACTGTTTAAATGATCGCATTGAACACTCTAAATTATTTTTCGCGTTTGACCCAGTCCTCTGGTAATGAAGCACAAAAAAACTTATATGCAGTTCCGACTTTGTTCTTGAAGTCCCATTCTTTACGATTTGTATGCAATATAATAGCGAGAAAGTGAACTGTATTATAATGAAAGGCACGCACAATTCCATTTGGTTTATTTTAATATTTATAAATTATAAGTTTAATCCTAGGTAAACATATCTTTAAAGTTGAGTTATACTATTCATGTGACTTTTAACCTCAATTCCCTTTAAAATTTGCTTTTGAATTGCCGCTGTCGAAGTCGATAACCAATACATCGCATGCTTTGTTCAACTCGTTTTAAAAAGCACAAGCATGTGTTGGTAAACGTATTTACTTGCAAGGATTTGAAGAATTAGATTGATGCAGATGTGAATGAAATAACAATTCATGTCAATCTCAATAACGTCATTTTCTCGCACGGTGGTACGGGTCATGCTGAAGCAAAAAGACGTCAATTACTAATTCCCCTTTCAGCAATTAATAAACATCATGAACTGTGGTTATCATCACCAATATATTAACTGTAAAACGACCATGAAAACTAAGGAATCATAATTGTATTGTTAAACTCGACATGATAGTTAACGTTATCAGGATAAATAAGATCAGTCTTTTAAATGAATAAAACCAGCATAATTTAGTGTATTTTGTGGTTATTTCCTGTTTTCTATGTGTGATGAACATATAGTGCAATTCATTGACGTATTTAGATTTTGCATTAGAAATGTCACTGCCGAAACACTGTATTTAGAGCGTTTTTGCATGTAGACGAATGGGATTAAGTGTGAGTCAGTTTCATAATAGTGTCCAGTTTCTCAGTTATTATATGTTTCATAATTTAATTACTATCGGAATGTAATTCGTTTAAATACATATATACCATTGCATGACTGTCAAAGTTTCTTGAGTTGTTAGTAGGTTTTGAAGTGATTATCTGTGATGCCATACATCTAAAAATACTATGTGCTAAAGGACATCGTCAGTGTTCGATACAATTAGAGATCATTTTTCCGGTGTGTCGAGTTGATACGATGCAAGTCGTTCCTCGAATAAATTAAAATTCACATTGTTACAAGCAAAATACTTTATAAACGACCATTTTCAGACGAATTCCGGTAACAGCCATCATTACAATTAAGTACGTCTTAAAATTGATGAACATATGAGCGCACAAGATTGTGTCGACACGTAGCCTTCAGCCTAAAATATTTTATCAATGACAGACCAATTTTATTCCGCTGTAAAAAAAAAGAATTCCTATGTATTTAATAGCAGCTAAAGGATTCATTATGCAACGACTCGTCATAAAATATGTCTAGAAATCAAAGAAACATGTTAGGCATGCCCCTTGATTCTGGAATTGCGAACGGGGATATTGAATGTGAAAGCGCGCTCAAGTTAATGGGTTTAACGACGCAAGCCATTTAATACTGGTCTGTCATCGTATATCGAGGTTAAGTTTTAAACAAATTGAACTAAAATAATACGATTGACGTATAAAAACCTGCACCATTCCATCTCGGGCGATAATAGATGGCGTTTGAATGCAATATTGTGTGTCACGTATTGCGATCCAAGTTTCATCCATGATATCAGGCATTATGTCATCCAAAGGCTGCCTTACGTTACTAGACCATGAAGGTATCTTGTCAATCGATTCTAGCATCTAGCGTACAACTATTACATACTTAGTTACATATATTTCGAACATGCTTTGAATGACTACTCAGAAATCTTTAAACGTTTGCATCATAAGGCTTGGGCATTAATAAAATGAAACCGTTTGCGACAAACAATAAGAGAAGAGAAGCAAAACACATTAAATTATAGGTACTTATATGATGTAAAACTGAATTAAATTAGCTCTGTATGAGTAATTTGAACATATATTAACGAAACAAACAACCAATCGTCTATACACTGTGCTGAGGTTAAGAGGGATCTTATTATCGGTTTAATCAATTTAAATCAATTAATCTACGTAAATCATAGCAAAATGCCCGCAGATGTGTATATTAATTGGTAGATGCAACAATAATTAATATAAAAGAACCTTGTATAACAATTTCCACCACAAGCAATCTTGTTTTAAGATATGTTAAGTGTTCTCATTTATGTCGAATAAAAATAGAAGATTATTGTTTAGAGTATTAGGCCGTTTTTTGTAAGTTTGAATACCAAAAATGCATATATGCACATTATGACAGCCTTGAACTGTCCTGCAAAATCCTATGAAATATAGGTTAAAAGTGCTATACATCGACTAAAAAGGAAACTTATAATGTCAAAGATGCTCTTAATACACATTGAACTAAATGTAATTATAATTGGAACGAAATGATGAATTACACTTAAAGACCTTAAAGATAACCAACATAATGAAAATCAATTTTTAGTATATTTCCATTATAAGGACATAAGCGCAGTACACATTTTCAATTAAATGTAATTAAACAATCATAATTTACTATTCAAATAAGAGGATACAGAAATAAACAGTAAATGGTACAAATGAGTTCCTAGAGAATGATAAGGGACGGGGGAAATTGGCTTACATGTTCTCATTTGAAAAGTAATTACAAATTGTATTATAAGTACAGGGCATTATTTGTGTTGATGAAGCTTGAATCTTTTCCTGTTAATATAAAGGTTATATAAGTTGTACCTCTTACTTCTATATACTCTAATACTCATTTCTAGCAAAACGTTGTTAGTGTTCATGCACAGGTAAACACTGATATTCCACATATATTACAAGGAAGACGATGTAGGAGTTAAATTAAATAAAAGTTACATAATAATATTACATGTGAATGTAAAGGTTCACGAACTGATTCAAAATACCAAGGCTGTAGCATATACAACATATGGTTGGTTAACTGTTATGTATCTGTACTGAAATCTATCTATTTATCATTATTTTTCCTGTTTTAACTGTGTAAACAGTTTATTATTATGTTATTGTTATTTTTTTTATTTTCTCGTGCCTAACCGTTTGCAGCATAAACCCACTGTCACGTTATGGTTAAAAAATTATACAGCAAGTTCTTGATAGTTTAATAGTACCTATTTGATATATTTTGAACGTTTTCATATTCGTTTAATGTAGTATCGTGTTAAACATACAATAACATAAAACATAAAAAAATATCAACTTCATGTAAACTTTTTTATATTTGTGTATGCCGCATAATTTTATCGGAAACATTCATTTACAAAAAACACAACACATATTAAAACATTATACATTTACGACCGTCGGAAAAAAAGGAATCGCAAGTATAAGTATTAAAATTATGCAGGCCTATAATTCATAGAAGACGTCTACATGGATTACAGGCCATTAAACATCAGGCTACGTTTTGCAAGTAGTACACTTAGTGCGTAAACATCCAACGCTCTCCATGACAACCATACATAAATACGAATCATTTTATTACATAATTATCAAACATATTCAAGTATTTTAATCTCAAGATGAACACACTTTAATGCTCTTGAAAATGACAATTTGGAAGATACACGCTACAAAATTAGTATCGTCATACTAGAGGCTTATGTGCATCTACAATATTATAGGTTTACTTTACAAACGTTTTTGAATGGAAATTTTACAGATTTTGGCATTTTTGAAATTTTGAATAAATGCTTTGAATTAATAAATGTAATAATTGACAGTTAAAAGCTCCAGTAAAATATAAGAACATATAAGAAATAACAAAACTAATCTTCAACTGGGCTCGAAACACTGACGCTTAGAGTAAAAGTTTAACACTTATACCATTTGGCCTTTAATGATCATAAAGAGACTGGCGTAATTTATATTTGATATAAGCAATCATCGTAGAGTCACATAATATAACAACAGAACTCTTAATTATTCAATCGTTTTGCGATGTAACGCTTTACAATTTGCAGGTTTTTTATACGCTAAAACCTAAGCGCTAGACCACAAACAAAAAATTAGCGGCGAACAAACATTTGGCCCTTTATTTACTGTTTCTATATCAATTGAAATGATCTGCACAAGTCATTAATTACTTAAAACAGTCTTTTGTAAAAGTTTTTGTTTTTATGTTAATCAGTAAAAATCTATGATATATTCACATATTTTCATCGAATCTTCGTAGCGCAATCAGAATAAACGGGGGAATGGTACTTCTGACACTGTCCGGAACAGCAAACGACAACGATTGGTAAACGAAGATAAATCAAATTACAAAAACGTGTGTATCGATGATAAACTGTCACTATAACGTTTGCAAATGTCAACAAACCAATCGATCATGGTCAACTTCGGGCGTACAATTGACAGCGTGCAATAACTCATCATAAAAATAAATTCAATTAAACATCGTTAGATTATCAGAACAGTAGAGTTACCCTAATTGAGTAAAAGTCCTTAGATGCAAAAGCAAGATTCCACACAAAATTAATTTCGACGGGTTCCTTGAGCGCATTGGTGAGGAGTTTTGTTATAAAATAAAGTCTTTCCTGTGTAAAACTCTGAAGCTACACGATCACATTGTTATCGATAGGGCACATAAACTTGGACTGTTCAGACGGAACAAACAGCGCCGGATAATAGTCCGATTCCGTGACTATACTGAAACTGAACAGATTCCAGCCAAATAAATCAGCATAAATCACTTAAAAGTCACTATCTAGACAGTACAGTCCTAATTGTGCATCAAGCAAAACTCATGGTTGGAAACAGCGTTATCCGTGATTTATTTATTAATTTAAACACTGTTATGAGAGAAAGCCGTCTAAATATTCCAGCTATGCCAATAAATCAGCTCAAAACATATTTCAACAATACTAATGGAACAGTGACACGAATTTACCGTGCAAACCCGAGTGACGCGACAAAGATAGGCACCACATGATGTTCCCCGAACAACGACAATGAACACATTTATCGAAAGCGTCATAGAGCAACGTTGTTCCGGTGGTAAAATTAGTACTTACCAATCGCGTGGCGCAGCTACGGAGATGTCACCAAGATACCTGTCCATGACTAGCCAGCTCGACAGAGCAGCCCGAGCCCGAGCCGCCAACGCAGAAGAAGATCCCACAGTCGATCGCGTGCCCCAAAAGGCCGGTGGGCTTTTGCATCATATCCGCAGGAATGGCACCGAATTAACGGACCCGGAAAATCACCTCCACAGCAGATTAGTCAGTTCAGCAGGTCTTGGGACCAGCCCGATACAACCATGATCGGAAATGACCACGCGCCAAAGTCGACAAATAAGAGGAACGTTTGTGCGAACATAATAACAGTTAGTGACAATGAGCTTAAAATCGCGTCCTTTGATGTTCGCTGACTTAAAACAGACACCAATGTCCATCATCTATTGATTCTATGTATAGTTATGATGTAATGTGTAGTACAGAGACACACTCGGATAACACTAAAATCGTAGATGTTCCACTGAAAATGTGTAATGTGCCCCTGAATATCTATGGATAAAACAAAACCAATAGTAACGGATTACCCTCGATAGATATGTGTCGTTATTACAATCTATGCTTAACGTTAGTATCGGCATTGACACAGAAACTTATCAATATTTGTATCCCGGAATAGAACCCTTTTGGAAAAACCGACTTATCTGCTGATACATATAAAGCTGACCCATGTAAAATCCTTTCAAAATCACATACCGCATCAACCGTGATTATTTTTATCAAATTAAATTGGTTGATATAATTAACCATTATTGTTTGCACAGATGGATTAGCGTTTATTTCCAAACTTGAGCGAATTCCGGGATCAGTCTATTAACCTACCGGAATACAAGGTACAGAATCAATGGGGTTTTCAGGGGTTTAAACACGGGCTGGACAGAATGTAAACACGGTTAAGAACTGTTTTTTTTTTAAATATGTCAATTTATTGAAATTCGTTTTCAATAAGCTTAATTGCATGAAATACAGTTTTGTCTTGCAGTTTGTGCCGATACCTTAAGATATAAGAATAAATCCTTGAATACGCCTGAAGTCGGTGACACAATATCACGTTGCGTGAAGCATAACCGTATAATGAATGCAGTTCACATAGAATATTTGAATAATAACACATGCTTATCAAAAAATGTAATTTTGATTTATTTCACATTGTCATAAGCAGCATAGATGAAATTTTAAAGAAAAAATGCTTTAAAAAGTAATTCGAAAAAAGCACCACTTATAGGTTTCCACAAAGTCACGTGATTCTGCAACCTAAATAGCTCAGGAATCGCTTATGCGATTGGCACTGGTGAATGCTTTTTTGTTGTTTACCTCGGTCGGCATAACTGATACGAATTCGCTGTTTTCGTATGAGCACGCTATAATTAAATTTAGCGTATAGATTAAGATTTAAAAAAAATTGCATTAAGATAAAACAGACGCATCATGGAAATCACTTTTATCATGCAATTTTATTAACAATGTAAACCATCAAATGGTTGACCACCTAATATATTTGTATGAGCTTAGCCTTTATGCGCCATTATCGATTGATGAAATAACTTACACAATTACCGTACTGTTCCTCAATTCCGCTGCGCAAATGTTCGCCAATCATGAGCATACACTCATGTTTTTAAAAGACTATCGTTTGATTATTAATGTAATCAATTATAAGGTTGTTATTATGAAACTAAAAACCGATGATAATGCGATCGATCTCATCAAATAAGACTTTTTATTACAAAATTCTAGTAAGAATTACATACGAATGATACATATTTTAAATAACCAATAAGAATTTACAAATGTTAAAACAAAAGGTAAAATTATTTAGAAGAGTTCAAAAGAGTACTGGAAATATAAACATAGAATTCGCGCCAAAAAATCAAAGAAAGCATCGAGTTGGGATTTGCTTTATATACATTATACAATGATAGTTCGACCGAAAACGATGAGTTAAACTGACATACCCTCGCAAACGAACCTGTGTCCGACACGCTTGAATTACAAATGCCCTTTGCTGAATTCAAAATTGAAGCAAATATTGAACGCTGAAAAAGTCCATCTAGTTCTTAACGATGACTAATGCTATTTTTGTATACGCCGACGACACTATACATTGAATTCTGTCGACGATGAAAAAGATTTTCAAAAGAGTTTAAATGCATTTGATGAATACTGCACACAAAAGAAACTCAATGAAAACACAAATTAAACAAAAATTATCATAATTAGGGCTAGTAACATCGCGCCCTGTACATTTTACATTTGCAGAAGTGAAAAATAATTAAACAAAATTTACATATGACATGCAAATCGATATTGTGGCATGTACAAAACTCGCCCATCACAGAATCACTATCATAACACGTTAAACGTGAACTGATTGATCAATACATTTAACAGTGCCATGCCGACACGAACCAATCAAAGGCGGATTTTATAATTCATTTTAAACATTCTTTAATTTTAGAATTACCTTAAGCTTCTTCCCAAATCTAAGTATCTACCTTTATTGAAGCACTTTACTGCTTATCATCACAGGTGGTTAGCGTGTGACTATGATATTTATTAGTGAAAACATCATTTTGAATGATAAATAATCATATTATAACGAACAATCAACTTTTCTGAAAAAAAAATCACTATCAAATATATATATATAGAACAAGGTATCCAACTCAAAATTACTCGAAAACGGGGTGCATCGCTTTGAACTGCCATCCATTCATCAATTGTGCAGCGATCTTGGTCTTATTCAACGCAAAAATTATATTCCTTTCTAAAAATGTATAAAGCTTGTTATAATTCTACAAATGCTGTGACAAATTTCAAGAAATAACACGATACACAACTCGCAAAACCTACTTGACACCAATCAGACAGAATTAATGAATGAAATCTTCAGTTGTAAAGACAAACTTTCGCATTGGACCAATGAAATCACTCGTGTGTTTAAAATGTCGGTTAGTTGAAATGTATGTAAACAAAGGTTTCAAACGGCGCTGGACAGTTAGTTTTGATGCATAATGCAACGGCAAGCACGGTAAGAATGTTTTATTGAATGAGGGTATCGAGGTCCGTGAACTTTGCAGGGAAAATGCCCTTTACTCCGTGAAAATTTAATTTATTTAACCTGTCTGATATGAGTTTTTTCTTTCTTTGTTTTGTAGTGTGTTTTATTGTGTGTACTGTTGTTGTTGTTATTCAAATATTGAATAACTTCAGATGTATTGTTCCCTCACTGCATACCTGAAATGCCTGAGATGCAAATACAGTGGTCTTTTGTTCAGTTCTTTAAGCCAGGCTTTTTAATTAATCAGTCTTTAAATAGCAGCGATTTCACGTGAATTACTAAAAGTATCACATGCATAAATACATTTAGTTCTAAATAATTACAAACACAATCTAGTATAATTATCAGCATGATGAAGGATTGACACTAATGAAAGTGTCAGGACGTGGTGTTTGCTTACTCGGTTACGCGCAATAAAGATAACAGATATTAGGTTATGGCGATGACTTTTCAAAATAATTATGCCATGTGATTTTTTTTCTATCGACACGCTTCATATTAGATGTGATTGCTATGCTAAAACGACTAATTGTTGATACTCGGATTTAATAAATACACGTCCATTGGTGTAAGGAAATCATCGCTTGCGAAACAATGAGCGTACCTAGTAAATGACCTGCAGACTGCAATTTACTAAATCGTTAAATTCTTTTTACTTTACTTAATCCTTATCAATTACGTTGCTAGACTCAATATAATTAATGCGGTGGTGATGATAATGGAGATGATAATTCGTGTTTTTCTTCCGTTTCTACTGATGATGATAATGACGACGACGATCGTTAGGATAGTAATAATGATGATGATGATAATTGTGGTGGTGGTGGTGATGATGATAATGATGATATGATGATGTTTTTGAGGTACTATATTCAATCATAATCATTGAATAAGCATTTGCCACTCTGATGCCTTGTCCTCAGCAACAGCTAAAAAAATATCTTTGTCTTAAAATAAATTGCAAATGTCTTAAACGTTCTATTCCTTAATTAGGAAAATGATAATAGCATTGCTGTATATACGGTTTCCTAAACTTTAAAGGCAACGCTATAAACGTTTTTCTTAGATTTGGAGTGACAACAGCATCAGAAGAGCGTATTTGTAATTGTCTTTAGCCAGCAAACTTCAAGCTTTGCATAACCGTTCATTTAATTATAATAGTTTTCGACAATTATGCTTTATGTGTTCTACGAATGAAATTCTCTTTGACTATGAACTTTCAAAATGATGTAAAATATGTAACACTGATTCCTTATGTGAGTCGGACATGCTCATCTTCTCTGGTTTCATCTTGATTCATGTTTGGTCATCCGTTATGAATTGCATTATTTTTGTTTCAATATGAATATCAATCCTTTGCTCTCCTGCGTAATAACTGTTTTTTTTTATTTTCGTGTGTACTGAAACCCATTAATCATACTACGCAATGTTCTTTAATAAACATATTTTTAACCAAAATATTCAACCTTTGTTTACCTCGTAAAGGTTGTGTTTGATATCAGGGAAGTATGCAGTTGAGCGACAAGTGTTATTATTGCTTATTCTGATGAAGGCTCAATGATTAATAGAGGCATGAACGCAACTATAATCGATCATAAAATAATTGAGCCTCGCCCTGGTAAATTCAGGTTTTATTAATGTGCTAACGATTTCGTCCCAGAATAGCATGTGCACTTCGCCCATACGCACATGATTTATCTGTATCGAAGCAGAAAATGGTTCGTTTTGCAATTAATTGGATAAATTAACACGAACACTTTACAAATGTTAATTTGTTCGATATTCAAAAGACATGAATGCTGCCAAAACGTCACCTCAAACCACACCTTCTTTTGAATTCGTGTCGGTGATAAACATGATATGATCGTAAATAGTGAATTCGATTAGATTATGCAATGTGGAAGGATTTGCATTATTCACGATGATATAATATTATGTAATTATAATTAGAAAGAGATGATGAATGGCCTACCCAACCTTCAAGGTTGTCAACCAAATCCATTTTCAACAATAGGAGCCATTATTGCCAAACATAGTACCAAGTCAATAGTCATTATTATTAGAAAGTTTGCATAAGTTCTCTAATACAGTAGATGAACCGGTTGATATTAAAAACCGACATACCACACTTTTAAAAAGACTGTAGACAAATACGGTTAATACGAAAAAATCGGCTTACATGTTATTATGAGTATAATCACAAAGAAAAAGGTTCTTAAAAAAAGAATTGCTTTACTTTACTGTAAAGATTCATGAGGATTGAGATATTTCTCCTCGTCAAACGTTACATACAGCCAATGATCTAAGATATATGAAAAGTGCAAGATATATACTGTACCGATGATTCTTCTTCAGATGCATAACGCTGATAAAGGTTTTGTTCTTTATGATGCTAATATCTCAGATCTTGTAAACGAAAATATGTAGTTGGTCTATGAATTAATTGTACGTTGCCTTTATTCAGAAAGTTCTTTGCTCTCGTGCATACCAAATAATTGAGTAATTGAATTGTATTTCCATCGAATTTAATTTCTTTAATGTTTCCATTTAATTGTATACAATTTACACTACTTTTAGCCAAAGAACTATTGTACCGCAAATCAGCAACACGTACCGTAGTCAGGTGGGTGATTTTCCAGAGATAAATATACTATGTTTGCAATAGGTATTATTTTTTGCAACAGTTAATGCAAGTTTGACTGACGCGGTGGTAGCGCATCTGCATACGGATACTGATGACACGGCTTCGAATTCCGACGACGTCGTTTTTTTTTTAAAGTTTGTTCTTACTTTAAACATTAATTAAGACTAGTAAAACATTGACGATTGATAAGCAATCATTTCTAAAAGACATTTCAAATATGCAAAAATTTGTTAACAAATCCTCTAAAACGTAGATGGGGATGATATTTTGATTTAATTATCGTAGTTCCAAAAATCGTTCCATATATGTCATTATTCCAAAAAAATGTTTCTAACATTGTTTGCTAACTGTTTTCATTCTCTGGTATGTGTTTTAAACAAAGTGAGTCTTGTCGTATTTGATTTTGAAATAACATACGTCTTCAATGTATTTATTAATAGGGTGCGTTTCTTTAAAATGTTCTCACGGATAAATAGTTGTTGTTTGTTTGTTGCAGAAGACTGTTATATCATTAAACTTTGTGACGGCAAATATTTACCTTGCGATTTTGGGCAACATTAGAATTGGGGTCAAATTACAGTATTTTGATATTTATCTGCAAATTAAGCTTCATATTTGTTTAATTATTTGCATAAGGATTAAAAGCCTCAGAACGAGTGCTCCTAAAAACAGCTTGCGCGTAACAATTTGCGTATGTAACGAAGTTAGTAAATATAACAACAACAACAACAACAACGATTTGTTCCTTTCTGCTTAAATGAAATTGCGATCCTAAAAGTACAAGGAAAAGTAACAAATAAACAAGAAAAACAATGAAATAACTTGGACCTTACCTTCCTAACTAAAAAGTCATTCAGTCTCTTAAATAGTGATGATGTAATGATAACGTTAATTTAAACACGAGCATATCAGATATAACATATACAGCTGGGCATTTACATGCTCGCAAAATACCAAACTCCTCTCATTATGTTTTATATTTCATTCCTTGATATTTTAATTTCGTCTTTATTCTCAAATACACGTTTGCGGTTTGTTAATCTTTATCTTGAGCGAAATTTTTAAAATAATGAACAAAACAATTAGTCAAACAATGCATACACATATCATTTGTAAAGAATTACATATAAAGGGACAACCTAGCAATAGGATGGGACAAATATTTAAGACAATTTGTTATGGACATTAATCAATTGAATGAATAAAATAACAGGTGTATTTTGTTTTGATGAACAAACGTGTGCATTTTTAAAAACACATTTAATGGTTTTTACTGTTATTTTCTTTACATCGCATTATTTGTGTTTTATTATATATTGCAAACCACTTGAAATGGATTAATTTCCAAATATACTATATGTCCCTTACATGCATTTAATTAAAACATGTATTTGATCTAATGACAACGAACGAACATTTGACCATACTTTAGCAGTTTCACAAGAACACGGCGCGTATTGATTTTGCAGTTGTCCATTGGTCTGGCTTATGTTATAACAATTCGCTTCGGCAAATCTCTGGTAACAAAGTGCTTTCATGTGTGAGAAGATTATATTATTTAATGATTTTGATGGCAATCATATACAGTACATGGTAAAACTGACAATGTATAAAACAAACGCATACAAATTAACAAGAATATTCCTCTGGAATACAACAGTTCATTCTGCTTCTGCACTTTCCCACAGGGCTTTTTATATCTGAGGAATGATCTTCAATTCGCTAAGATAATTATCTTTGCTTTAGAACTATACCTTACCGTAATGTTAATACTTTTTTACATTTCTTTTTATTAAAGTGCGTTCTACTAAGTCTTAAATCGAAAAAAACGTGAAACCATTTTTCTTGTTTTGCTTGTAATGTACAATGTCAGCGGAGACACTATTCTTTTTGATTGAACCTATTTGACCGCGTAACAAATACGCTTTCGTTAATTTCACAGAGATAAATTGTGGTATAAAGGAAACTTATATGAAATTTAGGATCTCTGCAGACATTAATCTTCTGTACAAGATTTCCCAAACAGGACCAGAGGCAGGTCGTTACAATAGTCTATTAAAGAATTACAATGCATTTTATTTTTCCTAAATACCTGAGAGCTGCATTGGCGATATTCTGGCTAGTGTAAAGTATAAATACTTTTGCAGTAAAATGCCTAAATATTTCTTTTATTCATTTATCTTAGATTGATAAGTTCATTTGTGCATGATCTTGATACGCGAATGTCTTCCGCATTTAAACAGGGCATCATTTCAGATAGAGTATTTCGTGATTTAATTACAGCTCACGAGTTGTTATATTTTAATATTTATACATTAATACTACTACGGCTTAGAACACAATGTTAAGAATAGGTGCTCGTCAATAAAAAAGGGCTCAGATGGAAGTCTGCTCATGATGGGTAAAAAACTCGTAATATATTGAAAGTTGGTTGTCAATTTATTGAAAATTGAAAACGTTAAGAGAGCTTTAATGGGATCTGTTTTTTGTTTTAAAAAAAACACTCACTCTCAATTTCGTGGCGCAATTCTGTTGGTTATCAAACTTGACCCTCATTTTATGTCGTCAACAATTTTTGTGAACATTCGATGAAAACTGTATGACTGCAAATGTTCGCATTGTCTTTGTATAAACACGTGGGAGTTCCCAGTGCGTATTGGCCAACGATCAAAGTTGGTCTCAAATTTAACTCAATAAACATGTCAAAAAGTTTGTTGAACATTTGATGAAAACTGAACGAGTCAGAGAATGGAAAGGCGCCGCCCGCCTTTCCATCCGCCCGCCAAGTCTTACCAGGTATTTCCACAATACGCCCGTTGAAGAAGGGCGTATAAAACAGCTTAGCAACACTCAATCAGCAGATATACTCTGTTAGACACCTATTTAAAAATTAGTGAAGCTAGGATATACATAAGCTAAGTCGTTATTTAATTATTTTGCAGGTTATTTTCAGTTCTTGCAATTATTAGATGCTGTGGATATTTATGTTATAAATCATTTAAGGCATACGCGTATTTTAACATTGAATTTAGTTCAACAGCAACAGCGTTGTGTAGACACCGGTCTTCACCGACCTGACTTAAGTCACGCTAGGTATGATAAACGTACTTCTTTTTACCATTGCTGTGAACACGTTTACTTAGTGACACCATACCTATGGTCAACCATTGAATTCTTTTTTCATTTGAACTACACCTGCAATATAATTTGTGTTTGGTTTATGTTGGTCTAGTTAATGCTGGCCAATTGTATCATTTAGAAAATAACTAATGTGTTTGAATAGACTTTTTACTTATGTGTTGACGTGGAAAACAAACATTTAATAATTCAGTTTTGTCTTTTTGTGTCTTACCGCGTTTATGACACAAGTTTTCTGCATTGTCCCAAATAATACTTCTATTTGGGTTGATACATTCTGAATAATAAAGACATACGCTTGTAGTATATTGCACGATCGTGAAAGGCTTGCAAACTTTAATTATTTTGATGTAAGCAAAAGGGAATCTTAGGGCATTTCAAAGTAGAATTTTCCCAGTTGAAAATCTTAGGGAATGTTCAAGTTGTTGCTCAGTGAAATATTACTTTTTTTTAAGTAAATAACCATGCTTATAGTTATATAAGTACTAAATAAACCATTGTAAAAAATATTATTTATGTCTTTTTTTCTAATAAAAGATAATATACAATGGTAACAGCAATATACAGTTCAGTTGCACTGAACAAGAAAATAACATAACTATTAGTCGCGATTGTAAAAATCATTGATAGAAAGGGTAATTGCTATGATGTGAGTTTAAACTTCATACGCTAGCCTTTAGAATCGAAACCCACCGACGAAACAGACGTAAATCATGTGCGGACTACACATGCTGATCTGGGACGACAACGTACGCACATGCATTAAACCCCCTATTCACAAATCGAAATCGCTGAAATAAAAGTTGCTTCATGCATTAAGCTTTGATCATTGAACAGGTATTTAAAGGAGTGGCCTAAGACTAACAATTGAAATATGTGAAACATTTTCGTGGAATATAAGTGGAGTGGAAACCACAACTTCAAGATCGAGCTTTTACAAACGTTTTACACTTGAAAAAACATATTTAAGGGCAACAAACAACCCGTTCTAATCAATTTTATCACATGCCATACCCTGTTTTCCATGTAATATAACCATTGCGAATATAATTCCTGTACTCGTTTGATACGGGCAAAAGCCCGCGTAGTGGGCGTTGACCGTTCTTACAGATGGAAATTAAGACATAAAAATAGACATAGGGATGCATCTAAAAAAAATTTGCCACGCGACATATATTTTTGCGATGCCATTTATGACCTTGAACAAATAAAAAACACTTCATTACCTCACACATACCTCAGGAAAAAGTATATAAATGACATCATAATTGTGTAGTGAATCGCACTAAATATTCTCGCATTTTTTCTTTTTCTCCACTACATATAGACCGTTCCAGAATTAAGTAATTACTCAATTATCTCGCCTGAATACTCATCTCATTTCAATAACGACATCCTACTGTTTACTTAACAGAATTCGTGACGCATTTTCCATTCGCTCTCAAAAAGCAGTTTTACGTGTGATCATGAGCAATATTCAGGTAAGTTGTGGTTGTTATCCATCAGAAACACATTTATTCAAAAACTTTAACGATATTCCGATTAAATTCTTCAGACTTTTAGCTTATTTTAAACGTATTTACACCTCGTCTTCTTGCAATTTGCCGATATCCCGAAAGCTTACATATCACTATATCAAGTTTAGGCCAAAAACCACAAAATCTTATACCGTTGGATTTCCGTACCAAAATCTTTCCTAACAAATCTTCCAGATTCGAAATCAATAAATAAAAAAATAGGACATTTATAAATTGTCTGCATCATTTATCAAATTTTAAGATATTTGTTGGTTTTCCGTTTTTAGAAGCTGTTTGCCAAGGCAAGAGCTAGGCATCACACAAGCCATTCTATCGAGGAAAACTGACAGTTTTGGTTTCCAGAAATCAACAAAGGAGGGATTCCTGAACTATCAAAGTTTCCAAACTATACACACAGTTATTAGCTGTAATGATCTTATTTATTGGTTCGGTTGGTTTACTTGGATGGAACATGTGTGAAATTTTATACAACTTTAAAAAGTCTATATCTATCTATCTAGAAACAAAAATCAGCTATGGTATTATAAGATCAGATGTGCAAACATTGTCAAAGGGTTGTTAAATTAACAATTTGAAGTCAATTATGCTGAAGAAATATGAAGGTTCCCATGCAAATTTAGTCTGTAAATCGACAAGTGTCTGCCAATAAATGTCAAACTAGTAATACAAAACTTACCACAAGTATGTAAAAGCACTAAGTACCTGTTGTGATCATTTTTAGTAAAATAGTGTAATTCTAAAAAGTAGCAAATAGCTTGTTTAGTAAATGCATAATGCCATTAATATGATTTCCTTTCTATTGTGTAATTAATAAATTGGTTGTTACTTGTTTTCCCATGATTAATGTTTTATGCGCTAGTACAAAACCAGCATTGTTAATTTTGTAAAAGGTAATAAAATGTTACTTCATTTATTCAACAGTTTTTCAAAAGATAAACATCACTTTGTAATTTCATATACGTAAATATTCTTGTAAGTTGATGACAGTGATTTAGTATTACTTATTGTGTAAATATTATTTTATGTGCAAAAAAATGATGTGAAGTGTTTTGTATCTCCACACAATACCACATACCTTTTTATATATGTACTGAATATATATATACTAACATCATTTATATGCTTCTGCTAGCGGCTTAGCCAAGAAAAACTATGACTTACATATACATGCAAATAGGCTTATATGATTACAGATAATCTATGTTTTATTGTATGTGTTGTTTGAATGTTTAATTTAAAAAAAAATAGGGATGATATAACATTATGTTTATTTGAATTCAAATTGTAATTATACAGATACAAACTAAGTGTATGAAGTTTAGACTGTGATTTGTGAATTGCTACAAAATAGCTAGTTGTTTAGTTGCGACACAATTTTAAAAACTATTCGACATAAGTTTGCGAAAGAAAATTAGAACCCTGCAAGATACCTGCATTTATGAAATATTTTAATTGCAAAACAAGTATGCTGCCATTCTGTTCCACATAATTGTACATTGATAATTAAAAAAATCATGTCAATCAAAATAAATATGACACATCACATTATTTTGATTATGTTAAATCAGTGTATGCTAAAATCAACTGCTTTAGCAAGCTTAAGTTGACTTTAGACATGTAATGAAACAAACTGTTTCCTGGGTAGGACCAGTACTTAGTGTGTTTAGGGTGATCTTTAGAACGCTCGCACTTAAGGGATCAATACAGAGACCTCCCAGTGACTAAGCAGACACCATATCCATTATACCGCAGCCACCGAACCAGCTTTAAATGCCTGAGGCTAGAAAACATACACAATTATAAGATGCTAGATCTTAAAGCTAGGGACATGTTACTCGTTTGAAGATTGAAACAATTATAATATTTTGAACACAATAATGTCTATATATTTATTAAAAATACATGGTTATCAAAAAAGCTTTTGCCCGTAAATTAGGTAGCACCTATAATCATATTAAAATATGGTATGATATGACAACTCTCGCCAGATCATATATATATCGTGATGTTATAATATGTGTATTCTAGACATTAATAACGTCTACAATTAAACATTTTCGATGGAGAATAATAACACGAGTTTACTATTAAGTTGAGAGGATGACAAGGGTTAAATTTTTGTAAATTTAACTTGCTAACGTGTACACACGTTAAGCAAAATAACTTTTTAACTGTAACTAATCTAACTGATATGAGCTTTTAACTGTTAAAGAACTGTCGGCAACTGTTCAGTAACTAACTGTTCAATTACTGACATAGGCACTACCGCACAGCTGTAGTGGGCGGCTTCACAAGGTGTCTTGGGCTACACAAGGAAAGATACAATATACGCGCTATAATCACTGTATTCAAACACAAGCACAAATGTTAACGTTCATCAATTTTGAGTTGTCAATAGCGGTTATCTGAAAGTCAAACATGCATACCTTCAGTTCATTATACACATACAAACGCAATATTCATACACACGTATAACAAATATTAACATAAACAAGAGAAAATATCCTTAACAAATAATCAAGGGAATCCTGCAGCTATTAGTGTAAACATATTCATTACTTAAATGAAATAATGATCAATTTATCTTAAAAATAAAAGATGTAATTTTACCAGAACTAAATTATTTGAACAAAAATAATTTCTTCGAACTTAGGCAAACAAAACCTAAAAATAACTTACTGAACAATGCCATCTGTGCCCAAAGCGCTGTGAAACATAGATATACAAAAACCATACTTTTCTGACGAAAATCTATAAACCAACTGCGCTCTGAAAAGGCGGCAAATTTTGCACTAGCATATGTTTATTATTTCGCGTGACTGTTCGACCAACCACAATGCAGGAACCGCCGATGAAGAGAATAAATTCATAGTTCATTTATGGAAACCACACATCATTCTCGTAACCCCTACTCTTTGGCAGGATGTGGGCCGCAGTAGAATAATATTACCGCCGACAGTTGACATTATATACGGCTATCAAAGTGATTAACCCAAAATAATTGGAATGTACAAACATTCGCAGTCTGAAACACCGGCCCTCAATGACTTTTCACTCAAGTCAGTTATATACTTAAGGGGAAGACGAAGAATGAATACTTCTCTTACTTAAAAAAATATTTAAAATACTTGCGCGGTGATTCACAAAAAACGTGTATAAACCATAGCGTTTAACTACTATCAACATGCTTACTGTTTGTTATTGATGTTTGAAATTTTCATAATGTGTTTTATTGATTTGAAGTGAAGCATGCGATAATATTCCAATAACTTGAGTTGAGATGAAATGTTAATATAAATATTTTATGTCAAAATACTATGTTTTTGATGTTTCCAATTGTAAGCTGTACGTGCCTGATGTCCGTACGTTGTTTATACTCGACGCATCTCGTCATTATTGTGAGTTTTATTTAAGTATGTTGATCATGCCTCGAGGAGAACATTGTATTAGGTAACCGCCGAGTCATTTTTAACCACTAAAATTATAAAGGTTAAAATGCATAATATATGAGAATGAATAAATAATTTGTGTGGCTCATAGATAAAGATGACAATAATGTAATATATATAATACATTTTTCTTCAGTTCCAATTTGTTCCTGGTTATCAAGTCAATAATTGAAAGCGTTTTGAAGAAAGGAATTCCTAAAAGGCGGACTGACTGAAATTGCGACTGCGACTTTCAATTATTGACTTGATAACCAGAAACAAATTGGAACTGACGAAAAACTGCTTCGCTATACAAGCACTTCTTTGAGTCGACTTAATGTGATTTGAAGACATAAACAATTAATGGTTAATATCTATATATATTCTGTAATAACAGCATTTATATTTTATTTCTCAATGGCATATTTGAATAATGAAACTCCATAATTATTTTAGGAGATAAAAATTATATATAAACAAACGATTGTATTTTATTAAAGGCCAATTTGTCGTTTGCCTATAAAATACCGGTCGATGCAAACAACAAAACGTAAAACAATTTAATTACTAAAGCCACGGTTACGGCCTTCTAATAGTAGATGCATATAATAAAGGAATTTATCGGGTCGAATGACGCGTCGTCGAACCTCGTATTTAGCCCAGAGGTAATCACTTAAAACAAGTGTAAATTAAAATAAACTAGCAGTCTCAAGAACAAGGTGAGTTACTCGTTCACAAAATGCAACATTTTAAGTTCTTATGGAAAGGTATTATGAACAAGAATCCTATCGACCGAATTTATACAGCTTATCCCCAAATAATGTGCATTACACATGACACTGCAATGATGAAGAAACATTTCTACAAAAACATAAACACAGAACACAGTAATTGACCAGCCAATACAACATTTACATACCAATGACCAGTCTTCATTTCCGAATTATTCAGAATGACGCCTATGCTATCACAGAAATAAGTATTCGAAAGGCGTACTCTGCCTGTAATGAGATGCCTGCCGGAAACAATGTGATTTTCATTTACATGTTTTGCTGAGCTGATGACGTCAACCATACATTCCTTGCGTTTTAAGGGAAATTTACTTATACAAATGTGTAAATTTAGTTAAATAATATTCTATATACAAATAATGTAACTCCAGTGACATCGACAGACAGGGAACTTCCTGTCACATTCTGAAATATTTTATTTTGGGAATTCGCTGTTTTGCCTATATTATATAATAGAACCACACATACGACAACAAAACACTTGTTATACACAATAAAACTGGAATCACAGTTTTTATCGATAAACATTTTTTTTCCGGGGGTTGAGGATAAAACACGTTTGGGTCCAAGTACCAGGGTCACCCGCATGGCCGCGAATCGGTTTTAAGTATATATTACACACGAAACTTAAGCTGATTATTTTTCTTAAATTGACAAACAAATCTTGCCTATACAAATTGAGAAATACTTATTTCGTATCTCAAATCGAAATTTAATTGGCATTGATAGGTTATTTTCTAAATATGTGAATGTATTTTTTTATAGTTAAAGCAGTTTCAAGATTATCAGTCACGCTTATTTTAACTTGGTATAACCAACGCAAATTGCGAATTCCTCTCTATACGTAAAAATATGTGTAATGATTAAGACATCTTTATAAATATTATTTTTAAGTTGCTTTGCTGGAGCTTGCACAAACACCATTGCACATAAAATGCCCCAGTGTGCTCTCCATTATACAAATTCTCTTATCTTTATATGCGTTTACAGGAAACAATGTCTACCAAAACGTCGTTTGATACAACGTTTGATAAAATAGTCTTATACCTCATAGACTGAACGTTTAATAAGTAATTGGTTGCTAAAAGAATCTAAAGAATAAGACGGGTATAAAAAGGGGGTTTCGTGTTGAATATAAAGCATCGTTTGAAGCAAATGATTTGAAAATGATACATGATAAAGATAACCATTATATATAAAACAATATGTACACAAACTATAACCACAACTTACATATGATTCTTGTTAAAAAATTAACTTTGTTGAAAAATATCCTTACACGAAATGAACGATCCTATATAATTACATTATTAATTATTTCATTATAGTTCATTTATTACATGAATTATGATTAATTGGAACAACAACGTTATAAATACCATCACCTCCAAAACAGACGATATAAGTATAATGATAATTACACTGTATTTTCTACAAAATTTGCGAACATGGACAAAGACAACACTTTGTACGTTTGGGCATTAAAAGCACTAATGAATCCGTTCAATAAAACCCGTTTTTTTGTTACGGAATATGCCATTAATATTGTTGGCATTCGTTAACCAGAGATACTTTATTGTTTTCTTCATGACCATTTGCTGGAAAATTGGCATAACATAACATCCTAATGGCAAAAAGTCTTATTATCTTTGTCTGTTAATTAAGGATAAATCTACGAATTCTTGTGCTTGTTACTAAATGTTGTGTCGTAAAAACTAATTGTGCATTTTTCAACGCATGAACATAACACGGTTAAATGTATTTTTCATATAAATAGTTTAAACAACAGTTGGGAATGAGAAAACCATCTTGGTAACTGGGTAATATTTATGATTTTTTCTTTAAATACAACACACCGTTTTACGAACTGATTTTTTAAATTGCCTTTTCTCTCAGAAATTTTGAATTGCTATGTTAGACGGGCTTATATAACAGAAGATGATATAATTTATATTGAAAACATCAGCCATTCATTAACGGATTTATTGCTAAAATGATAAAAAGCAGCTACATTTAATACTATAATTTCAACTCATACAAAATCTCAATATGCATGTTTGAAAAGCAAAATACCTCGGATGCCAAATAAGCACCATATTATATGATTCCGAAAACGCTATGTCGCGACTGTTGAATGAACTGCGATGGACTTTGAAATATGACTACCGGGTATGTCGTATTTGAATACTTTGGAAAATGAACATCAATCAAGTTTTGGTTAACACGATGTTTCACGTCATTGTTTGTCCTAAACACATGTTTTTGGTTATGAAGTTGTCATTAATTATCACTTTCTCTTAATGCTTATAAAACATTAATATAATTTTACTTCCTTTAAAAACTATACACCGTTTCATTCTTCTTCTTCAGGACCTTCATTAATAATTTAAGGTTGCTCAATGTTCGTTACAAAATACAAACACACCCGTGTTTATTCTGACTGATTTGTGAAGTGATGAGCATACATTAACAATATAACGGACATCGTTGATCATAATGAATAGCAATTAACGCATCTTATTGCATAACACATAAACTGGCGCCGGACATTTACTTCATTAGTGTTTGTTTTTCTTCTAAACGTTCACCTTTATCGATTTTCGTAATTAATTCTTAGCATTTTACTTAATTGTATACATTGCGTAAAATACCCTTACACAAAATACAGCTGAACCATTTGCTCGATAGTACAGCTGTTAACGTGTAACCAACATTCAACAAGCAGCCATATATCAATTCAGAAAAAACATGTGAACAGTAAACCCAGGCCATACCACGGCTGTAAGATAGGTGGTGTAAGTATTCAGTTTCATGTTAAATCTATTGATTGATTGATTTGATGTGATTATGTATATCCGTATGAAATACTCATTAACAATGCATCTCATGTTGATATAATTACTGCGTCCAAAATAGCTCTGAACGAAGCACGAACATAGCAATCTTAACAAGATAAAAGAGGGGTAATGCTTCAGTAGTGCACAGTGTTGATAAATTCGTCAAAAACAGTTTTGTGATAGTTGTATTTCTAGCGTTATACGCTAATTTATGTCATAATTTGGCAAATAATAATATATTTGTTGTTTCCTGTTTCGCTCGTATGAGCGGACATCAGCAATATATATTTGCATACGCCTACGTACAGAAGTCAAGGTTCAAAGCAACTTACAACTAACGATCCTTTTTTGTCCAAGAAGATGATATAATTTATATTGAAAACATCAGCCATTCATTAACGGATTTATTGCTAAAATGACAAAAAGCAGCTACATTTAATACTATAATTTCAACTCATACAAAATCTCAATATGCATGTTTGAAAAGCAAAATACCTCGGATGCCAAATAAGCACCATATTATATGATTCCGAAAACGCTATGTCGCGACTGTTGAATGAACTGCGATGGACTTTGAAATATGACTACCGGGTATGTCGTATTTGAATACTTTGGAAAATGAACATCAATCAAGTTTTGGTTAACACGATGATTCACGTCATTGTTTGTCCTAAACACATGTTTTTGGTTATGAAGTTGTCATTAATTATCACTTTCTCTTAATGCTTATAAAACATTAATATAATTTTACTTCCTTTAAAAACTATACACCGTTTCATTCTTCTTCTTCAGGACCTTGATTAATAATTTAAGGTTGCTCAATGTTCGTTACAAAATACAAACACACCCGTGTTTATTCTGACTGATTTGTGAAGTGATGAGCATACATTAACAATATAACGGACATCGTTGATCATAATGAATAGCAATTAACGCATCTTATTGCATAACACATAAACTGGCGCCGGACATTTACTTCATTAGTGTTTGTTTTTCTGCTAAACGTTCACCTTTATCGATTTTCGTAATTAATTCTTAGCATTTTACTTAATTGTATACATTGCGTAAAATACCCTTACACAAAATACAGCTGAACCATTTGCTCGATAGTACAGCTGTTAACGTGTAACCAACATTTAACAAGCAGCCATATATCAATTCAGAAAAAACATGTGAACAGTAAACCCAGGCCATACCACGGCTGTAAGATAGGTGGTGTAAGTATTCAGTTTCATGTTAAATCTATTGATTGATTGATTTGATGTGATTATGTATATCCGTATGAAATACTCATTAACAATGCATCTCATGTTGATATAATTACTGCGTCCAAAATAGCTCTGAACGAAGCACGAACATAGCAATCTTAACAAGATAAAAGAGGGGTAATGCTTCAGTAGTGCACAGTGTTGATAAATTCGTCAAAAACAGTTTTGTGATAGTTGTATTTCTAGCGTTATACGCTAATTTATGTCATAATTTGGCAAATAATAATATATTTGTTGTTTCCTGTTTCGCTCGTATGAGCGGACATCAGCAATATATATTTGCATACGCCTACGTACAGAAGTCAAGGTTCAAAGCAACTTACAACTAACGATCCTTTTTTGTCCAAGAAGATGATATAATTTATATTGAAAACATCAGCCATTCATTAACGGATTTATTGCTAAAATGACAAAAAGCAGCTACATTTAATACTATAATTTCAACTCATACAAAATCTCAATATGCATGTTTGAAAAGCAAAATACCTCGGATGCCAAATAAGCACCATATTATATGATTCCGAAAACGCTATGTCGCGACTGTTGAATGAACTGCGATGGACTTTGAAATATGACTACCGGGTATGTCGTATTTGAATACTTTGGAAAATGAACATCAATCAAGTTTTGGTTAACACGATGTTTCACGTCATTATTTGTCCTAAACACATGTTTTTGGTTATGAAGTTGTCATTAATTATCACGTTCTCTTAATGCTTATAAAACATTAATATAATTTTACTTCCTTTAAAAACTATACACCGTTTCATTCTTCTTCTTCAGGACCTTCATTAATAATTTAAGGTTGCTCAATGTTCGTTACAAAATACAAACACACCCGTGTTTATTCTGACTGATTTGTGAAGTGATGAGCATACATTAACAATATAACGGACATCGTTGATCATAATGAATAGCAATTAACGCATCTTATTGCATAACACATAAACTGGCGCCGGACATTTACTTCATTAGTGTTTGTTTTTCTGCTAAACGTTCACCTTTATCGATTTTCGTAATTAATTCTTAGCATTTTACTTAATTGTATACATTGCGTAAAATACCCTTACACAAAATACAGCTGAACCATTTGCTCGATAGTACAGCTGTTAACGTGTAACCAACATTCAACAAGCAGCCATATATCAATTCAGAAAAAACATGTGAACAGTAAACCCAGGCCATACCACGGCTGTAAGATAGGTGGTGTAAGTATTCAGTTTCATGTTAAATCTATTGATTGATTGATTTGATGTGATTATGTATATCCGTATGAAATACTCATTTACAATGCATCTCATGTTGATATAATTACTGCGTCCAAAATAGCTCTGAACGAAGCACGAACATAGCAATCTTAACAAGATAAAAGAGGGGTAATGCTTCAGTAGTGCACAGTGTTGATAAATTCGTCAAAAACAGTTTTGTGATAGTTGTATTTCTAGCGTTATACGCTAATTTATGTCATAATTTGGCAAATAATAATATATTTGTTGTTGCCTGTTTCGCTCGTATGAGCGGACATCAGCAATATATATTTGCATACGCCTACGTACAGAAGTCAAGGTTCAAAGCAACTTACAACTAACGATCCTTTTTTGTCCAAGAACGGTATATTATGTTGCACACAGTCTTTTGTATACTATCAAATGATATTCCCTTAAGGGATGATATCCAATTGGACCATGAGCTCCTGCATTCGTAGATTGCACTTCGACTAAAACCACGTCAAATTATGGTCTTCTTATGTAACGACATGATCCGGTTTTGTTTTGTCTTTTTAAAGTGAGATTATACGATTTTTTATATGTGTCAAATTGTTAATAATTGATAAAATATATTACAATAACACAAAATAGGCAAGACAAATTATGCATTAAATACGAATTTCATAAAATGCAGCAAAGACAAATGAGCGCCCCAAACCGATTGTGACGAAAATATTTTCCTACAATAACCGAAGCATTCGTCTTTTTATTAGGACCAGAGTTAGTGTTCGTGTGTCGTTTGAATATATATCGTTGCAAGAATTTGAAATGAACCGTTAAACTAAGTTTAGGTTCACATCGTTCATGCATGATATACATGCTGGCGAATTCGACTGTACAGCCGTTTTCGATTTCAGAATTAAATATCTGGCTTATTTCGCATTTTTCGACACATGTTCTTCTGCATTTATTTTATTGTATATTGAAAAATATAAATAATTAGTTGTTTACACATTTTATATAAATTCATTAATATTTGACAAAATCGTATATACTCGCTTTAAGAACGACACGGCCTTTATTATGCTTTTTTTTATTAAATGTGCATGAACATGTGGTTAGCATATTGAAGAGGTTGTACTGTTGCTGTCTGGTAAACTGCATGTACATTCCGAAGCGAGATAGTTTTTAAGCAGGTCAAATGCAATAAATACTACGTATAATACATGACATTGACGTTTTCGATCATAACATGTAATGTGTCCTGTTTTATTTAAATTTTAATTGAATGATCTTGCTTTGTATGCGACGTATTGCTGTACATCGATTTATGAAGGATCTACATGGAAACACAACTGAGGATATATTTTACTTTACTTTACTTTTTGTATTGTATATAAAATAGAACACATCCGTCTAAATAGGATCAATTTATTTAAAAAAAATAGAGATGTCTTGCATATTTATTTCTATATTTTGAATATTTCTAAAAGAAATTTCTTTAAGCAAACAGCGCAGACCCTGATGAATAAAACATAATTAACTCTAGTTAAATGCTACACCCTTGATGCTCAAAAGATTTTATAGTCGCCAGTATCGGCAAGGGACGCATCCATCACTGCTTCCGTCAGTGTCAAGCTGCTATATTTCCGGTGAATGATTGATGAGCAAACTAACTAACTGTATGCACTAGCTTCAGATAGCCTGAGTAACATAACGTCTATCTAACTTCCGATCCTCGCTCAGGAAAAACGGGGTTAAATTTATGTACGTGAACTGTCGTCAAATATAAGCATGTTCAGTTCGCACGGGCTAACTTGGAAAGATAATGCCCCATGTACTGACTTCTCGCTGAGATTCAAATGTTTATCGTAGTTATACATGTGCTAGCGGAATACGTTCTTTTTAAATGTTGTCTAACTTTTGTAAAAAAAATGTCGACTTACTTTTTGTCTTTTCATTTCGAATAACAAATGGACAATTTTTAGCGTTGTTGTCGCTAAGCGGGGCGATGCTACTGCCTGTGCCTTTTCATGCACATGAGCGATTATATTCGGGGGACGATGCTCTGGAGAGATTCCGCTTTCATCGAGGTTAAAAATGCAGTCCGGCCTCTTGTAATCCGTTTACCGCCTCAGCCGCCTCTAGACTGTTGAATAACTGCTCAACAGCCTCTGGGGTTGAGTATTTGGCCCTGTTGGACTCCAGCACTGATGGTTTGAGGGTAGAGATCCTTGATTCCCACCGTTTAAAAAAAATACAGCCAACAGTTGCTAAGTGGTTTTTCAGAATCACGCTTTCCTAGGTGGTGCGCCAATCACCACCCAACTTCTGCATGGCTGTATTGCTTAAAACGTAGCCAAGCCTTGCGTAGTTTTCCGCATGTTCCACAAGCTCCTGCTTTAAGCAGAATATCGGGGTCGTATGATTTATACCTGCCATGGTATCTCTGAGAATTGGCCTACAACGGTAAAAAATCCGCGTGGCAAAAATAATATTTTAATTGATTTTTGTGTGGATACGATAAACCCCTTTATGGGCCTCTGTAATATGACAACGTGGATAATGTAAAGTAAACTGACCTTTACAAATGCGAGCACAGTAACCCGGATTATTCGAAAACGTACATATTGGAAATATTTTACTTAAAAGGTGATTTTTTTCATTGATTTGATGTTTGTGTACATTGTATGTTTAATTATAATGGTGAAAATACAACTACTTACCTTGTTTGTCCTCATTTTCGGATTTTATTGACAAAGAAATATATTCGGCTTGTAACTGGATCGAATTTGGACACGGACGGCTTAAAAATTACGTCATAAAAAAATCACGAACTAATAGGAATGAAGGATACATGTACATATAATTTCCCTTTAAATGTAAAACAATGCGGTGTAATATGTTGCCCCTTAAACTATGTACCTATTGATGCACTTTGTATAACTGTTGCTCATATTGTCGTTTTAAGCATGAACTGAGCTTAAACTAAATAAACTTGGTTTAACATATACGTTTCAATTAACTTCTGTAGTATCTTTATTAACATACACATGTGTTTGTAGTAAGTTAATGTTCTAATAACAATCAATTACTTCTGTTGGATTATGTTTGTATCACATAAACTGTGTATATATAATTGTTGTGCGTATGTATGTTCTTACCAAGTCCAAAAATATGTTTTTGCTTACATGTATATTTATTTTATGAAGATGCAAAAGTATATTTAAATTGTCAATTAAAGGGACCGTCAACCAGATTGTCGAAGAAAAGCAAAGTTCTAAAATACCGTATTTTTTACAATTATTACTTTACATTGATTAAAATATTTTATGTTTTCATTTTCAGTATATTCGGTAATAAAATTTTACCGGGTAGGTGAACAATGTAACTACTAGTTAACTGTAAATAACGCAAGTAAATTGATCATCATCGTCTCGTGGTTAACCCAGGAATGCAAATTGTGCAAGCGAAGTAAATTGTATATATTTTATATATAAAATGATCAATCTACTTGCGTTATTTATAGTGTGTATATCGTTTTGTAACCTATTTTGGCGATGTACTTTCGATTTAACATCGCGAAATTGTATTACCGAATATACTGAAAATATGAACTTTTTTCAAGTAATGTAATATACCAGTCGTGATGTTTTAATCAATATAAACTAATAATTAAAAAAAAAAACGGTATTTTAGAACTTTACTTTTTTCGTCAAACTGGTTGACGGTCCCTTTAAAACTCAGACAACTAATGATGTATATCGATATTGGCGAAATTGAGTAGTATCCAACTGAAAACAATATCTATATAATATGCATAAAGGGGGATATCAACGTTATCAATTGATATTCTTTACATGACTTGGTAAATTCACGGCATTCGATTGTTGTGCATAAATCAACAATACATTGGTAAAGTCATTTGAAGATATAATATTAATACCGTTGAAATGCCACTTTAAATGTATTATAAACACCTTGTTTTAATGCTGTTCTAACATACGTTTACTGGCCTAGATACACATTATTTGTGTTTTAATTGTGCTTTACATTTACGTAAGCTTTGCGATACAGCAGTACAAGTAATTCGTTTGGAACTTTACCATGTACATTGTTGTAACTGTTTGTTGTTTTAAATTCAATTTAACTACATGCAGCTTATTTTTTTGCGAATTATCATAAACCAATTAAATAAATAGTCAGAACGGGATATACGGTCTTTTAACTAAAAGCACAACATCGTTTACCGATGTATCTTCTATTTTTCCGAAAAGTTTTAATTCGATGGTACGTGATATAAATGACCACTTTGTAACGTGTACGAAGATCGTCGAAACATCAAATTTCAATAGTATTTATCATGAATAGTGTAAATCATGTTAAGCGCATCAATACTAATTGTACAGGAGACTGTAATGACGATACAAATTCGCGTATTCACATCGATTTTATCTTTAGACAATTAGTTGAAAGTATTAGCATGGACGTGTGGGTATACCTAATTTAAGTTCGCACCTAGTCTAAAATTGGATTAGACGTGAAGGCGTGCACTTATTTTTAATATCGATCAGCGTTGCAATTTATTATGCTTGGCGTTGACTCTAAGCTTTCCGACTGGTCATATTCGACCACACAGAAGGCCATGCATATCAAGACATGCCAGTGTATTAAATGTAGATGGGGAGAAAATGTTGTCTTCTAGATTTCCTAGACGGTATCGGTTAAATAACGTTACATCACTTTTTTAAATAGTAAAGATAATTGCCAGTAATCTCCTATGATGATATTTTGTTTTCGAAGTAAACTGAAAACATAATGCGTATATTATCAATGTAATACCAGATATGCGTTTACGACACATCACTTGTGATGATAAATATTAAAAACATAAAGACTGTAAATTTATTCCACAATATGTACAATGCAATAATATTAATGTGTCTCACAAAATTCAATACGTTGTTGAAAGTATGTTACTGGTATGTTCAGGTTTCTATTTGATTTTACCAACGAATGTTAACTTTCTTTAATTTTGCGGGTTATGTCATTTGAGTGCATGAAAGATAATGACTGTCATTAAAACCGTAACAGGCTTACTCGGGATGGTGATGAGACGTATTCCGCGTACATCATTAAAAGAGTGAAAATGTTTTAACATCATTTTAACAGCACCCGTATTATCACCTTATGTCTCGAAATCCGTTTATTCCAGGCTATTTCCATGACTTCAGAATAATGTAGGCGTACGTATTTTCTCTGTAATGTATTGATTATAATGACGGTCCTCTCTGTAACGTATGATTGCCATTACCGTTAACCTTATATTTCCAGCGCCGATTTAGTAGTAAGGTTTTCGAAACAAATGTGAATAAATTAATTCAATAATAAAAATAATTACCTAAGTGTACTTGAATATGATAGCAAGAACTAAATCGTGTTAATTTCAATTCGGCCATATACAAACGTTTGAGTGTGTTAATTATTAGACAGCAATACTGAAAGTCCAAAAAAGAAATCAGAAGATTATTTTTTATAAGTACTCTCGTTTCTTTAAACAGGTAAGTTACGTAATTGTTATGCAATACAGGCCACAATATAAAACAATATGAACATGTATTTCCGGTTAAATATAGGCTGTGTGGATCGGTATCGAAAATTGTTGTTTTGTTGCTTTTAGAACGTATTCGCAGTTTTTGCTTTGTTATTTATATTGTTGTTTTTTAATTAAATAACAATCTAATAAATCGACATGTCTAAATTCACAATAATATTGCTGTGGTAAAAGATTCCTATTGTCAGTTGGTCTGGGGAACATGACACTGTTTTTTAAAATAAAAATTATGATCGTATTCACTTGTCATATATTTTATGAAATCTTAAAAAGCCCTATATACTTAAATGCGTGTTGGAATACCGAAACATGCTAAATCTCACAAGAATTCGGGCTCTAAATGAACACCTTAGCCAGTGTTTATATAAAATGATATTGCTTTGCGTTTACATTTTTACTCAAAATCTAATTCGTTTGAGAAAATCATATGAGAAAAATGGAAGTAATCGACAGAGACGTTTTTAGCTTGCTGTAAACTTGTCATGCACTTTGAACTAGCATGTGCTACGATAATAATATATTGTTTTCAATACTATTCAATTTCAAAGGTTTCTTTTTAAACATTAACCGGTATTGTATTTGATTCAATAATATACCGCTTTCGTCATAGAATGTATTATAGTTATGGTGTTTTCAAGGCCAGAGTAAAAACCAGAGATAAAACTTCACTGAAAGTTAAATAACTCTGGAAAACTGTACCCGAAAACAACCAATATTAACATGTAACTGTGGACATTTAGTTACTCAAACATAACTGGTCATTTTAACTAAGTTATTAATGTGGCTGGAATTTCAAAAAGTAAAAGTTTTGATCAAAGTTTAGCAAATTCTCAAACAGTGGTAGAGTCAATTACGCAGGAACCCGTCGTCGGGGGCAGAACTTAGTAGACCATGGACAGACTGACGGTGTGCCGTACGCTGTTAAGTCGCAGCCATGACGATGTGGGTTTCTAATGGAGCTCGTAATTCGCGACAGCACTGGAATATAACAAAAATCTGGCAAGCATCGTGTTACAATAAAAATTAAGTGGGAGGATGGGTCATCATTAACACCATCATTGTGAAATTAACGTCAATCATAATCATATAGCATCGTCGTTATTATCGCCACTCCTAATGCTACTTACTTGTATCACTATATATATATTTTTGGAGTAATTTAAATATCGACCATTTGATTGCGGATTGCTTCATTTTAAAAATACCTATACTCGCACCTTATTTGAAACCATTCTCATCAATTCACAGCGGTTTACATACAAGATTGTTTCTGGTAATTCAGAGTTGTGCAAGAGACATTTTGAAATCAAATTAATTTCTTCGGACAGGCCAGGGGAATGTTCAGTTAGGTATGTGGAAAAATATATATAATATATATACATATATACATAAGGTATGGCTCAGGGTTACATTAAATTAATTAAAATATAAATGCGTCGTTTAATCTGTGCTATAAAGTAGTACCATCTGGAAGTCCATGTTGATACAAATATACAAAAAACCGCCAACAAACGACACGGCAGCGGCAGAACACAACTTAGCCAGACTATGTCGTTGGCATATCTGGGACCATAGGCAAAGAACACCGTAGCTCGTTAAAGAAAGCCATGTCTTTTTAAATTATTTTAACGGACTAAAAGACATGTTAACCTTTAGGAAAATACATGATCGTTGTAAAATGCTTCCAAAGTTTAAAAATTAACAGATTTGATCTCATAAATAGGATTTGTGTTCTGTAATTATAAGCAATTTACAGAATAGAACATTTATGCGTAATGATAAGAGCGTAGGTGGAATTTCGCTCTTGGCAAGTAAAACACCAAAGAGCATGCCCAATAGGTTACTGAGTATGCCAACGTAGAGACCTGCAGGGGGCCGTTTCTGGTACAATGCGTAACTTTACGGACGAAAATGTACGTACGTATAAAGTTACGTACGCTTTTCTGAATGCGTAGGTGCGTTTCTATAAACCGAACGTAGCGTAAAACTTAGTTGCTATGTTTGAAAAATCTCTAAACAGAAGTCTGGTGATTGTGCGGACCTTATAGAGAACATTTGGCGAAATTCATAAAGTAGATTTAATTTGCTTTCTCTTACAAACTTTCGGTAGACTAAATATTTATACATTTATCCTTAAGAAGTACCTTATAAAGAGCAAAGTTCTTTCCCTGGTTTGCGAAATTGCGATGAAAAAAGGGGTCGACTGTAAAAAAGTTCAATCTCTTGATTCTTTAAAAATTAAGTGTGGCCATTCTTTGTTGTGCTGGATATGCTCTTTGTTAAAACAGAAGAGATGATTCTTACTGAAGCAAATCTTTTACGAAGGTTAGTCAGATATATTTCAAACTGGAATTGCTGGAGCAAACTGGAAAAAAATGGATGGATAATACTGAGAAGACAGGCATGTGTATTGTAGCTTACACATCTGAATTTACAGAAACATAATCAAGGAGTTTCCTGACAGGAATTCAATTTACTGGAAGGGTATCTTTGATTATGTTTAGTGCGTCACTGAATTACAAATGGAATGTCCTATAATGAGAAGAACATCAGCAATGGCCTCTGTAAAGAAGGTAGTATTTTTTTTAATTTCATTTACTGATCAATGATAATGTACAGTAGTACAGTATGGTTTTAGAATAATTAACAAACTATGTAGCTTGTATTCACTTGTCGCACTTCTAGATAATTTTATAACAATCAACATCATGTTTTTACCATGTTTATATGTTTACTGGTGTGCAAAATATTTAAAAAAACAACAGATTTTTACCCATAAATTCATTTAAAATGAGAATCTTTTTTTATGTGATAAATTAACATTGTCCATGAATGCTTCTATTAATTTGAGACAATAGGCATTTGCAATTATCATAAATTATGCTTCTTCACATATATAATTATATTATATTTTTTTGTTCAATATTTAAAAAAAAATGCATTGATTGGTAAAATATATGTCAGGGTATGTACCAGTTGTGATTAGTTCTAGATACAAAATTTGAGAAAATGGGATTTATCCTGGGTCATTGGTATGGGGTAATTGGTATGACAAGCGGGCACTTGTGTAAACCTGAATCACTTTACATGCTTTACCAACACAATGACTGAAATATATGTGAAAACTTTCAGTCACTCATAATATACTTAAACGTAACGCCATTCACTAATGGAAACTAATGCATCAATTTAAATTCATGGAAAAGTTTAACACATCTGGCTTAATGTACATATGAACAAAACACAGGGAGAAAGCAAACCATTTTAAATGAAGTTAAATTTTACTGGTTGAATCATGTCAGGATGACACAATTTATTAAATTTCTATTACCTTTTTAAAAAAAATCAGAAAAAATTGTGCTATTCAAATGTTATTTCATGTGTTTGGGAAAGATACATAATTATGAGAATATGTTAAATCTGTTGTTTTTTCAGTTCAAATCTTTAATATTTTTTTTCAATTGATTTTTGAACACATACACTGATACCATACATGTCCGCAAAAAGCTTTATTTATTGCAAAACAAACAACTTCTTTTGAATTTATATTGTCTTATAAGTTATGTTTTTGACAAATAACTTAATGTGAATATTATGCATAACTATGGTGTTAAAAGTGAAGAAACAAAAATGGTATTATTTAAATTATTTGATTGCAATGGTAGTAAATGCTCTACACAACACAAACCTTGTCAATTTTATGTTTCTTATTTATTTGTACAAGTTAATGGATTTAAAACATTAAAAACAAATACATTTACTTATAATAATAAAGACAGTATACCTTATTCAAATATTTCCCAACAAAAAATGGTATAAAATAACTGAATGTAAAAAAATGAGAAAATTCGCAGCATTGCTTTTCAAAATATAAGATAAAATAAAGTGGAGTTTGCAATGTTTACAGCATTATTATAGAACTTTAAATGGCATAAATGGACATTACAGTATGTACAAAAACACAGTATAGAGTTTAAAGAAATGTGTTCAAAGATATTGGGAAAACAAATGATTGTTGATATTTTCTGTCAATCTGTGTGACCACCTATAAAGAAAAAAGGTTCTAAATAACTTCTTATGACATAACAATTTTATTTGAACATATCAATCAAACTGCATTTAATGTGTCCATATGGTTGATAGGAAACTAAAAAATAATCTTAAAATTAGTAATTAAATATTTCAGACAGTAAAGATTAACATTGACCTTAGTTAAAATCTGACACTTCTTCTTCATGGCAACTGCATTTATAATAATACAATTAAAGATTTTGAATGTTGATGATACCATATATAAAACAAAATGAAATTATTTTGTATTGTCCCCATGGTTTGTGTTCTAAAATTTCTTTGTAAAAAAAACTAAAAACTCAGAAAAAATTATTGTAAAGCATACAGCAACAACAAAGTTTTGCCATCAATATGATATTAATATGATTGTTTACCGATATCTGATAATAAACAAGAGCACCGCATATCTGGTGCCACGCTGGGCTGTGAAAGCTTGTCAGAATTTTATATTTTTGTAGAGGTCACAGTGACATTGACCTATAACCTAGTGACCCAAAATGGGTGTGGCGTTTAGAACTCATCAAAGTGCATCTACATATGAAGTTTCAAAGTTAAAGGTGGAAACACTTTGATTTTAGAGCCAAATGTTAAGGTTTTAGCACATTGCCTACAGCGGACGGGCGGACGTTGGACAACTAGCTGGCTATGACAATAGCTCGGGTTTTCTCTCTCCGAAAACAGCCTCGCTAAAAATACAACTTTGAGCACCTTACAACTGTAACTTACCAAAAACAAATCTCATTGGTTTAAAAGTCATAGTGTTTTGACAGTTTTTGTATAAAATGACATATTTGGTACATTTTAATGCATGTTTTCAGTAAATTTACTTAAACAGTGAAAACTTTTCAAACCTTCTTTAAAATTAGCCATAATTAATTTCCAGATAACTTAAGTTCCGCAAAGTTAGCCAAGAGTGTGAGCCTTGACCTTTACTTCCAGTTAATAATTGCAGCGCTTAAACAACTGAAGCTTGATTGATCATTGTTGGCCCCATACTACTTAAAAGTACCCGGGGTACTCTTAAGTACACTTCAATGTACCCTGGGTACAGAGTTTAATTCCTGCCTAAAATCTGATGTCATCAAACGCACTTCCGAATACGAAACAAAATCCTCTTTGAACAAAACCTAACTTAATATGCTTTTTTGAGTACGAGTTTCGATAATATCATCGCGGAGGCCATTTCACAGAATGTAAACAGAAACATTATTAATTTGAAAATAGAGCCAACAACAGCAGATTTAGCCTAAGTATTCCTGAGTATGTTTAAGTATATTTTCTGTACCCAGGGTATATTGTAGCATACATAAGAGTACCCAGGGAACTTTCAAGTAGTACCAGAGCTGACAAAGACCAATCTAACTCAACTGAGCTAACATGTCGACAGGTTGTATCTCACAGTCTCTACAGTATATTTTATTTTACGCAGTTTTGACAAAATGATATATGCATGACATTATTTCCAAAGAAATGGATCTTGATGCAGAACTTCTGCTTAAACTGTAAATGTGCCAAATTCAACAATAAAGTGACAACCGTATACACATTTATAAAACGCGCTGTTGTCATATCAATTAAAATTGTATACAGTAATCTACGTTTTTGTAAATAGTTGCATCTATATTATACTGTTGTGTCAATGAATGACAATTATACAGTAATCTGTGCTAAAATTAATTGAATTAATATTAGCACAGACTACTGTATAATTGTCATTCATTGACACAGCAGTATAATATAAATGGAACTATTTACAAAAACGTAGATTATACAATTCTAATACACAATTCTTACAGAAAAAGTATACTTTTACCCATGTTTACAATGAATCAAATATATCACTCAGCAAACGTCACATTCGTTGAGTTCAACTTGGCGTCTTGTTATGGATAAAGCCTTGTTCAAAACGAAAGTTGAATGAATTGTCAAAAGGAAAATCGAACAAATCATAACAACAATCGATTCGAACATGTAACATTTCCTCTTTTAGCAAAACTCCAATCCACAATCGTACACAATAGATCCTGCACAATCAACGCAGGATTTCCGTTACAGTATCTTCCCATGCCATACCAAGATCTTAATATAGATAAAGGTTTAAATTAACTAAAATGATGTTGCGCTCGTAGATTTCGTAGTCTACGTTCGGTTCTCCGCATACGCCGCCATATTTACGCTTAATTACTGAGTTACGTGAGCCTTTGAGCACACGTAACTTTACGCGAAAAAATACGGTAAACGTAACTTTACGAAGTTTATAGAAACGCTACTAACTGAACGTTTTGCACTTACGCATGATTTTTGAACGTACGTAGTTTTAAGAAACGGTCCCCTGGAGCCTCCTTATATACAATAAATAAAACTGTCGCAGAGAAGCGCAGTATTTTAATTAAAAAGTATACAACCTGTTGTAGACGATCAGACAGCAAGCATGTTTAACATCCAATGCGAAACATCACATCTTTCGCCACCCTCTGATGAGGCACATACATCTTTGGTATATTTTCTCCGGTATACTTGCTCACAACCTTCTTCGCTGGTACCCGGTGCGGACGTGTTGTCGTGCTATATTCCCGGCGCCGGCAGATCCTGTTCCGCGTGGCCGGTGGTCTCAATCTGGTCTGCGCCCATTGCTTGTAGAGACTGTGCAACTTTAACACGACGTCTTTTGGCCATGGGGGCAGTATTTAACCATAAAAATAGTCTTGTTAATAAAAACGGAGGAAAGCGAACAATGTTATAAACAACTATTTCAAAGGAATGCAAGACTAAAGCAAACGTAGAAGTTAAGCTTTGCTTATACAAGTTAACTAAACAAACCACTAACAAGATAAACCGATGACCAAAGATAAACGAACAGCTTACTTATAAAACCATAAAAATAGTCTTGTTAATAAAAACGAAAAGCGAACAATGTTATAGACACTAATTTTAAATTAAATATTGAATTGAAGTTCATAAACTCATGTTGACAATTTAACAACATTTAAGACAAAAAATACACTAAAATACATGTTCGCTAAGTTTCCACAAAATAGTCGCTATTATCACAGATTCAGGCTTTGTTCAGAGTAAATTGTTTTTATGACAAATGTCAGATACACAAAATGCCGGGTTTCAGCTAGGAAAGATAACAAACCGAGAATTACAACGAAAACAAGTTAGAAAGTAGATGCACCTAGTTTAGAATGAAAAGTATTGGATTTTCGTGAAAAGAGATTTTGATATGATTAAATAAATGTGTGCCAACAATAATGCAAAACTAAATTAAACGTAGAATTGAAGCTTGCTTAATAATTACATTTATATTACATGCTACATTTAATCTTATATCAAAAATCCAAAATATAATTATATTTTCCCGAAACTGTATGTACTTATTGTTTATATAATAAATATCAGTACGAAAATCATTTTGAAAGTATACATAAACATCGAAAAGCATTAAAAATAATACTTCAGACAAACTGTTGAAGACAAAACGCGGGGTCGTCCTATCGTAAATCTAAGAACTCATAAATATATATAAATATGTAAACTTATTTTGATATACTAAAATGTACATGCGACAAATCAATTTAAGAGGTGCTCATTTAAAAAGAGCTAAATAAAAATTGCACAACCATTTTAAATACTAAAATGTAAATGCGACAAAAAACAATTATATGGGTGCTCATTTGAAAAGAGTTAAATAAAAATTTCACAACCACGTACAACATTTTAATAATTCATAAATTAGTGACTTACTTGGATGATCGACCAGCACATAAAAATGTAAACTTGTAAACCATAGCGCGACCTACACTGTGATGCGACGAGCTAGTAAAAGACCGACAATTAGCACGGGAAGTGGTTTATACTTAGTGGACGAGTCTATGTGTAAAGTAGACAGGGTAGGATGGGTTATAAACTTTGGGTTTGGGTTTCGGCGATCCCTTAGGCAAATAGCGTTTGCGTTGAACAAGACAGTTTATTCTTTAGCGAATAAACATTATTATAAAAAATGCAGTTGGAAGCAGTTGTTAAAATCCTGGAATTCTAGAAGCAAAATACATCAAAATAATGCCGAAAGCTGAACCCAACATCTCTTTAACACTTCTAGTTTATGTAGTAACAAATATTGAGGCTTCACGTGATACATGTTGTACAAGTTAAACATTTCTGTATCCGTAACAACATTTCTCCTTTCGCAATTCTCTATATATTGATCAGAGTGACGTGGTATGGAATCGACCTCTGCCCTGTCGATGACATATAACCTTATAATATACCAACATTTTTCAATGAAATTTAACTGACCTCAAATGGGTTAGCTCATATTCGGGATCTTAAAACTTGACAGGATACTTGTACTATCAAATAGAAAACTATGATCCAGGCTTGACGCATTATGTATTGCATAAAAGGGGCTTTACTTCTGAAAAGTTTTAATGAATCTTAAAATCAAAATAGTATTCGTGTATTCGTAATTGATCACTCTACATGCAGATCATTGGTAAATTGACATCAATATTCATATTGGTATAGATAAAATAATTGTGTTATGTTATGAAAACACAAAAAAATAAACAACGGTTGCGACACCTATAAACTTTTTGATGCCCATAATATCACTTTAAAGGAATTTAATCTTAAGTAGATTAAATGTTTGTAATGTACTTCCTAACCTTCATAGCACTTCAATTGTATGTGCGTCTCGAACGTGACTTTTACGTTTAGTTTCTGATTGCATTTCATGTTACCTATGAGTGACAGCTAGCATAATCATATGACCAGGCTTGAACTATTAAAAACGCAGACATATAATACAACGTCATATTTAGATATGTAGAATAGATAGATCCAAAAGAAAAAATCGTATTTAATAATGACTTTACTTTTCTTCGTTAATAAACTAATTATCTATATAGTATGCTGTTAGTTACATTATATTTTGGTGAAAAAAGTGGCAATTTGCAATGCTGCGTATATTTATGGGAAATACCGCCCAAACGAGTTATTATCTTATTAATACATAATATCTTTTTTTTAAAGGATGGACACATTGTGGATTATGTAAATGATACTTACCAAGATCTTGGCGCTATTAAATACATGTTTTTTTATTTTAACTTGGAAAATAAGGACACAATTAATTTTTATTAAATGCACATTTAAGAAGAAGAAAAATCACTTTTCGGAAATATCAAAGTCCAGAAGTAACTTTACACATTCCACACGTTTGAATGATGATCCAGTTGATAGACACCGTGATCTGTATTAACGTATGATTTAGTTAGCTAAACGCGTTTACATCTATAAACATTTTCTACTTCAAACGGCTGTCCTGTGGGATTGTACCACAACATCGGTTATAACGTCAACATGTTAAATGATCTAATTCAATTTTGAAATGTCTATGTTATGCTCGTAGCTTTATATCTCTTGGGCACTGGGAACGTCTAGTAAAGACTTACGAATGTTCAATGGCAAGGAAATTACTAATATGTGTACCAAGTCAAGTCAACGTGATTCATGTGTTGCTTTCAAATATAATGTAAGAAATTCGTTATTCAAGATGATGTAAAGCTGCCAAGAGGTCTGGAATGATTGCGGTGCAATCGACTAATAGCTTATATAATGACTGAAGTATTTAGTCCGTCGCTCAGTTTTCTGCACGTTTTGCCTGTCTACCAATGCCGAATAACATGCAATAAATACCAGATGTACAGAAAAATCGCTTTAAATATTTTTAGCTTTATCTGTGATTTGGGTAACAACAAAATGATAAGTTTTTCATTTTGCCCAACCGTTGGGAGTCATCGAGTGAAATAAAACGAAGTCATTTAGCAATTTAAAACGTTGGTTGCCCGTTTACGGGCAAATGAATTATAAAGTATTATGAATAGCAAATTATTCATGTTGACAAATATGTTCTGAGATTGTGTTACCTTTAATACGTGACTGATAACAATCGTATGTCTATCGTAAAAAGTCTTATGTGTAAGTATATAGTATTAAAAAATTTCATAGGTAAATGCAGTGGCCGCTGAGCGATATAAATCTGAAAAATATTTGTAACAGGCTAATTCAAAGAAACTATACGAATAAGGTTGTGGTCACAATTAACATACTTCTATGTCATTTTATAAAGTTTGGTCGCGTGAGTTCCGAGAAACATCTTATCACTATGTTGTGGCCTTATATTGAGCTAAATAACTGCATCTTCTGACTAACCTGCACTCGATTACTTGCGGTGGTTCGATTAATTTAGATAGAAGTCTGCCAGCGTTGTTTAGTAGATTTTTATGAAATGTCGTATCAAATTGGATTGAAGGTAAATATCTCGTGCTGCATTGATGAATGTATTGACCCTTGGTCATATTATTCCCCTGTTGAATCCTCCTCTATTTGACAACCATACAAAACACACAATATTAACAAAAAATAATATTCTAATGCGTGCAATACATTTCTTTTTTATGGTTGTCTTAACATTTAGCAAAGACAGACACATACAAACTGTAGCGGTTCGAGGAGAACTTATACTGCCTTGCTATATGAGCTAGCTTTTATAGCGACGCGGATGAGTGTCTGACTGATTTGGAACCGGAAGTTCCAGGGCTCAATCCCCGTTGTGGTTGGGAATATTTTTGGCTGGGTTACATTTGCGCCCAACGCAAAAACCCACCATGTGTGTTAAACGTCCCTCAGATGTCGTGGAATGGGTAAATTCATGGAAGACGTTCTCAAATGAACGGGGGTGTGTAGCAGGGTTCGGTATAAAGAGAACTTATACTGCCTTGCTCTATGAGCTAGTTTGTATAGCGACGCGGTAAAGTTTCTGTCTTATTTGGAACCGGGAGTACACTGGCTGTGTAACAAAACGATACTTCCATGAGATTAAAAAATTACCCACAACATTTGCTCAGTCAACTGAGAAAAACTCATTTGAGGATAAGATATTTTATTGTTGAAAATCTGGTTGATCCTTCACGAAAACGCTCGATGAGATATTATTAAAGCAAACATTCTATTAACACCAATGACTTAATATGATTACACATAAGCGCGAATACAAAAAACACAACCATGCAACACAAACAACACTATCTTGATAGTTCATACATATACTTAATATAAACAATTACTTATATAACCCCTTATCACTCGTTAGGCGTTAGATCATATCGTGGCACTCTGAATTGTTGCAGCTAAACATAGTGTTTCTTAGCGCAAAATTATCTTACAAATTATCACGAATTTGAATTTTTAACGCACCATGTATTATCATTTTATTACGAATTGTTTAGTGCATAGAGTTACTGCTGATTAAATACATAATCATGTATAGTCCATATAATTTCCTTTTTTTATTGCAATGAAATACTTAATTTGAAGATTGAGCTATGGTCGATGCAATATTCGTTTCATTGATATTCTCAAAAACGACATCGAACATCGCTACAAGCAAAACGATACGTTGCTGATTCTCCTTGAAGTTTGTCTAAAAACAAATTAAATTTACAAAATAACCATAATAAAAGCGACTGATTAAACGGTCATATGCTTCATGTAGGAAAAAAACCTTCTTGCGTTTCGATGAAATGTGAAGCGTTCAAACATATCACGAATTCCCTAATTGTAAGAGTCACAACTGAATTATGACATTCAAGATCAACGCGCTGAAGCCTTGCTATTGCATTATTTAAGACGCAACTCATTTTTCAAAATTAATCGCAAGTTTGAAATGAACACAAGCCATTCAAATTTGTAAAGAGTCGGTCTTAACGCACGGGTAAGATGTGTAAGTACTTTTATCATCCTTTTTATTTTATAGAGATAACTTAGACAAAATAACAACACCATGGCCCTTTTTGACGTTCTGAAAGCATACAAAGTATGATGAAAATGGTAATTAGAACTGAAAATAAAGAAAAATTGCAATCACCTGATATTAAATAGATGTTGTTGGAATATCTAATACCTATCTCACTAAGAATATAATTTCATGATGGAAATTCCCTGTTCTAAACTTTTGATTTTATTTTTGACACCATATACACATTCGAAATATAGAATAAGATAATTGATGAAAATAAATCTGAAAAAATCTGCGAGCAGTACATTTTGCACACGAATTAGGTAGTCATAAAGACAGTCTTGTTAACCCGTACGTTGTTGCTTACAAGATCACACGGTGTCAACAACTCTGACCTAAACATGGGTACCGAGCACTAATGCGCTTTTTCGGCGTAGCTGTTTATCCTGTTTTTCACCTTAAATGACTTTTACATAACGCCAGCAGACGCGCATGAATATATAAGAATATTTCATGGGCTGATTCTAGATAAAACCTCTAAAGCATCACTTCGTCTGTGCTCAGCGTAAAGAATGAAGCAATGTTCAGTGTAAGGAATTCCGGACTACTCCCTGTATGTTCTATTGACACAAATTGTGGCCCTGTTACAAGTACGCGTTAAAATCCATCTCGCAGTATTTCAGGGTCAGAACTCGTTCACTAAATCGTCCGGGGAATATTTAATTGACTATCGATAAACACAGTTTTGCTTTTAAGATGAGAAAACAAACATTACCGAAATAGTATAGTGTCACGATAAGAGGAAAATCGTGTAATTATCCAACCACAAATGTCTGCCGTACTTTGTCAGCACGTCTGGAAATCGTTCCTGAACGCCTGGATAGGCTGCCCTTATTAACCAGTTTGCTATTTTGAATTCAAATTTTGTCTGGAAAAGCAATGTGCTAAATTGTGCCATTTACAATTCGCAATGATATGTTTAATAACCCTCGTCATGCGCAAATAGGTCGTATTCCATATGCGCCCATCATATATGTAGCCCACTCAGCCTGCGCATCTCTTAGTCTGGTCAGGAGATAAATAATGAGACCATTACACATTAAGTGATTTTATAGCGAACACCATCGTCTCTGACTAGACTGCACAAATGAACAGGCTTAACACGCTGGCCGAAATCCATAAGACCCATTTTCGCATGACGCGGCTATGAAAGTGTGATTTAAATGTGTCTAAAGAAAACTGCGTGTAAATCAAACATTAACATACGATACCTTTCGATGGTGAAGAAATACACTCATAATAAGGCATTTGAGGACACATATGATATGCACTCCCGAAGTATAATTTTTATCTACTTACACTAATGTGCGGTATGAAAATGATAATACACATTTCATGTGGTGAATATGCGGCTAACAAGTGAAAAAAACACAATTGTTTAACATGTGTTTTCAATTTAAAATTTAGAAACGTAAGTTTCAAACTTTATTTCAAAGGCAGCATTTACGCCGACTAGCTTTTTAAAAGATATTTCTGGTTATATTTAGTTTTTATATTCGGTTTTAGCGATTATAAAGCATTTTTGTTGTTGTCTATATTATACCTGTATTTATTGGTGTACTTATGTTCAACATGTTCTAAATTGAGAACTGTGATTATAAACAAACTTTACCTCTACTATTGCGTTGTAAGCACCCGTGAATACATAAAATCGCCGCTATCTGTTGAAAACAAAAAAACGTTTCGCAGACATATCAAAGTTAACCCCGCTTTTGTAACATGCACTATGGACGAGGTTACGCAACAGTCGCGTGATAGTGTATCCGCATTTATTAATAGCCTAAGATTATGAATGACGTGTGCTGAGCAAAAATACTACGCCATTAAGACGCAGCAAGTAGTGGACTATTTTAATAATTCGTTAAACATTCTCTTCAGCGTCACGTATGATACAAACATTGTTTATTAATTTTTTTCTATATACGCTCCGTAAAAAAAATATTCCATTTAACACTATATTTACATTATGTTTCCATTTGTGAAGTATATAGTTGAAGAATTCAAACCTCTTGCATAAATTATACAACTCTTTCTCGCGCGGATGCGCCAGTTATCAGGTTTATGGTAGCTAATAGCGAACTGACTTGGAACGCGTATTACTAACCTTAGTTAACTAAAACACTATAAATATCAAAATGTTGTTACAATCCGCTAGTCTTCTACAAAAAAAATAATTGAGAAATTCACATTTTTAACAATGAAAACACGCTTCGAACTACCATTAAGAGAAGCGTTTGAGTAACAATTTTCAACAACACAATACGCAGTTCATTAATATCTGGACACTTTTGTAGGCTTCCACTTCAGAATTCCATTAAAAATTAAATACGCAATTTATGCTTTCTAGTTGTTTGTAAGAAACAATTCTTCACATTGTGCTAAATGTAAAGCATTTAGAGTATTCTTAGTAAACACGTACTGTATTGCATTTAATGTTTTCATCAACAACAAACCTTTTGGGAATGAACAAGTGTTAATATAAATTACACATATTCTTCTAACGAATAAAATGTGTTTATTTGAAACATTGCTATAGTGAATACAAACTACATGACGTCTAAAAGATAGTGCTTAAAATCGTACATAATGGACGTACATACGTGATCATAGAAAAAAAATACAAATTATAAAAAGAAATGACTCGTAATTATAGAACACATATTTGTTCACTTGTGGCTGAAACACTCGTGAAATAGAGAATACTAGGTTAGCGTTGAATACAGAGAAGTTTATGTTGCGAGGCTTAGAACGCCGGAAGCGCGAGCCTTGGCGAGCGCTTTCGGTGTTCGAGCCTCGCAACATAAACTTCTCTGTATTCAACGCTAATCCTAGTATTCTATTTATCCCATTTGATTTTTTCAACGTGACATTTAACATAAATAGATCTAATAACCTTAACAATAATTTTAATTCAGTCATAAAAGCGCTTAAAATCTAACAAATGTAACCATGCGTAGTGATATACATGTATTTGTTCTGGTACGCAAAATAGTCTTTAAAAAATTCACACACAAACTGTAAAACAAGTAAAAAATATCACCATATGCCTACATTCAATTTTACGCAGTATGCGAATTTTAACACATTACGACCGCGAAAAGAAGATTTTACTTTACTATAATTCATTTTATTTTCGAAAGAAAATGATCAAATCCAATATGGCGGCGATTGCTCCTGACAAAATGCTGTCGATGTCAACATACATGTACACCATCGACGACCTAGTTCTGGCTACCATATCTTTATGTCGCTTTTTATGATTTTTGACTGGCGCGACTTTGTACAGGTCTTTCAATACTAAATAAACTGTACGCTGAAGTTTCTTTAGCTATCGAAGACCTTGACAATTTTGACGAGTAAACAGACAATTGCAGCGACTGACACTTTATTTGACAAAATATACAGGGCAATACGTTTTCCGACTTCGGACGAATTTAAGGACGCGCAGAACGTGTTTTTTATAAAATGTTATGGGTATGCCGTGTGTGATCCGATGCATCAATGGCGCCCATGTTAAAATCATTTCCCCGAGAACAGGGAACGACAAAAGTACAAACAAAAATCAAAACACGTAAGAACTAGTATCTTACCTTTAATTATCCTTTAAAATCCATCTAATAATCCATTTAACTCAATAATTGACGATTTTGCATCTAGGGTCTTTAATAATTATTTTAGCATAGTTAAATAAAGACCCTTATGCCATTCTATCACTTTATTCAAATGAGTTTATGAACGCGATAAACTTTCTTCTTCGTCACACGCTACGTCATGTACTCTACATTACTGCTGTTCAAATGAACCGGAGCAGTTTATCTAATAATAGCCGTTGGTAAACTCGGTTGCATTTGCAGATTTCTGCATACAAACATAATTATGTTTAAACTTGCACAATGTTTTATTTATCTATGGTAAATGCCCTTATTGTACGAGAAAATAATTTAATATATAAATACACAAAGAATGGAAAACATTCCAGTACACAACAGATAAATAAGTAGAAAATACCCGTGTACAAAATGGGACGTTCCCAATTCCAGTGTGGTGCTATTTTTACCATCTTATACTTTACACAGCTCTATGCCTAACGTGAATTAAATAGGAAAGCAAACATAGCAGATTATTCATGAACTGTGCGATATGTGTATGGCTTGTTGTACATTCTTAATATTTAAGTTAAATGTCAAAAGTATATGCTTTGGTTATAAGCAATGCACATTACACGAAATAAGGAAAATGTGATCAATTGACAATTCAGATATGTCGACATACAGTACATGTAGAAAAAATGTGAAATAAGTCGCGTTTATAATAAATCGTCAAAAAAATGAGGAAAATGACGCAACAAGTATGCCATTTTATGACGCCATCAATCAGCTGATTCATTATACGGATGGCGAAAAATTATGTCATATGACTAGTTTTAAAGGTTGAAGGTCGTATAATTTTGAAGCTTAAGTTTTGTCGACTTTGTTATAAATAAAACAAAACAAAAATCGTGTAATTTCATATTTTATTTCAACATTTCTTTTGGTGAATATGTCAGATATATGTTTTTCTGCAAAATGTGCACATTTTCTTCTAATGGGTGACCTTAAAATTCGATCAATGAACCAAACAATATCGACCTAATTTTAGCGCATATCGCATGACGTCATTTAAAAAGTAGTCCGTGCACGCGACAGGTATATTCCACAGTGTTGAATACAAGCAAGTATATCCCACAACGTGTTATACCGTCAATGTCGCTGTGAAAATGGGATAAAATATCTTCTATGATCGCTTGTGAATTAAAATCGATATTCCACCAAATCCAACAAATCTATACAATAAGATCATCTTACATTTACTTATCCTTGTACATTGCGAACTCTGTTCGAGGTACTTCTTGTATTCAGTGAGTAATATTAACCAATATTTTATCTAAACACCTGAGTCTTAATTACTCAGGAACGCGGTTAAACAATTTCTATTATATTTGCTTGATTCCGTTCCTGTTCCTGATACTAGATTTATTAAAAAGTTAATATTAACCTATAATTATAAATCATAACGTTTGAATGTAACGTACGCACGAGTGAACGCGATAAAATACTTTACATAATTACCGCTTTATAATCTGATGCTTAGACCGTACCCAGACAACAAAATATGGACTTACTTATGAATTCACTATATGCCTAAGTACGAATTTGTTCTAAGACATCAAATTAACTATCCGTTTACCCTGAATATCAAATAAAGCAGTGCGTATGTTGTAAGCTTCTTATGTATTTGTATTATACGTTGAAAAGTAGCAGCTTATTTGCATTAAGTAAACAATATTACAATCTTGTAATCATGATAAACACCATCGACTGAATGTTTGGCATAACATGTATTTTAAATTATAACCAAATAAATATTGAATACAACCTTAGGTAATTAATTGATTATTGTTTTTACACTTCCGACATGATCGTTCTTATTGCTACTTTATTGAATTGATATCCATAATTATACGTGCCTGATGTATCCCAGACGTCGTTATTTAATTATTTCTCCTAAGAATAATATTTTGATGTTCAAAATACTTGCTAATAAGTTGATTAATAACATGCTTTGTGTAGAATGAATTACGCGTGGTGGATTCTAAACGGAACGAATTTAATATGTGAGATTATGATGACAACTATGACGACTATATTATTAACGTAACGCGTAATATTCCAAATATGAACATATTACACGTTACTCAATTAAGTTCATTTTCATAGACAAGCTTGTGTTTTATGTTGGTACGATGGGACAGATGTGGGACCGTATTTGTTTTTATTTCGTTAAAATGACTTAGGCAATCGTCCCAAAGATTATTACTTCTTTAGCTCGAGTAAGTAACACATTTCCACAACAAATTAAATCGTGGAAACGAGACAATTTTCTTGCGCTTACCGTAAACACGCAATCCACCAATCATAATACATGTCATTGTTGGCAAGTTTCAAAATTGCTGTCTTACAGACTTGCCAGTCTCTACAATGTTTCTATTTTTTTTATCGGTTCATGTTGTCGTTTCCTCGAATTAATAATCCCATTTACGCAGTCGTTCCCACTAGTTTGCTATTTCTGTCCTTCACATATGTGTCTGATTTTTTAATGAAGTATAAAATAATGATATCTGTTTAGGTAGAGACGAATGATTTCTGTTTGGCTGTAATTACATTCATTATCGCTTTGGATTTATTTATTTAATGAATCATAACAACGCTCACTTATTGAAAGGTTGTTAATGAGTAATATACTCAAATACAAAACAAAAGATCTAGCACAACACTCTATCACGATTAAACTGTATACGTATGTACACTAAGTGTTCTATTATTAACCCATTACTGCTTTGTATTGACCGTTTTAAGGCAGCGTCTCTTGTTTGACACAGATTTATAATAAACGTTGTTAATATTTTGTTTGCCTCGCATAACATTGGTGATTGGTTCCTTGCCTTACAAACACGACGAACTGAAGTTAACACATACTTATCTCCTTAACGTTTCTAGTGTTTCAGTTGTCCTTTCTCGAGAAATATGTTTAATCAAAGAACGTATGTTCTTGATACGTTATGCTTTTCTGTACTTTATATGTGTGCGGTTAGTTTATAAAATCTTACTTTCAATAATTATACAATTTATTTATATCCAAATTAAAAAGTGGAATGGTCATACATGACTATGATAATCATGTAGTTCTGTTTTTTTTTTATTGAAACCGCCATGTAATGGGATCAACGAATATTAATGCTTTGTAATAAAATATCGTACCAGTAAGGATGTTTAGAGCCCTTTAAAATGGATTTTAACCCGAATTTCCATTGTACAATTGTAACTTAAATGTGTTTCTGTTGTGTTCATGTCATGTCTTTCAAAAGCTTTTTTGCCACGTCAAATTATTTCAAATGTCAACCTTTCCATCATTAACGTTTCCCATACTACAGTAACTTTGCTGATCAAGTTCCGTTTGGTTTGAACTTGTTTGATATATGACTTCTTGTTGAGCCATGGAAAACGATGCAGTACAATAACATATTCAGCTCAGAAGCTGCAAAAAACACTCGACATTGCTAGATAGACAATCAGCTGATTGTAACACGTTTTCGTGATCGCAAACCTTTAAATTTAAATTGTATATTAGTATTAATGAGAAATGCTTGGTGCATGCTACGGTTTACCTTACCAAACTAAAGAGAAAAACTTGTGAGCAAAATGTCGAACATAACCGCCAGGGTTATCTTTTAAAATTGAATTGTTTATGATAATACTAACATACGTATTGCCAAAAAGGCATTTGGCCATGAGTTTGAATAAATACTACTAATACAGTTTCACATGTTTATAACGTGAAAAGCTTTATATGAATTGTCACAATGTGTCTGATTAATTTACTTGTAGAAAAATGATATTAAACACCCGAATGCATGTTGTATTCGGCGAATCGTATTTACAGGTCGACACGTATTCGCGCAGATTACTTTAGACGAAACATAAACCAACTTTCAGTGCAATCAAAGCGTTTGAAAAGCGCCCAGTTAGTATAGAGAAAATATCTGGCACTGCTATGCTTATCCGGCCTGCATTCTTATGATTTGAAGAGGAACTCGTTTTGTTTAAAGTGCTTAGCGTATACGCAGTTAATCAGATTTTAAACAAACTCGCTAGAGCTAAGGCAAGGTGTTTCATGTTGAGTGATTGCAAGATGCAGTGAACTGAAATTGTTACCATGCATATTTGCACAAAAGGGAGTATTTAATTCAATAAAATGAAGTTTTTAAATTACATCATGCGATGGATTTAATTGAGAACAAATTATATCAACGGAATGTTATAGTGATTCTTGAAGATCCTGAATATTTTGAGTATGATCTGTCATCACTTGAATATCCTGGCAATCTTACACATGTCCCTATATGGGAGATTGCCATTAAAATAACTTTCTATAGTATCATAATTATTTCTTCTATGGTGGGAAATAGTTTAATATTTTTGGTGATTGCGCGCACAAAACGCATGCAGACAACTACAAACTTTTTTCTCGTGAACCTAGCGGTATCTGACCTTCTGGTGATCGCGTGTTGTTCTTGGGTTCGACTCGTCGATGATATAACAGAAGGATGGGTACTGGGCAATGTTTTCTGCAAACTCAACTCGTTTGCTCAAGGTAGGCGTTTTTCTAAAAATCTAAGAAAATAAAACATTAAAGCATCGTGCTTTTTTTCTCAATGTCAGCTATTATAGTTCATTAGTTCAATATTATTAAAAAATGCAAACACAGTCATAATCTCCCTGTCCGTGTTGCTTATAATAATAGGCACATTATTTAACTAAATAAATTTCTTACACAGCTTTGCATCCAACAATAATGGGTATGCATTCAAAGTCAAACGTATATCCGCGTAATTGCATTCGTTTTCATTACGCCATATTTTGTATAGTGTGAAAGTCCAACGTTAAGGTCATATTCTAAATAAACCCGTTGGAATCATCAATTTATTGACAAAAATAACCAAAACAGATTTGATATTTGTCAATAATAATAACACTATCAATATATATATATATATATATATATATATATATATATATATATATATATATATATATATATATATATATATATATTATAAAATGACCGTTTTGATATTAATATACTGCCATAAAATAGAATTATACTTATTATTTCTGGGTTGATATATATAATAACTTGTGTTTCTATGCATGTGATAGTCCGACATACATCTTTCGTATTAGGGTTAAGTATATACATTTATATACTCAATTCGCAACAAGAATATTCATACATTAACATTTCTAGATACGAACCAGCTTTAACTTTTACTCTTTACCCAGGGCCTTTACACTTAACCTGTGCTTCGAGATTGGTCATACAATTCCTTAAACGGCCATTCCCCCTCCTTTGTCTCCGATATAGGTAGGTAATGTTTGGCAAATGTCTCTGAAACTAGAACTTGAACGCGAGCTAAATCAGGAAAAGCAGAGTTGGTAAACTTGTAACCGTGCTATGACTTAAAAACAACTAACAAGTGATTAATCCAACAAACAACCAAGTAAAAAACGCGCACAATATAACCATACGTACCATTTAATTACATATATTACATATATATATTAACTAGTGATATCATGCGCGCGATGAATGATTTATTGATTATAACTATTAAAAGCCCGTAAGCAGGTTGTTTTTGAGTTATTACCTGCTCATACGCGTCGATTCATGTCAGAGCATCTGAAACAAAACAATTTATGTTATTATACGCGCGCATGATATCACTAGTTGGCAACCACATACAGATAATCCATTGCGACGTTTTACCAGTCTTCAATAGCAGTCTGCGTTAACTTTACCTCGTGCTTTGTTCTTATTTGACGATTGACAACATGCCATAAATAAATTATTTTTACTAGTACATGTTTCCACAATTATACTGAAAAATTCTATTACATTTATATGCTGGGTAAAAGCACATTGCATAAGAACATTTGGTTATTTATCGGTTATATATTTTTATCAGTCAATTGTCTACAAAACTGCATTTCTTCGTTGTGATATTAAAGTATCACAAGTATTAAAGTAAAGTGAAGTTAAAGTATTCGAAGTATTTTGACTTGGTTAGCAGCGTTGTTACATGAATGTTTTGATTTAAGAATATTTTGATGACATAACATTTAAATTCAAATAAATCTACATGATTTAAGACTTATATTTTGCAAATTCAAACAAGTGTTTAAGATTGTATCGTCAACCATGTATGTTTGCATTCAAAATAGACGCATGTATGTGAAGAAGGAATGCTTAGTACAAACCGTTCGGTACCGTAAAATGTTTCATACTTTATGGAAAATCAAAACGACCAAGTTTACGCCGATACAGGTTGTTTTACTCTTTCTGGAATTACTAGCAATTATGCCAAAGTGTACATGCATTTGTACTTGTATAATGCTCCTATTTCTTTGATTGTATTGCGATATGTAAGCTGAATTTCTTTAAATTCGTCAACGTTTTACTTCTTTTATAAGATCGTACATACTCTCTAAATAAATGAGGCTTCAATACACTGTTATGCATATCTTGCACAAATACGGTTTCTTGTTTTATGTCACATACCCATTGACTTAGAGAACACAATTAAATTTATAATCATGTTTTACGCAGAATTACTTTTTAGTGAACTGAAAATAAACAATGTTTCTTTTTATCACTTGTTAACTTTTACTGTTGTTTTTACAAAGCTCTAAAGTTTTTGTACATTCATTATCTGTATTATTTATATGCTCCTACATTTCTTAATTCGATACTCTTCATTGAATACCATTACTACATTGTTGCGGTCATGAAGACACAGAATAAAACGAAAATGAACCGCTGTTGCCTCATGAGATTCAGTGTGTGAATATTATATAAAATCCAATAACTGGTATTTCCAAACTACAAAATATTATACAAAATTCATTAACTGGTATTTCCACTCTACAAAATATTATACAAAATTCAATAACTGGTATTTTTACTTAACAAAATATTTTACAAAATTCAATAACTGGTATTTCCACTCAACAAAATATTATATACAATTAAATAACATGTATTACAACTCTACAAAATATTATAAAAAATTATATAACTTATATTTTTACTCTACAAAATATTACACAAAATTCCATAACTGATATTTTCACTCTACAAAATATTATATAAATTTAATAACCGATATTTTCACTCTACAAAATATTATATAAATTCAATAACCGATAGTTTCACTCTACAAAATATTATATAAAATTCAATAACTGGCAATTTTAACTTTACAAAATATTATATAAAATTCAAAAACTGGTATTTCCAATCTACAAAATATTATATACAATTGAATAACTGGTATTTTCACTCTACAAACTATTATATAAAATTCAATTACTGATATTTCTACCCCTCACAATATTATATAAAATTAAATAACTTGTATTTCCGCTCTACAAAATATTATATAAAATTCAATAACTGGTATATCCACTCAACATTCAACTACGCATTTATTATCGATCAGTAGATCGGATTAATTAAGAGATTTGTGTAGTCGTCAGACCACCAAAAACTCTAGTTATGCTTTAACGCTGACTAGACGGTTTAAAATTTAAACTGAATCATGCCATCAATTATATAATTCGTTGAGCCATAGGTTGTAGTTATTGATTTTTGAAGAAATTTGAGCAATTTATGCATGCCAACTTGAATCATGGTTGCGATGCAGAATTGATAACTGTTATTATCGAGGAGCAAATTAACCGATAAGTAAATCATTCTGATTTTGATGAGTTCTTAATCTTTCATATGTTCATATTATTTACAAATTTCCATAAGAATCAAACCTGAAACAAGTTAATGTACTGAAGCGTTGTCATTGTTGTTTTTTGTTATTATTGCTTTTCTAAGGGTCGTTCAGTCGCTAAATCTGTCATTGTTAGGAACACAAAGTACAATACATAATCCGTGAAATTGTGCTATCATGTGTCGTCAAACCGCTTGTTTTGTTGGACAAAACACAAGCTATCTGCCAATTTAATTATTGCTTAATAACTCACTGTACACTGTATACCGAGATGTATGATTAACTACCGCATGGGTTGCTAAATAACTCACTGTATACTGTATACCGAGATGTATAATTAACTACCGCATGAGTTGTTGTTACTGGTGAAGTAATCACGGTTAATTCGAGATCAACAGTTATCTTCAACATATACTAAATGTTAATGACCAATGCTTGGTAATTTACTTCTTATATAACGAATTATACATGTTTTTGTGTGTTTGTATACGAATATTCTCACACAAAAATGTTTCAGCACCGTGACTGGCATTTGAGCAGCTTTCAATGACCATAGTTGCTGCTCAAATGCTGCTCAAATGCTGCTCAAATGCCAGTAACGGTGCTGAAACATGTGTGTGTGAGAATATAGAATATTTTGTCTCTACATTCGTATAGAATTATTATTTTATCATAAACGTCACAACAGATGTAGACATGTGCTTGTTTGAGTAAATGCTCATTTATGTTTATTCATTAATCGTCTGTTTTCTTTTGTGCTTGTTATATTAAATATCCATCATAAGCTTGTTTATGTACATATTGTTATGTTAGCATGTATGTAGTTGTCACATTTTATACTCCATTTACAGTAACTAAAATGATAAAAAGGAAAACCAAGTCAATAACGCATCTTTGAAGGGTGCGTATTTCTAAAATTTGATTATCTTAGATCATAGAGTCTTAATATGCTCTTTTGAAACGGCTCTTCTTAAAATATATCGTTTCCGAGAGCGTCGTTTGTGTAGCTTTGAGAAAAATCATATGTAATATATGTAATTAAAATGGTACGTATAGTTCTATTGTGCGCGTTTTTTACTTGGTTGTTTGTTGGATTAATCACTTGTTAGTTGTATTTAAGTCATAGCACGGTTACATGTTCACCAACTATGCTTTTCCTGGTTTAGCTGGCGTTCAAGTTCTAGTTTCAGAGACATTTGCCAAACTGACCCACCTAAATCGGAGAAAAAGGAGGGGGAATGGCCGTTTAAGGAATTGTATGACCAATCTCGAAGCACAGGTTAAGTGTAAGGGCCCTGGGTAAAAAGTAAAAGTTAAAGCTGGTTCGTATCTACAAATGTTAATGTATGAATATTCTTGATGCGAATTGAGTATATAAATGTATATACTTAACCCTCATACGAAAGATGTATGTCGGGCTATTACATGCATAGAAACACAAGTTATTATATATATCAACCCAGAAATAATAAGTATAATTCTATTTTATGGCAGTATATTTATATCAAAACGATCATTTTATATAATATACATATATATTGATAGTGTTATTATTATTGACAAATATCAAATTTGTTTTGGTTATTTTTGTCAATAAATTGATGATTCCAACGGGTTTATTTAGAATATGACCTTAACGTTGGACTTTCACACTATACAAAATATGGCGTAATGAAAACGAATGCAATTACGCGGATATACGTTTGACTTTGAATGCACACTCATTATTGTTGGATGCAAAGCTGTGTAAGAAATTTATTTAGTTAAATAATGTGCCTATTATTATAAGCAACACGGGCAGGGAGATTATGACTTTGTTTGCATTTATTAATAATATTGAATTAATGAACTATAATAGCTGACACTGAAAAAAGGCACGAAGCTTAAATGTATTATCTTTTTAGATTTTTAGAAAAACGCCTACCTTGAGCAAACGAGTTGAGTTTGCAGAAGACATTGCCCAGTACCCATCCTTCTGTTAAATCATCGACGAGTCGAACCCAAGAACAACACGCGATCACCAGAAGGTCAGATACCGCTAGGTTCACGAGAAAAAAGTTTGTAGTTGTCTGCATGCAATTTATGCGCGCGATCACCAAAAATATTAAACTATTTCCCACCACAGAAGAAATAATTATGATACAATAGAAAGTTATTTTAATTGCAATCTCCCATATAGGGACATGTGTAAGATTGCCAGGATATTCAAGTGATGACAGATCATACTCTAACTTTTCAGGATCTTCAAGAATCACTTTAACATTCCGTTGATATAATTTGTTCTCAATTAAATCCAATGCATGATGTAATTTAAAAACGTTAGTTTATTGAATTAAATACTCCATTTTGTGCAAATATGCATGGTAACAATTTCAGTTCACTGCATCTTGCAATCACTCAACATGAAACACCTTGCCTTAGCTCTAGCGAGTTTGTTTAAAATCTGATTAACTGCGTATACGCTAAGCACTTTAAACAAAACGAGTTTCTCTTCCAATCATAATAATGTAGGCCGGATAAGCATAGCAGTGCCAGATATTTTCTCTACACTAACTGGGCGCTTTTCATACGCTTTGATTGCACTGAAAGCTGGTTTATGTTTCGTCTAAAGAAATCTGCGCAAATAAGTGTCGACTTGAAAATACGATTCGCCGAATACAACATGCATTCGGGCGTTTAATATCATTTTTCTACAAGTAAATTAATCAGACACATTTTGACAATTCATATAATGCTTTTCACGTTATAAACATGTGAAAACTGTATTAGTAGTATTTGTTCAAACTCATGGCCAAATGTCTTTTTCGCAATACGTATGTTAGTGTTATCATAAAGAATTCAATTTTAAAAGATAACCCTGGCGGTTATGTTCGACAGTTTGCTCACAAGTTTTTCTGTTTAGTTTGGTAAGGTAAACAATAACATGCACCAAGAATTTCTCATTAATACTAATATACAATTTAATTTCAAGATATTTCAAGAATGTTCATAGTTGCAAAGGTTTGCGATCACGAAAACGTGTCACGATCAGCTGATTGTCTATCTAGCTATGTCGAGTGTTTTTTTGCAGCTGCTGAGCTGAATATGTTATTGTACTGCATCGTTTTCCATGGCTCAACAAGAAGTCATATATCAAACAAGTTCAAACCAAACGGAACTTGATCAGCAAAGTTACTGTAGTATGGGAAACGTTAATGATGGAAAGGTTGACATTTGAAATAATTTGACGCAGCAAAAAAGCTTTTGAAAGACATGACATGAACACAACAGAAACACATTTGGGTTACAATTGTACAATGGAAATTCGGGTTAAAATCCATTTTAAAAGGCTCTAAACATCCTTACCGGTACGATATTTAATTACAAAGCATTAATATTCGTTGATCCCATTATATGGCGGTTTCAATAAAAAAACAGAACTACATGATTATCATAGTCATGTATGACCATTCCACTTTTTAATGTTGGATATAAATAAATTGTATAATTATTAAAAGTAAGATTTTATTAACTAACCGCACACATATAAAGTACAGAAAAGCATAACTATCAAGAACATACGTTCTTTGATTTAACATATTTCTCGATAAAGGACAACTGAAACACTAGAAACGTTAAGGAGATGAGTATGTGTTAATTTTAGTTCGTCGTGTTTGTAAGGCAAGGAACCAATCACCAATGTTATGCGAGGCAAACAAAATAAATAACAACTTTTATTATAAATCTGTGTAAAACAAGAGACGCTGCCTTAAAACGGTCAATACAAAGCAGTAATGGGTTAATAATAGAACAATTAGTGTACATACATATACAGTTTAATCGTGATAGAGTGTTGTGCTAGATCTTTTGTTTTGTATTTTAGTATATTACTCATTAACAACCTTTCAATAAGTGAGCGTTGCTATGATTCATAAAATAAATAAATCCAAAGCGATAATGAATGTAATTACAACCAAACAGAAATCATTCGTCTCTACCTAAACAGATATCATTATTTTATACTTCATTAAAAAATCAGACACATATGTGAAGGACAGAAATAGCAAACTAGTGGGAACGACTGCGTAAATGGAATTATTAATTCGAGAAACGACAACATGAACCGATAAGAATAGACACATTGTAAAGACTTGCAAGTCTGTAAGACAGCAATTTTGAAACTTGCCAACAATGACATGTATTATGATTGGTGGATTACGTGTTTACGGTAAGCGCAAGAAAATTGTCTCGTTTCCTCGATTTAATTTGTTGTGGAAATGTTTTACTTACTCGAGCTAAAGAAGTAATAATCTTTGGGACGATTGCCTAAGTCATTTTAACGAAATAAAAACAAATACAGTCCCACATCTGTTCCATCGTACCAACATAAAACACAAGCTTGTCTATGAAAATGAACTTAATTAAGTAACGTGTAATATGTTCATATTTGGAATATTACGCGTTACGTTAATAATATAGTCGTCATAGTTGTCATCATAATCTCACATATTAAATTCGTTCCGTTTATAATCCACCACGTGTAATTCATTTTACACAAAGCATGTTATTAATCAACTTATTAGTAAGTATTTTGAACATCAAAATATTATTCTTAGGAGAAATAATTAAATAACGACGTCTGGGATACATCAGGCACGTATAATTATGGATATCAATTCAATAAAGTAGCAATAAGAACGATCATGTCGAAAGTGTAAACACAATAATCAATTAATTACCTAAGCTTGTATTAAATATTTATTTGGTTATAATTTAAAACACATGTTATGCCAAACATTCAGTCGATGGTGTTTATCATGATTACAAGATTGTAATATTGTAATATTGTTTACTTAATGCAAATAAGCTGCTACTTTTTTAGCGTATAATACAAATACAAAAAAAAGCTTACAACATACGCACTGCTTTATTTGGTATTCAGGGTAAAAGGATTGTTAATTTGATGTCTTAGAACAAATTCGTACTTAGGCATATAGTAAATTCATAAGTAAGTCCATGTTTTGTTGTCTGGGTACGGTCTAAGCATCAGATTATAAAGCGGTAATTATGTAAAGTATTTTATCGCGTTCACTCGTGCGTACATTACATTCAAACGTTATGATATATAATTATAGGTTAATATTAACTTTTTAATAAATCAAGTATCAGGAACAGAAACGGAATCAAGCAAATATAATAAAAATTGTTTAACCGCGTTCCTGAGTATGTAAGACTCATTTGTTTAGATAAAATATTGGTTAATATTACTCACTAAATACAAGCAGTACCTCGAACAGAGTTCGCAATGTACAAGGATAAGTAAATGTAAGATGATTGCATAGATTTGTTGGATTTGGTGGAATATCGATTTTAATTCACAAGCGATCATAAAAAGATATGTTCACGAGTGTTTCAGCCACAAGTGAACAAATATGTGTTCTATAATTACGAATGATTTCTTTTTATCATTTGTATTTTTTTTCTATAATCACGTATGTACGTCCATTATGTACGATTTTAAGCACTATCGTTTAGCCGTCATGTAGTTTGTATTCACTATAGCAATGTTTCATATAAACACATTTTATTCGTTAGAAGAATATGTGTAATTTATGTTTACACTTGATCATTCCCAAAAGGTTTGTTGTTGATGAAAACATTAAATGCAATACAGAGCGTGTTTACTAAGAATACTCTAAATGCTTCACACTTAGCACAATGTGAAGATTTGTTTCTTACAAACAACTAGAAAGCATAAATTGCGTATTTAATTTTTAATGGAATTCTGAAGTGGAAGCCTACAAAAGTGCCCAGATATTAATGAACTCCGTATTGTGTTGTTGAAAACTGTAACTCAAACGCTTCTCTTAATGGTAGTTCGAAGCGTGTTTTCATTGAAATAAATGTGAATTTCTCAATTATTTTTTGTAAAAGACTAGCGGATTGTAACAAGATTTTGATATTAATAGTGTTTTTAGTTGTTCGCTTGCGAACAAGTAAGGTTAGTAATACGCGTTCCAAGTCAGTTCGCTCTTAGCTACCATAAACCTGACAACTGGCGCATCCGCGCGAGAAAGAGTTGTATAATTTATGCAAGAGGTTTGAGTTCTTCACTTATATACTTCACAAATGGAAACATAATGTAAATATAGTGTTAAATGGAATATTTTTTAACGGAGCGTATATAGAAACAAATAAATAAACAATGTTTGTATCATACGTGACGCTGAAGAAAATGTTTTACGAATGATTAAAATAGTCCACTATTTGCTGCGTCTTAATGGCGTAGTATTTTTGCTCAGCACACGTCATTCATAATCTGAGGCTATTAATAGATGCGAGTACACTATCACGCGACTGTTGCGTAACCTCGTCCATAGTGCATGTTACAAAAGCGGGGTTAACTTTGATATGTCTGCGAAACGTGTTTTTGTTTTCAACAGATAGCGGCGATCTTTTGTATTCACGGGTGCTTACAACGCAATAGTAGAAGGTTAAGTTTGTTTATAATCACAGTTCTCAATTTAGAACATGTTGAACATGAGTTCACCAATAAATACAGGTATACTATAGACAACAACAAAAATGCTTTATAATCGCTAAAACCGAATATAAAAAACTAAATATAACCAGAAATATCTTTTAAAAAGCTAGTCGGCGTAAATGCTGCCTTTGAAATAAAGTTTGAAACTTACGTTTCTAAATTTTAAATTGAAAACACAAGTTAAACTATTGTGTTTTTTCACTTTTTAGCCGCATATTCACCTCATGAAATGTGTATTATCATTGTCATACCACACATGAGTGTAAGTATATAAAAATTATACTTCGGGAGTGCATATCATATGTGTCCTCAAATGCCTTATTATGAGTGTATTTCTTCACCATCGAAAGATATCGTATGTAAATGTTTGATTTATACGCAGTTTTCTTTAGACACATTTAAATCACATTTTCATAGCCGCGTCATGCGAAAATGGGTCTTATGCATTTCGGCCATCGTGTTAAGCCTGTTCATTTGTGCAGTCTAGTCAGAGACGAAAGTGTTCGCTATAAAATCACTCAATGTGTTATGGACTCATTAGTTATCTCCTGACCAGACTAAGAGATGCGCAGACTGAGTGGGCTATATATATGATGGGCGCATATGGAATAAGACACATTTGCGCATGACGAGGATCATTAAACATATCATTGCGAATTGTAAATGGCACAATTTAGCACATTGCTTTTCCAGACAAAATTTGAATTCAAAATAGCAAACTGGTTAATAAGGACAGCCTATCCAGGCGCTCAGGAACGATTTCCTGACGTGCTGACAAAGTACGGCAAACATTTGTGGTTGGATAATTAAATGATTTTCCTCTTATCGTGACACTATACTATTTCGGTAATGTTTTTTTTCTCATCTTGAAAGCAAAACTGTGTTTATCGATAGTCAATTAAAAATTCCCCGGACGATTAGTGAACGAGTACTGTCCCTGAAATTCTGCGAGATGGATTTTAACGCGTACTTGTAACAGGGCCACAATTTGTGTCAATAGAACATACAGAGAATAGTCCGGAATTCCTTACACTGAACATTGCTTCATTCTTTACGCTGAGCACAGACACAGTGATGCTTTAGAGGTTTTATCTAAAATCAGCCTATGAAATATTCTTATATATTCATGCGCGTCTGCTGGCGTTATGTAAAAGTCATTTAAGGTGAAAAACAGGGTAAAACAGCTACGCCGAAAAAGCGCATTAGTGCTCGGTACCCATGTTTAGGTCCGAGTTGTTGACACCGTGTGATCTGCTAGAGTGACAATTAATGCATAAGCAACAACGTACGGGTTAACAAGGCTGTCTTTATGACTACTTAATTGGTGTGTAAAATGTATTGCTCGCAGATTTTTTTCAGATGTATTTTCATTAATTATCTTATTGTATATTTATATGTGTATATGGTGTCAAAAATCAAAAGTTTAGTACAGGGAATTTCCATCATGAAATTATATTCTTAATGAGATAGGTATTAGATATTCCAACAACATCTATTTAATATCAGGTGATTGCACATTTTCTTTATTTTCAGTTCTCATAACCATTTTCATCATACTTTGTATGCTTTCAGAACGTCAAAAAAGGGCCATGGTGTTGTTATTTTGTCTAAGTTATCTCTATAAAATAAAAAGGATGATAAAAAGTACTTACACATCTCACCCGTGCGTTAAGACCGACTCTTTACAAATGTGAATGGCTTGTGTTCATTTCAAACTTTCGATTAATTTTGAACAATGAGTTGCGTCTTAAATTATGCAATAGCAAGGCTTCAGCGCTTTGATCTTGAATGTCATAATTCAGATGTGACTCTTACAATTAGGGAATATGTTTGAACTCTTCACATTTCATCGAAACGCAAGAAGGTTTTTCCTACATGAAGCATATGACCGTTTAATCAGTCGCTTTTATTATGGTTATTTTGTAAATTTAGTTTGATTTTAGACAAACTTCAAGGAGAATCAGCAACGTATCGTTTTGCTCGTAGCGATGTTCGATGTCGTTTCTGAGAATATCAATGAAACGAATATTGCATCGACCATAGCTCAACCTTCAAATTAAGTATTTCATGACAATAAAAAAGGAAATTATATGGACTATACATGATTATGTATTTAATCAGCAGTAACTCTATGCACTAAACAATTCGTAATAAAATGATAATACATGGTGCGTTATAAATTCAAATTCATGATAATAACTAAGATAATTTTGCGCTAAGAAACACATTGTTTAGCTGCAACAATTGAGAGTGCCACGATATGATCTAACGCCTAACGTCTGATAAGGGGTTATATAAGTAATTGTTTATATTGAGTATATGTATGAACTATCAAGATAGTGTTGTTTGTGTTGCATGGTTGTGTTTTTTGTATTCGCGCTTATGTGTAATCATATTAAGTAATTGGTGTTAATAGAATGTTTGCTTTCTCATCGAGCTTTTTCGTGAAGGATCAACCAGATTTTCAACAATAAATTATCTTATCCTATACGATAGACATACCAATGATCTGCATGTAGAGTGATCAATTACGAATACACGAATACTATTTTGATTTTAAGATTCATTTAAACTTTCCAGAAGTAAAGCCCCTTTTATGCAATACATACTGCGTCTAGCCTGGATCATAGTTTTCTATTTGAAAGTACAAGTATCCTTTCAAGTTTTAAGATCCCGAATATGAGCTAACCCATTTGAGGTCAGTTTAATTTTATTGAAAAATGTTGGTATATTATAAGGTTATATGTCATCGACAGGACAGAGGTCGATTCCATACCAAGTCACTCTGATCAATATGTAAAGAAGTGCGAATAGGAGAAATGTTGTTACGGATACAGAAATTATTAACTTGTACAACATGTATCACGTGAAGCCTCAATATTTGTTACTACATAAACTAGAAGTGTTAAAGAGATGCTGGGTTCAGCTTTCGGCATTATTTTGATGTATTTTTCTTCTAGAATTCCAGGATTTTAACAACTGCTTCCAACTGCATTTGTTATAATAATGTTTATTCGCTCAAGAATAAACTGTCTTATTCAACGCAAACGCTATTTTCCTAAGGGATCGCCGAAACCCAAACCCAAAGTTTATTACCCATCCTACCCTGTCTACTGTACACATAGACTCGTCCACTAAGTATTAACCACTGCCCGTGCTAATTGTCGGTCTTTTACTAGCTCGTCGCATCACAGTGTAGGTCGCGCTATGGTTTAAAAGTTTACATTTTTATGTGCTGGTCGATCATCCGAGTAAGTCACTAATTTATGAATTATTAAATTGTTGTACGTGGTTGTGAATTTTTTTTTTAAACTCTTTTCAAAGGAGCACCTATATTATTGTTTTTTGTCGCATGTACATTTTAGTATTTAAAATGGTGGTGTAATTTTTATTTAGCTCTTTTTAAATGAGCAACTCTTAAATTGTTTTTGTCGCATATACATTTTAGTTTATCAAAATAAGTTTACATATTTATATATATTTATGAGTTCTTAGATTTACGATAGGACGACCACGCGTTTGGTCTTCAACAGTTTGTCTGAAGTATTATTTTAAATGCTTTCCGATGTTTATGTATACTTTCAAAATGTTTTTCGAACTGATATTTATTATATAACCAATAAGTACATACAGTTTCGGGGAAATAAATAGATAAATCAATACATTTTTATTCAAAAGTTGCAAACAGTAAAATAAACCAAATCCCATCATATTTGAAAAGTACAAAACCGAATGTTAAAGTAACATAACTACTTAAAATAAACGAATATTTCACAAAATATGTAATAACATAAAGTTTACCCATACAAATCAGTGATCAGTAAAGAAATAGCCAAACATTCATCGCTTGATGTTTTGTGGTGCCATAGATTGAACGAGAAACAAAATACTCGTTTTTATGTGTTTGTTCATCACTATATTGCATTTACATTTCCCACAACGATATCTATTTATACGACATGAACACTAACTTTATACATGAACATGTGTTGAAAATATCGTCCTGCTAAAAAAAAAATAGCATTTTGTATGTTGTGAAATCTATGTCGCCATACCACATTTAGCGTTGAAATTTTGGCAGTTGCTATAATTAACATTGATTGTGTATGTGTTAACTTTTTTTCGAAATATTGCACGAAATGTTCGTTGATTCTGAGGGTTAAAAGGCGTTAAATTAAATGCTGGGTACGGTTGTGCATTAAATAGAATAGTATTAAGTTTTAAGTGACGGCAATCACTTAAGCGTTTGTTTTAAATTTTAATTGCATTAAAATAAACACTATTAAACAGTAATCTCAGTTTTGTGGAGAATAATAAAACTTACAAACAAATATCTTTTTTTTTCAAATTTCAGGTCGTTATTATGCTGATAACAATTTTGGCCACCTTTGGCCTGTGCTGGTTACCCCTTGAAATTGTTATATTATATTCTGAGTATTGACCAAACCAGCATGAACAGGTACGTTGGCACACTTAAAAGCCTATGCAAAACACATAGTTGTTTAGAGGGCTTGTAAATAACTTCAAATTTGCGCGATGGCAAAATGTGCAATTTTCTAAATTAGCATACCGTTAATGTATAATATTTTATATATTGACAACTTAATTAATACAACGGAATAGCTTTATATGTATCGTATAAAGCTCCAACACATATGCTAGTCTATCCAAATATTTTAATATACTCTCGTATCTCGCTTAGTTTTATGTGTATATACTGTTTTCAAATAATAAATAAATAAATCTTGTAAAAAAACAACTTATTTATTTGCTGGGTATTCGCGTGCCACTTTCCTCAGCTGATGGTTATTTGTTTCAGCTACCGCATTGGTACAGCATTCTGGAGTTTGTATCCTACACGCTTGCTTTCGCAAACAGCACCCTGAATCCACTCATATATGCGGGTTTTAACGAGAACTTGAGAAAAGGTACACGGAGCATTTTTACGTGGAGGAAGCAAGAATGTTAACGGTTATTTGTAAAATTAAGAAGAAAATGATTATCAACCGCGATCGCGTTTAAGCTAAGTCAAAACATCTTGTTAAGCATTTGCTTAATTTTAAGTGTTGAATCGTCTATCAGATTATGCAGTGTGTATCCAATCAGTTATCTACCTTAATCATATGAATAGCCGATGTAACAAAACATGCCCTGCCTGAAAACTTCTGGAATTTGATATTTTTATTTACCAGACGTTTAGGTCATTCTTTGCTTATAGCATCGTCTTTGCAGGGTTTCGGGCGTTTTTTGGAAACAACGAGCGAAAGTTATATGCTGCAATATATCGGGCGGATTCCATATACCACACGTCCACTACACACGTGGTGACGATCCAGCATACGCAACTGTGACAATCAAGTTCTCAACAACACTCATAAACGTGTTGTGTAAAGTGGCCTGTTATGTTGAAAGACATCATCAAATCAATCATCCAAATAGCTGTGATAATGAGGGATAGTATGAAACAAGAAAGCTATAATTGAAAAACGTTATAAAGATATATATAACTTCTAAATACGCATATGTAATAATCAGAACACATGCCTTTTAGTGTTCTTGTTTGAAGTACGCTACACTACAATCAATAGACATGCATTTAAAACATGTTCGATTACAAAGAATTTAAGATTGTACGCATCGCTGTAAGCGAGAACATTAGAAATACAAATTGACACTATTAAGTCCAGGAATGATTAATTATTGGAAGGTTTTATGTTAGACTTACGATTCCCTATAGAGCAATAACGCTTGGAATGATTGAAGACGGGCTTTGTCCAGATTGTAAAAGCTGATAATTATCACATACTGAGACGATGCCACGTTGAAATGGAGAAACATTTTCGTGTGCAATTACATACAGTTACATACATGTCCTTGTGGTCTGTGAATGTAATAATTATAAAATAAAATGTGTCTAGGTTTGAGTGGTGTACGAAGACGCCCGAAGATACATCAGGTGGTTTATAATTTCGTAGTAAAAACGTGCAAACAGAAATTAAAAGTTATACACTTATAACTCGAAATAACAATATGTCAAAACATTCACAAAGACAATATAAAGATGCATTAATTCATTTATTCAACAAATAAATAAAGGCATGTACAAAGAAGAAAAATGGAATTACAAATAATAAAAACATGACCAGGTTGAAACACGTAAAGTAAATAGGTAAAAAATAGACTACAACAATAAATGACGTTTGTCTTTAGCCAGTCGAATGGCGAGGGGAATCATGGTCATGAGTGTTCAAGCTATAGCACAACGTTAGATATCTGACCAATAAACATCGTTTTACATGTATTTCTCTCATACTGATTGGATAATTCATGTATGACATCCCAGTTGGACGCATGCATGCCAATGGACTGAATCTCACAACAGACACACACTGATACATCTAAGGGAAATGCCATAAGCACCGGTGTATGTTATATATTCCAGTGTTATTGATGGATTCATTGGATAAAGTGCTGAGCAGTTCATATAAAATATGAAGATTTGTTTTAGAACAACAAAATGTTTATTTCCAATGGAAATCATACTATAATACTATAATATACATGAAATATTCAGCTTATATATACAAACATGAAGTAAAGGTATACGTGAACAATACGTGCATGCATGTATCCAATTAAATGCATTAACATAGCATGAACACCACAATATCTCTGTAATACCGTCATTGCATGAAATATTAAAGGCCTGTAGGCGCTAGAGAAGGTTTGCATGGTCGTATTTAATAATTGTGTACTTAAAAATACTACCTCTACGTTAAAGTAACATTATGGTTATTGTTCACTGTTGAATTGAGCTGAAAAGAATTAACAGGTTTAGTTAAAATGTGGTACTTACCAATTATCTGCAACTCATCTTGCTGCCAGTTGTTTATTAAAAATATATTTTATATACGATATTTTACATGACTCACCCAGTCCTCTAAGCCGAAATGATCCGTAAAACAAAATTGTGTCTTTGTGTCGTATGAACGAATCTGCACTTAAACTAAATTTAGGTTCACATCGTACATGCATGATCAGTTGTCAAACGAAAGTACGGTTGATATTCAAATGCATTATTTTTTTTCTTTCGGGTTATTGTTTTAGTATGTTGATGTTGCATTAACAAATATATATAGGATCTGGCACGAGTTGTCATATCATACCATATTTTATTAAACGAGTTCAGGAATTTTGTTAGTAAGCAAGCCTTTGGCGAGCTTACTAACGAATTTCCTGGACGAGTTTAATAAAATATGGTATGATATGACAACGAGTGTCAAATCTGTTTTATCACATGCTTTTAAATGAGCAAATTAAATAAAAATTTACGCAAACATAATGATAAATCTCGAATATTATTTACATTTCCTGACGTCATTTGGAATGCCTCGGCTTTTACAAAGCAAAATAACAAAATGCGATTGGTCAATAAACGAAAACTAAGCCAATGAAAACGCTTAAAAATGTTGTATTACACACATGTGTAATATAAAAAAATATGTAATGGTTGTATTACATTGGAAACAGGGTATAGCATGTGATAAAAGTGTATATGAAGTGAGAACACCAAAAATAAACAACGGTTACAATAGACATCAATAACTGTTAGATGCCCATAATATCACTTTAAAGTATGTCATTGATTAAGCATTCAATACAGATGTGAAACAGATATTCAAGTAATTTAGTCAAGATAAGACATTTGAAATAAGAAATTAAATTAAAACTAAAATATTAAATTCGAAAGATATCCAAACATTTTATGAATATTGTTGACATTATCATAGTACACTAGCATTATTGAAACGTGTACAACTATAAATAAAAAAGTGTTGTTTAAATTCTTTTTACTAGGTTGTTTGCTGGTAAATCATGATATACAAATATATATATTAGTCACACGTTATCAAGCTTAATATTATCACAACGACATGCCTACCGGATAAGTAAGTTTTTACGGAGGTGAACTATCTAATTGTCTTAAAGATTGAACAAACTGTGGTGTTTATGAAATAAGGAATGCGTTTTATAGGCATACACAATCACTTCAATTACCTTATCAATGTAATATTTTCAATATTGCATTTCAAACTGGTCAATTCTGGTAAAGTTGGTTCGAAAGTACAATTTAAACGTATTTACTGATCAGATTCATCATATGAACCATTTAACTAATAATGCGTGTTTGCAAACAAGTTATGCTCAAAGGCGTTTAATAGTGCTCTTAATAATCGCATTTACAAGGCGAATGCAATGAATAATTACGCTGATGAAGCCCAGGCATCGTTTAAACATGGATATGTATTCGTTGCCAAATTATTCTCATTAAACGTTATTACGATATCGTTTCTTGCTCAAGTAGGCGTGGGCTTGTAGTGCCTAAATAGTAATATTTAAAATGAATTTGATAGGGTAGATCATTTGAAACACATTTAATGTCTATACACATTCATAAATAAGGTAAAATTGTGATTGTTACAATAAACCAGTATTAGCGGTAAAAGCGTTTTAAAATGAACTTAAATCAGATTTACCGCACTATTTCGGATTTAATATTCGAACCAGCCTAGATGACTGATCAAGTTTTGCTCTTGTTTGTCTGTGCTCTGTTTATAAATAAAACTTGATTCTTTTACGAGCAGATTGTTGACTAGAGCAATTAGAAATAAACAGTCTGAACGATGGCGTCGAGATAAGAATGGAAGTTATTACTTACAAAACAAAACGGATAGCCTAAGTTATTGCGGGAAATTTAGACAAAATTATATTTTAACATTTTAAAAGCACAAGCCTTTAAATATATATAAGATTATTATTTCCGCCTCTATCATAATATTATCTGCACAACAAATAGTATCTGTCCAGAAAACAAGTCTACACTATTAATATCGAACGGACTTTATGCCTTTTCCAAGCTGAAGACTTGTTTAAGTGTGAGTGTTTTTTTACGCTATGGTTAAAAATATGTATGTAGTGGAAATGATATTGTGGGGCCTTCTTACTGTTATGATACTGAACATGTGCATGCATGTATATGTTGTGTCTTAAACGCATATTATTGCATAAACTCTATCTATAATGCCCTCTGGCGGGGTGCAGAAACTTGGCAAAAGGAGGGCTTGTTATCCTGGTATGTGTTTTCCATATCCATAAACTGGTCCAAGCGCAGTTACTTCCCTTCTCCAGCCTTCGACGACTTTCAAAGCATAAATGGGAAACTGAATAAGCACCAGTTTCCTCATGCATGCAGGGATAGAGGCAATGACTATTTAAATTCCACTTTTCAAATTATACCATCTTCACTCTCTTCGCAACAGCATTATTTTATTGGCAACGCCAATGAAGTTAAGGTTATTTACTCAACACTTTCAAAACACTATGCTGTAAATGTAAGTGTTTATGTACCTTTAAAGTTCTGCTGTATGCTTGAAATACTTCAGTGACAATATGTTGACGGTATTCTTGTTAGAAAATTTAGTTGGAACGAAATAAGATAGGCCTGTACGTAAGAAATATCTATGAAGACAATGATTTATTCTGACGATATATTTATCCGTCACGACCAGTAAATTCCAAAATAATCCCTCATGTCTTACTTTGCGCGGCTGCATTTCAAATTTGCATTAATCCACTGTTCGTTATTTCTGATGATGATCGAGTGGGGAATATGTAAAACACAACATTGAACTGTATGCCGTCATATGAAATAATCGAATTATTTTGTCGATATCGAATGAACAAGAAATATTGTGTTCAATGTTATTTTAATTCATTTTGGTATGAGTGATTTGTTTATGCAATAATAGCGAAAATGCAATTGCATTGTTTATGTAAATGTGGACGAGTTAAATTATGTTTTAAATTTACTATCAAATGTTTAGACTTCTCGTGACAATTATTGTCTATATACATACTCATTTTCGAATATTTTAAAATGCTTAAGTCATTTGATAATTCGGGTATAATATATTTGGCAAACTAAAATATATATATATAATATATATATTGATAACCTATGGATTTTTCTTTCCTTGGATAGCATATGAAAATTTGAAACATCTTTGCATTCCTTTTTTTAAACAAAGCTTGTCGTATATAAAACACTAAGATCGGCACTAAACCATAATGAAGCAGTCAGTTGTTACCAGTATAACTATTGCATAAATGTATATATGACGATATATATTGTATATTTTTAAACAGTACATATAATTATGTTATCAAACTGTGTTGAAGGCATACAGTTAAACAATAAATTGGCAAACGCATAAGTGTACAGTTAAAAAATAAATCTCTCTAAATTCATACAATAATAGAAGACATTTTCGTTTACAACTCACTCACAAAAAACGTGAATGTTGTATCATCGTGTCACCAAAACAACTAGACGTTGACAGTTTAGCTTGCAACACAGACGGCTCACAGGTCGCGTAAAACCACCTTTCAAATAAATTATGTGCATAATGATTGTTACATAGTGTTAAAGATATGTATATCTTATAAGACAAATAATCACACAAAAGAAAGACCAGTATAAGAGAACCCTTAGTATTGCACATGTTACTTTATTTAAAACGCAAAGAAGTATTATCCAAAAATCCTTTTCGCAATATGAAAAATCATATGTTATAAGTACAAGTAAACTCGTGGCTTACAATTCATTTTCACTAAGCAAGCTTTTTTCTCATGATCGTCGGGTTAGTATGTCAAACAATAAGGCAATAATACCTACTTATTATAACAGAATTAACGTGGATATACTGTGCCGTTCAGCTAGGTTGAAAAGGTTTTAACGAACAATAATATTCATTTAACGGTCCTAGGGAATGGTACACGCTTTAATCGTAAATAATTTAGTATGCAGTGACCTGTATGGTAGAGTGAATAGTTCGATTGGTTTAAATATAAGAACCACAAATGAGACATGAATATCTCTATTCACATTGTCTATGGAGTTTTTTTATTGCGCCTTAATTTGGTACTGAACTCGATATAAATGATAGAAATATAGGATGATTGACATATACATGTATTTACAATGTTAGATAGCTGGATAAAGGAACAGAAATATGTTCAACACCGATTAACTCTTCGCCATGAAAACGTGTAGCGACTTCTTACAAGGAAAGACAACAAAAAACAACAATATAAATACAGGTACCAAATATTTGTAGATAGTCCTAGATTCACGGACAATATAATATTCAACACATTTAATCATTAAATCATAATCACAAGATATTATAGCACTATTAAAGACACATTTATAAATTTACTAAATGCCACATGACAAACCTTTTTCTTTGACTTTAAAATTTGCAGCAACTGAGTAAATACACAGCTTAAATAACACTCCATGCATATATGCAACCGTAAGCAATAAGCAATTTGCAATAGCAACTGTGTGTGTCGATACCACACGTTAATAGTAGTCCGTATTAAAGTAAAGCTACATGTACAGATGTACACATTAATCGGATCACACAAGGACCCTCAATGCAAGTTTATTCACAACATCTCGTTTTGTTAAAAAACAAAACATATTAAAACACATTAATATGTTAATACACAGGAGAGAACCAATTATGGAAAAAGTATTGCTCTTACCATATATACTTTATTATGAATGATTGTTTTCATAAACAAACGCTTTGAACCAAAGTAAGATATCAATATAAACGACATTTGCGTCGGGAAATATTAAGCGACCGATGTTTTTGAACGGATGACCGAAGTCTGCTCACATTTATTAAAACATTAGTATTTATGGCAAATCGCTTTGTCAACGGAAGACGCGTGCTGCATAATTCCCATGTAATTTATTTTTTATAGACAACCCACCACATCGCTTTAGATTATATTTCAATACAATGTATTGTTCAAGACAAAATATATTAGCAGTTTTGTAAAACACGTTTCTGTAATAATTATGTGTCAAATGCATAATCAATATACATCAATATTGAGCCTTCCATGTTCAGATGTATTTTCATTCACCTCGTTAGATTGTTTTATGTTTAATTTTACAATTGCATGATACGAGCAAATGTAGTTATTAAAAAAAACGAACATAAACGTAGAATAGTATTTACAATACAACATAAAAACGATTGCATACATATTATGCTAGATTATCGTGCTTGAACGTATCTGAACAGATTTTTCTCTTTTCATTAATAGGTCATGACTTTTTTGTGAATGTGTTTAAGTTATTTACCAGTGCATACAAACCTCAAATACAAAATAATAAATATCCCTGGATGAATGAGTAAACGTTCCTCACATGTTCACTCAAATGCTGTTGTTGTTTTTTACAAATTGATGTTTATTACTTGGCATTGTCTAATGACCGCAAATTTACAACGAATAACGGTACTAAAAATACGAAAAACACAATTGGCCAATATAAGATCCGCTTGTTTTCCGTTACGTAATTATGAATACTATGTTGAACGTTTCTTAGGCGATTACAAGCGTTATACACACGCATTGAATAATAATGTTACAGTTTATTTTAATGTAATTTAGATTTTCTGAGTTCTCAAAACACTTTGCCACACAGTTTGTGCATTAAATAAGAGATGGTCTATGGTGAGAAATGTGAGTGTATAACACAGAACAATATTTTAAATAAATACATCGCCCGACTCGCTAGATAACGGCTCTGAAATCTGAAATCGCACATTGTTTTCCTGTGTGCTACGTTTGAGAACAGATTGGGTCTAGGTACTGTAATGAGTATCAACAAACTAAATAATGTGCATTGCACATTGTTAAGCATACTGTTTATACAATCTAACTTCACTGTGCTAATAAAACCTTACGTTAAGTTACTAATATTTTCCAACTGATATTTAACGGAGGACTGCATATACAAAATATTTTATACATATAAATACACGAAACTGTAGTTGCGACAGCCAGAAAGAACTCAATGACATATGTCACTATAAAAGTCCCTTAATTTATAGCCAGTGGCCCATTACCATCAAGTTAACACTGGTAAAGCGCATTCTTCACAGCACAAAACAAAACAACGTGGATGTCCGAAAAAAAGCGAAATGTTAAATCGTTAACTGTAATGAAGCATTTAACACTTGAAAGAGAGGTTTCAGTATTAATGTGTCTTTTTATACAAAACAACCTTGAACGACATGTTATTTTAAATATCATGTTCATGAAAAAATGAAACAGAAAAAAGAGTCTCTAGCACGGTTAGACCAAAATAAGAATAACATAAAAGCTTAGAAAGCATTCAATTCCGTGACAGAACATAATAATGTTTCTGCATAAACACATACGTAATGTTATGAAAATAAAAGGGTCCAGCATCGTTTTTGCTTCCATCCGTTAATGTGTTATCGTTCATCAAACGAATAGAAATTTTTGATTTAACATTTTACTGTTATGCGTATCTAGTTGTATCCAAATTATATATAAAAATTAACAGAAACACATGACAATCTCGAAATTTAATTTGAATATTCAACGGTTGATACAAACAACTATAAGCAATATTTACTATCTAAACATTTTTTTATTAAATGTTCAGGAATGTGATATGTCTGTCTAGGTGTCTCTGTATCTGCGCGTGCCCATCCGCCCGACCGCCCTGTCTGTCTGCATGTCTATTAAGGGGTGTTGCGGCAGTTTATTTAACCGAGAATATATTTATAGCAACACCGATGGTGCTATTTTCACAACTCAATATTTGTTATCAGTATCATCAGAAATGACCGAGTTTGCTCATAATACAATTGTTTGTGGTTCGATCCCTGGTGTGGTTATTATTTTTTTGCTTTTTTTCTTTCTTTAATTTCATTCTTGTTTTAAATTGGAGCTCTTTAGTCCTGTTGTTTACATTTATCAATTTAAAGCATTTAATCGCAAACTTCAAAACATGCCGAAATCTGTGAACAAGTACATGTAATTTATTAAGAGGTCGAGTTTGATACTGTATGGTCTTATGTTTGTAATTAAATATTTTTTGTTATTAATATCTTTTGGTAAGCTGTTGTGATCCCAGTTAAGATTGTTAGCAATTTCTAATGTTTATGCATATTTATAACAATCTATGTACCGGTTCTCGGGTTTTGCCTAATTGCTGTATTTTATGAAATTTTACGTAGACGGTAGGGATTGTTAAAACAAAACATCTCTGTTAAAAGTGCGGTAACCCCCTTTTTTATTTGTGTTTTATGATGACAATAAGAAGATGAACATATTTGAGCAGTTTCGCAGAATTCTATTTGACAAAAATGTTTTAAATTCCATTTATGTGGTTAAAATAGTAAAAATTGACGTTTTTTGCGTGACATAAAAAATTATAAAAAATTAATTTCTTAAAATTTAACTTGTGTACTCCATTTTATTGGTAGTGTGTGGTTTAATTACATGGTATTTGATGTATCTTAGCTTATATAATATCTACATGTTTCCAATTTCAAAGGTTATTAATTTTTTTTACGCATTTAGAGATTTTTCAGTTTTATTGAAAAAGTACATGTAATATAACGGATATTAAAATCAAAACAAGGCCGGTGACCCTATGTTTTTATTTCATTTTTCATATAGTATTTGTAAATATATCTTAAATCTTAATTTTGGACAAAATCTAATTGATGGAAAAAATCAGCAAAACTGCAGCAACGCCCCTTAAACGGCTAGAAATAAAACTTAAATAAGAACTTTTACATAATTATAATGATTCGAACTTTTTCTTCAAACGACGTTTGCATTCTCAGTTTTGCACTAGGTTGTTATTTCAAGAAAAACCCATAAATATTTATAAAAAAAGTTCTTTTCTAAAAGGCTTTCCTATGGGATACTACTGCAAAACAGCCTTTATTACGTACAAATATTGGGCCTACACAATCAGACAGCTAAATATGTTATGAACGTAATATAAAGTATCATGGGAACTGCATATGACTTTTTGAGTCTGAAATATGTCAATTGGCAGAGAAAAACATTCTAACATATTTGTTAACCATCCGACATTTGTTGTATTCAACAATCATTAGAGGGGAAATCTTTATTGAGACTAATGGCGAATGTTAAGTTATTGCTCACAATAATATATAGCTGCCATGTTAAATTAGTATGAGTGAAACAAGATCAGCTTATGTGCGTTCCGGTAAAATGATATATTACTAAAAGATAATGCTGAATCTGTAAGAAAATACCTCCGTTTGTTTGCATGTGTTTAGTTGTCTAGCATAATGTATTAAACGAACACAGATTTAAAAATCATTTATTGTAAAGAGTTATTATTTGCTTATAACAAATCATTACATCCCCGAAACCGTTATATGACACCGACGTGAAGTGTTTACGTTAAATATATAAATTGCAGTCTTTTCAGGTAATTAAAACAATTTCCACTAAGGGCGAGGCGATTACAATCCACTGTGTCGAGTCCACTCTTAAACAGACTGATCTGAGAAAAAATGTTCAAGGGTACTGAACACGTAAAACGTGTGCATGGCATGATAGTACATCAGAGAAATATAGCATTATTACAATAAAATGTAGACCAACCTTAACAAATGTCCAACAGAGGTGTTGCACTTTGATGTTTACCCTATTTCTCGATTTGCTTAATCCACAGCCGCCATGGTGGTGTGTCAAGTATTGCTTACAATGGGTTTAACACAGCTACACTTATTATCTGTAAGCTTATTGTTAGTGTCATGTTTAACATGCCCAAACCAATAATAAAAATGAGTATTTTAGTGAACGAAGTTATCTATTTACACAAATCGCAATTCCAGCTTGAATGTAAAAAGAAAATTATCGAATTCGATTTAGTTGTATTAGAAGCACTAGTATTTCTCTTAAGGAACATTGATTGTAGCGGGCGCATTTAATTTAATACGATAAAACAAAACAATTCCAAATTACAACTTATTTAGGTATTTTCACTAATCATCAATATTAACAGATACGCCCTTGCAAATAGATAATATCTTTAAGTTTTTCATTGGAATAAAAAACATGTTTTTGCGCGTATTGATACATATGATAACAAATAACAACCTATTTATCTAACAACCTAAATATCCAGTATAATCAAAAATGGTATGTGATCCTTCAAATGCTATTGTATCGTAATAATATTAACAGATGGGGTAATCACGTGATAGTCAAGATGGCGACGTCCATGCCGAGACAGTTATGTTTCGACGTTATATACCCTTTATTACTTTTGTTTTTATTTTGAAATGACGGTTACTTTCCAGCCGTATCAGTAAACATATGATTTGCGTTTATTTCGTTTTAAAATTCGCTTAGATTCTCGACTTTACTCCCCGCAAACTTTCTTAGTGGAACTTTAATAACGTCATCTCGCTAAGAAATTTCGCAGCGAGTAAAGTCGAGATAAAGAGCGAATATAAACACGAAATAAACGCTAGTAACTTTCTTGCTGATATGGCTGGAAAGTGAGCGGCATTTAAACAATAAATACAAGAACTAAAGGTAATTAAACGACGAACAATACCTCCTTGGCATAGACGTCGCCATCTTGACTATCACGTGATAACCCCTCTTGATTAAGCTTCTTTAAACAAAAATATATTATATAAATCCTCTTTAAACTATGTAACTTTGAACAATAATTGTAATGATATCATATCAAATTCCGTTTTTTTTTTCATAAAATCCTATTGTTGACAAAGTCCGTTATTTTCATAAAAAAACGTTTTATTTACAATGATAGTATTAAAAGTTAATATATATGGTTACATCCGCACATAACTTTACCAATTTTTGGCTTGCAATCGTCCTTTACATGATTTACTTCACTTTCACAAAAGAGGAAGCGATACAAGTTCACTCACCACATTATTTAGATGTCTGAATTTTCAAAAAAGGTTAAAGATGCCGTGACATTCCGATTAATTAATAAAATAACATGAACCGTTCACAAGAGTATAAGTTGTAAAACAACACATACTAGCATAACATGAAGAATGTATTGCAAATATTCATCAAAAGGTATTAATTTTCTATTTTTTGTATTTAATTCATTTTTTTCGTTACAGGAAAAATCGCAGAACAGTAACAATTAAAATACATATGTGTACATTAAAGTAACTCAACTGTTCATCTGAATTTGCTTTAAGCAACAGTCAGTGCAGATAAATTTTATTTAATTAACAATTTACTTTCCGCTTTTACTGGAATTACCGCAGTAAAATATGCCGATTTACCAAACTTCGCTCTGTACTTTTACTAAGAGGTTGATACGTCTAATAATGCATTATAAACGTAAGCTCCGTTAACTGCGTATGTACAGCGCCGTAATTTACAAACGGTGTTTAAATGTACAAATAGTTATATATGTAGTTTGCATGCAATATAACCTGACAGTGACATTGAAATTTTTATTGATAAATTACATTATATTATATCGGCTTGTTCCAAATCTCTAATCTGTAATCGGTAACATTAATTTTCGTATAAAAAAAACAACATTAGGCGTATCTTGAATAAAGCACAAATGGTTAATCAATATTTTATGACAACAGGTAGTATTGCATTGTATTCATTGTGTAAACACTAGTTTCAGTAACGACGAAAGTAATTGTGCAATTATAACGTTTTACTAACGTGCGACATAACAGTAATAACAGATTTACGGTAATGGTAATCATATTCTTCTCAGTAGAATTATATTGATATGATTTTCAATGTACACGTTCATCGTGTTTAATTATGCCTTTGAATATTTATTTACATAATGTGTCATTACGTTTTATATTATTGTCGCCGGTTGATTAAAAGAGTGCAGGGAGTCCGGGACTCAAACCCGGGACTTCTGACTACAAGGCGAGTGATCTACCGAGTGAGCTAAACGGGCCGCTTACACAGCTTTTCCCAAATCCCGCTTAAGTTCGGTACCGTGGCATTATTATTCGTCACTTTGATACACGATGATATGAAATACATTATCTCGCGAATAATTCATGTACGCACACGTCCTTAGGTGATTCAACATGCATATATGAGTAATACTACAATGCAAGATAGTGTTACTTATACTTTTATATGTAGCATAACATTTGAATCCGAAATTTTATTATGAATATATTTCGTGACTATGAACCCGGTTGTGTGAAAAGGGGTATAAAGCATGTGCGTAAAGTGTCGTCCCACATAAGCCTTTGCAGTCCGCAGAGGCTGTTCATGGACGACAATTTCTGCCTAAACTTGATTTTGATTAAATGAAAAATATCACTCTCCATGTGTATTTAATGTGGTATGTACATTGTATTTAAGTCAATGTTTGCCTTTTTGTTAAAACTTTTACCTTAACAATTAGACCACTAATGTATTTAATTTAAAACTTTTTTGTATTATGCACTCGGTATTGAATTCGAATAAATCGCTTGTCTTGTCTCTTTTTTCGTATAACACTAACAACCAGTGCGCTTTTTTTCAATTGAAAGTTGCGTCCAATTTGTTTTTCGCCGGGGAAGAAACTCAAAACGCTGATTCATTTTTTCTAAGTTGAAAAAAAAAACGCTATACATTCGCACACACTTGGCATAAAAGTGCCCGTGTTCCATAAACGTAACATATACCATTAAAACGCTTACGTTCAGTCCTCCGCGAGGGACGTTTAACGGGGGTGCAGTGTATCGGTGCTGTACACCGGGCACTTAAAAGAACCAGGGGCGCCTCTGGAATCGGGGCGCCCTCTGTATCCCGCTCGAACCCCCACTAACACCTCTTGGGGCGGAGAGCACAAAAACCACACACAAACTATAAGGAATAAACATTAATGCCAATAAAGATAATGCTAAGCAAGAGATAATAGGAATACTGCAAAAACCATTTCGATAAAAGGCAAACCACTACATAATCCATAAAAAAAAGCATCTAGATACATTAAGGTCTCATTGGCCATCGTGCTCTGATGTATAATATTACCTAATTTTCTCCCCTGAAGGGTCACAGGGGCAGGTCGATACATCTGTAGTCGCGAAGACGCTGGACGACCTGTAAATAAATCTCAAACACACACAAAACGCTAACGGCATGAGTTCAAATCTCATTTTTACCTTGTTTGGGTTTTTGTCTTAACCAAAATCTATATTTGTTGGCCTGTAATAAAAGCTATTTACTTTAGAATATATCAATTCGACAGGTTTCCTCAATGAATGTTTCTATTCTCAGTGATGTATATACAATCTTTGTATGGATTCATCGTCGACAAACACGTTCTTCTAATCCCTGTGGGATGCTACCGCGAACATCATTTATAAGATTCAAGCATTCAGTTAACGACTTCAGACAGACTCATAATTAATGTACGAAGGATAGGGTATCTTGGGAACAGGATATCCCTTTGTGAATCTCATAAACGTAATATGGCATAGACATTATTTGTTTATTTTACTGTTAGTCAACATAATTAATGTCATGCATTTAACAATCATAATAAGAATAAGTAATTATATATATTATACGAGCAAATGTCAAGTTATTTTTTTATATAATATGTAACATGTTTTGAGCTGTCAAGTAAGAAAAGCATGATTTATATTACAACTATTCAAAGATATTCGGCCCCAATATTCTAGCTTGCTAAAACGAAAAACACGAATGGGAATTTGTACAAACATGTATGAAAGGAACACTGATTTAATAATAGTTTATTTGAAAAAAGTATTACGCATATCTGTATCGATGCGTGTTTAAATGTGTTCACATATTCATATAATAAACACTGGTTTAATAATAAATGTGACAGGAGTATCAGCGAAGCATTGAAATGAACTAACTCATCAATGCAAATGCCATAAGACGCATATCAGTATCGATGTTATATTTTTGTTTAACAACTTTTAATCAGAAAGCCTTTCTTATCGGGTTCGTAAGTACCTGAACTAAGAACACAATTTTATTCAAAATTTATTGTTCTTTCAATAAAGGGGTACACATAATATGACGTCTAAAAGATGATGTCATTTTTAAGTCTAAAATGAAAACATTTAAGTTACTACCCTACTAGGCAAGCTATTAAATTTGTTGTACCCTTTTAAGTCTACGAATATTTAACACTATTTTCTAGCCACACAACTATCTTTGATGACGATCAAAACTTAATCCTCTATAAGGATTTCCAAAATCGAAAGTGAGTAGAATGAGTATTGCATTTATTCGTAGTTTATCATATTTGTTTTATCAATTACACAAAGGATGGATTTTAAAAAGGCAGATGACTTGTTTAGGACTATTTGATGATGCTGTTTTTTTTCCTGATGATGGCAATGGAAGGGGTTCATCTTATCTGTGTTGACAATATTTTAGGAAGAGTTATTCAAAGCATATTCGGGTGACTTAAACTTAGATAATACTGTTTCAGACAATTTTCTTTTTTTTTCTTAAGTTGACCTTCTAAAAGGGGATTCAATTATTGAAATCTAGATTGGAAATTTAAATAAACAAGTTGAACGTGACTTATACATGATATAAATGATTAAAAGTATGTATTTTTTTTTAGATTTATAAAGTGATACTTCTTGAGTGATTTTTTACTAATTTTAAAGGCAATGTAATGGCCTAATAGGTAAAGACAGTTCATTTGTGTCGAGTAAATTTACTAGGTGTTTGGTGTTACCTTGTCAAGTTGGTATTATAGATTTGTTACGTGTTCACAATTTTACTTCTCAAAGCTTTCTAAAAACAAACTCATTGAAATGTAAGTGTTTATAACAAGAACATTAATCTAAAAATTCAATTGTGTTTAGAGCAGAGGTAAGTAAAGAATAACTAACAAACCAATGTAAAAAATAAACCGTTTCAGCAGGCAAATAAATCAAGAATAAGATCAGTGTTTTTTATAACGAATGCAGTGAGAAAATAAGAATGCATCGCTACGATTTATAATTGTATTTAGGTTCAACACTGTCCGCAATACTAATATGTTCTTTTTTTGACAGTTAAAATAATCGACCACCGATAACGGAAGGCATTTGATGCTTGAATAGGAAAGTTAAGGTTTTGCTTTAAATTAGCAGATCGCTTATCCGTATTAAAAACCCCATAAACAAATGTATCTTTAATATTGTTTTATTTTTCAATAATGCGTTTGGTGACAGTAATCTGTTAACAGCAGGTTAACATTGTAGAAATAACCCCATAGATTAGACTTGGCGTTATCGATGCATACACAGAAAAAGCTGTCGAGCGCAGATTCATTATGCCATGTTTGCTTCGATTAATGGCATCTGTTGGTGTTGATTGTGTATATCCGCATGTTTATTGTGCTAAACGTCAGAACGATAACATGCACCATTAGCAAATGTTTGTCAAATTATGAATATGTTGAATGCAGATTCGTTTGAAAACCGGAACCACTCCCCAGTTTTGAGGTTCTTGCCGTCGTGAAATTAACTTATTTGTACTCCAAACTAACCTAATATTTGACTTAAGTATGGTATAAAATTACTTGATTGTCATACGTCAAACACATACAAATTGTAAAACATTTTTTCATGACACGGTCGCCAACTAAACCTTCGTAATTACGTTCGAACATTGAGTTAACGAAAACATTCACTCAAATCTATTTTGCACGTAATATGACGTCTCGTTTTTATTGCATTTATCTATTTCATTTTTTGTTTAAGGAAATATCATATTCGTTTACAATCTTCAAATTTTACAAATGTTGAGTTCAACTATCAAAGAGGAGACGCATAACTTGCACACTGATTGAATTTCTAAATGGATTTTTGCTGGCGATAACAGAGAGCTGCTTTGTAAGATTGGCATGATTGAACTAGGATCGGTTAATGTGTGGTCATGCCAAATAAATGAACAAAACAAATGTCGAACAACTAAATCAGTACTGCTGCAATTGGCGAAATCGTCCCATGTAATGGGAAATTATACTCACCAAGGTCTGAACATGACAGTATGTTTCACTCATGGAGCAAACCGCTGATTTCCTGAGTAGGTGATTTACTTTGGACTTGTTGAATTACGTCACTTTCTTCTGTAATTTCAGAAAATATTGCTATGTCTTGACGCATATGTTAGAAAATATTTTATACAAGTAAATTCTCACAAGGTTGTAACGTACCTAGCCCTAATTTATAAACAAACCGCGCAACAATTTGTGTATCTGGTGTGATTTTTTTTACTAGTTATGAACGTATATTGATGTGGGCATTATTATTATCCCCACGCTTTTTGAAAACCGTGGGGATATTGTGGTAATCTCCCGCCGTCTGTCTGTCCGTCCTGGCAACTATCTCCTCCTACACAATTAGCACTACAACCTTGAAACTTACACAGCATGGTAGCTATGAGCATATGTGCGACCCTGCACTATTTGGAATTTCGATCTGACCTCTGGGTCAAAAGTTATGGGGGTTGGGGTGGGGCCGGGTCAGAGATTTTCACTCATTTTTTTAGGTTATTTTACATTAACTTCTTCATTTCTACACCGATTCACTTCAGATTGATACTAAACCTCTCTTATGACAATACGGTCGATCTCAACTATGCATGGCCCCATTACCAACCCTGGGGCGCCCCGCCCACATAGACCACGCCCACCCAAAATTGCCTTTTACTATTATTTCTTCATTTCTACACCGATTCACTTCAAATTGATACTGAACCTCTCTTATGACAATACGGTCTATCTCAACTATGCATGGCCCCATAACCAACCCTGGGGCGCCCCGCCCACATAGACCACACCCACCCAAAATTGCCTTTTACTATAATTTCTTCATTTCTACACCAATTCACTTCAAATTGATACTGAACCTCTCTTATGACAATACGGTCAATCTCAACTATGAATTGCCCCTTCACCAACCATGGGGTTCCCCGCCCACATAGGCCACACCCATCCAAAATTGCCTTTACTATAATTTCTTCATTTCTACACCGATTCACTTCAAATTGATACTGAACTACTCTTATGACAATACGGTCAATCTCAACTATGCATGGCCCCATAATCAACCCTGGGGCGCCCCGCCCACATATGCCACACCCACACAAAATTGCCTTTTACTATAATTTCTTCATTTCGACACCGATTCACTTCTAATTGATACTGAATTCTCTTATGACAATACGGTCAATCTCAACTATGCATGGCCCCATTACCAACCCTGGGGCGCCCCGCCCACATAGGCCACACCCAACCAAAATTACCTTTTACTTTAACTTCTTCATTTTTACACCGATTCACCTCTAATTGATACTGAACTTCTCTTATGACAATACGGTCTATCCTCAACTATGCATGGCCCCATTACCAACCCTGGGGCGCCCCTGGATCAAACATGCGGCGTGGGGATACGCGTCGGCCTCTGCCGCGCCATTTCTAGTGATCTAGTAATTTAAGGTTTATAAATATTACTTCAATGTACAAACGACAGACAGATATTTAAGTCTCATTTATATAATTGTTTATATGATTACAACATGAGTTATTTTATAAAATATTATTAAAGATGATTTAAAATATAAACAATAAAATGTACAAAGCCATTCAATTTGAATTAAAAGAGACTATGGACAGATATACCTTGATATTAACATCTTTTATCATTTTAAAATGTACAGGTAGATAAAAGTGTGAAAGTATCATAAATATATCATAGTTTTACGATGTATAAAACTTTCATAGCAGGCTTTAAAGAGGGAAAGTTAAAGCAAGTCCGTTCATGCTCGGGTACTTCCTCGTTTCTTCCTGATTGTTTTATAGGGGGGTGTTACCAGGCATCTAAATTTAGCTATTGCACTTCTTCTTACCCTTGTCATACCAACACGTTTAAGGTAGTGTTCAGTCTCGAAAGAAGATTTAAATGTCGTTTAAGTTTGTTTTTGTTGTTTTTTTGCACCCCTTAATATGAAACACATGATATATCAGAATGCGAAAACAATGCATACCATAATATGAGCATCTATAAATAAGACTTATTCTAAAGATTATAATCTGATGTTAATCTATGTCAGATGACTCTGTTACCGGCGAACATTTACTGTTTATAACAGTTATTATATAATATCGGGTTAGCCGTAAATACCTGATATGTAATCGATCATGTCGATCGGTATACAACACTTTTCATTGTTTGTGTTTTCATTAACAATTTTAATATACTTTTGCATCTTCATTGGTAAATTCATTTCAAGAAATACAATACAATTGTTACCGTTTAAATGCCTCTTTAATGTAATATATACATCTTGTTTTAGATGCTGTAAAAATTACCTACGTTTACTGATCTGGATACACAGATTTTTTTTAATATTTTAATTGACAACTACATTTGCTTTGGGATACAGAACTACAAGTTAAGGAATTCCGTTCGGAACTTCATCATGTACACTTTTTGACTGTTTGCTGTTTTAAATTCAATTTAGCTATATGTAGCTTCGTGTTTTGCGGATAATCATAAAACAAACTTAATACATAATCTGAACAGAGCGGGACATAAGGTCTGTTTAAACTGAAAAATAAACCACAATGGTGTTTTAATTAGTATGTGGAGAGTGATGGAGCGTTCACACACCGATGTATCTTCTTTTTTATGTTTCAAATCGATATTACGTGATGTAAGCGACCACTTTGTTACGTGTACACAGATCGTCGAGAAATCAAACTACCATAGTATTTGTCATTATTATTATTGTTTATCATTTTAGCTCATAATTACTCATTGTTAAAAAAATCGCGTATTCACGTCGATTTTATGTTTAGACAAGTAGTTCATGGTAAAAGCATAGACATGTGGGTATACGTAATATAAGGTTGTACCTAGTCCAAAACTGGATTAAACGTGAAGGCGTGCACTCATTTTTCATACCGATCAGCGTTGCCATTTTTGATACTTTGTGTTCACACTTAGCTTCACGACTGATCCGATTCGACCACACAGAAGGCCATTCATGTCAAAACACGCTAGTGTATAAAATGTATATGGACAATACATCCATTTAAGGATGCTCTACGCCTTTAAAATGTACTCTTCTAAATTTCCCAGACGGTATCGGTTACATAACGTTACATCTTTTTTTTATTGTACAGAAAATTGCCAGTAATCTCCTATAATGATATTTTGCTTTCTGAGTTCACTGAAAACATAACGCATTTATTATCAGTTTAATACCAGTTATGCGTTTACGACACATAACTTGTGATGATAAATATCAACAACATCAAAACTGCCAATTTCTTCCACAATATGTACAATGCAATAATATTAATGCGTCTCACACATTTCAATACCTTGTTGAACGTATGTTACTGGTATGTTCAGGTTTATATTTGATATTACCAATGTATGTAAACTTACATTAATTTTGCGGGTTATGCCATTCGAGTGCATGATAGATAATGACTGTCCTTAAAACCACAAGAAGCTAACTAGGGATGGTGATTTGATGTATTCTTTGTACATCATTAAAGAAGTGAAAATGTCTTAACAGATAATTAACAGCATTTTTACTGCACCCGCATTATCGCCGTATGCCTCTTAGTCCGTTTATTCCAGGATGTTTCCATGACTTCAGAATAATGTAGGCGTACAAATACCGTATTTTTCTCGGTGATGTATTATTTCGATTATAATGACGGTTCTCTCTGTAACGTATGATTGCAATAACCGTTTACCTGATATTTCCATTTCCGATGTAGTAGTAAGGTTTTCCAAACAAATGTGAATAAGTATATTCAATAATGAATAAGTAACATTTAAGTTACTACCCTACTAGGCAAGCTATTAAATTTGTTGTACCCTTTTAAGTCTACGAATATTTAACACTATTTTCTAGCCACACAACTATCTTTGTTTGAAGATCAAAACTTAATCCTCTATAAGATTTCCAAAATCGAAAGTGAGTAGAATGAGTCTTGCATTTATTCGTAGTTTATCATATTTGTTTTATCAATTACACAAAGGATGGATTTTAAAAAGGCAGATGACTTGTTTTGGACTATTTGATGATGCTGTTTTTTTCCTGATGATGGCAATGGAAGGGGTTCATCTTATCTGTGATAACAATATTTTAGGAAGAGTTATTCAAAGCATATTCGGGTGACTTAAACTTAGATAATACTGTTTCAGATAATTTTCTTTTTTTTCTTAAGTTGACCTTCTAAAGGGGATTCAATTATTGAAATCTAGATTGGAAATTTAAATAAACAAGTTGGACGTGACTTATACATGATATAAATGATTAAAAGTATGTAATTTTTTTTAGATTTATAAAGTGATACTTCTTGAGTGATTTTTTACTAATTTTAAAGGCAATGTAATGGCCTAATAGGTAAAGACAGTTCATTTGTGTCGAGTAAATTTACTAGGTGTTTGGTGTTACCTTGTCAAGTTGGTATTATAGATTTCCGATGTAGTAGTAAGGTTTTCCAAACAAATGTGAATAAGTATATTCAATAATGAATAAGTATTACATAAGTGGGCTTTAAGATGACAACATGCACTAAATCATATTGATTTTATTGCGGCTAACCAATTGTTTGGTCGTGTTCCATATAAAAACATTCCATTTTACAGGCAGCAATACTGAAACTCCACAACTAATTATCAGATGTTCATTATTTTATTAGCACTCGTTTGTCTTTTAACACAGACAAGTGCCGTAATACAATACAGCCCACAATATAATACCATATGAACATGTGTTTCCTGTTAAATATAGGCTGTGTTGACCATTATCGAAAAAACACTGTTTTGATAAATTAAATCAGGCTTTCGTACCATACTGACGTTACCTGTTACAATACTTTTTTAGCTTACGCGCGTACATCGGGTTATACTATACTCTACATGAACGAGTTCCAAAGAAAAAAAAAGTTTTTTTACCGGCGCTTTTGTACTCTGAGGAGAACCCATCGTCCTGGAACAGCCAAGCTTAAGAGTTAGGATTTAAAAAAAAAAACATGTCCTAATTATGCACATTAAAACGTTGTAACTCAACTTTGCTTTTAGGACGTATTTGAGGTTTCAGCTTTTCTGTGGATGTGTTGTTGTTTTTTTTTCAATTAAATAACAATCGACATTTCTTAATCCACAATAATATTGCTGTGGTAACAAGGTGCCCATTTAGATGTCATTTGGTCTAGGGTACCTGACTTTTTTTTTATACAGTGATGATCGTATTCACCTGTCATATATTTGATAAAAGCTTAAAGAGTCCTTCATGCTAACGTGTTGCGATACCGAACCGTCTTAATGTTCACAATAATTCGGACTCTAAATTTACGTCTCAGCAGTTGTTTATATTGCTTTGCGTTTACATATTAACTCAAAATCCAATTGGTTTTAGAAAAAAATACTAAGACAAATGAAAATAATCGACATAAAATTAACGTGCTCTGTCGATTACATTTAACCCAATAATATACCTATATTTTTCAATAAAAATTTACCGACCACAAGTAGGTAAGCTCACATTCAGGCCCTTAAAACTTGAAAGAATATTCGTACTATCAAATAGAAAACTATTATCCAGGCTAGACGGAGTATGTACGGCATATAAAGGGCTTCACTTTTGGAAAGTTGAAATGAATCTTAAAAGTTAAATCGTTTGTGGATTCGCCATCGACTAATCTACATGAAAATGATTGGTAAATTGACATCAACAGTCATGTGCACAGTTTTCACCTGCACTTATGGACATATAAATATTTATTTTTAAGAGTTGTTAATTAAATTGGAAACGTAAGACAAATGCTTTCTGTCATACTTTACTGCTGGCGGTTTTCTTCACGCCAACTCAACATAACGATATATATGCTCGCAACTGCTACAAATATAATTTATGTTATATTACTGTAAACGCACTTAGTCTATCATCGATTTAAAAGTTAGACATTTTTAAAACGTATTTCTTTAAACAACTTTTATTGATTTATGAGTGGCAATGTGTGTTTTTATAGCAGCAACGGATTCGTTCCAATTGTGTTTAAAGCCTCTATAACGCTCAAAAAGTTTTTTTGTATAATATAGTTAACACCTAAACAATCAGTGTTCCTTACAGCAATTGTCACGATTTCAACGCTAGATGTGGTAAGATTACATTGTGTACGTACAAAATGCTCGTTTTTATTTATTTATGACACAATTAATTCCATTTTAATTTCCCGCGAATATATCTATTCATACGACACAAAGGCACTTAAATGGTACCATGTTAGTGTTCATTTTTCGTATGAATATATATCGTTGCGGGAAATTAAAATGGAATTAAATATGCAAAACAATAACAAAAATTTTGTATCTACAAACATCTTTTTTACCTGACCATATTTGGCGTTGAAATTTCGGAAATTGCCATACGGAACACTGATTTTTAATTGTTAAACTTTATTTTACGAAATATTGTACGAAATTTTCGTTGATTTTTAGTGGTTATGGGGCTTGAAATAGTTTAGCCTTCGATTGGAGAAAATAATATTTTGTTGCGATCTGTTAAATTGAAAACATATGCGCGATTTAATTCACTTATTCCAATATATTTAAACGAGTGATAAGATCGGAAAATGAAACTTGGCATCTGCCGTTTATTGGTGTGGTTATTTAATAGTTATAGATATATACATTATCACATTACTTGCAATAGTGTACCTGTATAAATGATTTGCTAATTTGTATAGTACAATGATAGTTCTATTATTAAATGGTTTCAGAGTTGCACTGAAGAGCAATTATATAGAACCAATGTATTATGGTATTGGTATCATCGCTGTGTTCATTCTGGGCTATTTTATGTTTTTGTTATATTGTTTATTCGTGTGGTCAGTTGTTAAGATACTAAATTTAAATGAATACGTCTAGGCTAAGTAATAAAAATCCATGATAAACTGCGATAAGGCAGATGTTCCAGTATGATTCTCATGGCTTTGTGCAAGAAGGTGAATGCTCTGGTGTTAATTATAAACCTGTGTTATGTTTCTGTTTTCTCTAAGTATACGATGAATGGCTAGACAGCCAATATTATCTGATATTAACCAGGTAAAACTATTTACCAGGTTTACCAGAATCGAATGCTTAAACATATATGCTTACGGTGCATAACCATAATGTGCAATACCATAAATATGTTATAGTTTAATAACAATACCATGTTATAGGTATAATCATTTTTTATTTTCAGATGTTTTATTATCTGAAAATAAAAAATGACCGCTGATGAAGACCGTGAGGTCGAAAGCTTCGGCAAAAATTAATAAGCTGTTTTTGTTTAAATACAACAAGGCTAATAGAGACTTTGTTATATATATATCTATATATATATAGAGCGAGATAGAGAGCAGACGATCGGAGGAGAGAGAGAGAGCGAGAGAGAGTATATAGAGAGAGAGATATGATATAGGATAATAGCGCGCTCGCTACGCGCCGCGCGCTGCTCGCGCGATATGTAGATATCTCTCGGCGATATCGCGGATCGCGCGCAGATCTCGCGCTCTCCTCTCTCCGTATCGCTCTATCTCTATCGCCGACGCCCTCTCGCTCGCTCTCTCTCGCGAGCGAGCGATCGATAAATACAATGTTATCAATTGATTGTTGAGCTTGATTTGTTTTTTGTTATGTTTAAATCACATACTATAGCCGTTTTTTATTGGTTGGTTGAGCCAAATGTCATGCTTACGGTGCATATTTCATACTAGACTTTTACTTAAGCTAACATGTGCCGTTTAATTACCTAAATAAACGGGAAAAAATGGTAATCAACGCCAAAGTCCAACATTAATTTACTGGATAATGGCATAGAACGGGTTCAGGTAAAAGACGTATTACCAATAGTATCTCAACACAGGTAACATGAATTAACACATATAAGCATATACAATATGGTGTTTATGTCTGAATTGATGTATTGTCATGTTGTTGTTTACCTGATTTAATGTCTGTAAGGTTCCTGGGAAACTTGAATATATACCAATATATGTGGCTAACGAACGTCGTTAATCCGTATTGTGCACACGGAAGTTAACTTGCTTTTACAGTGTTTCTTATGACGAGTTAGGCTTTTAAATAGTATACCTATATGTGTATGTATGAACAAATAGTGTAGTGTGACTGCACTCATATAGGCTTAGTTAATACACATTCGGCATCCGTACATTTTTCATTAACATGAGTGTGTGATATGACTATATGAGCCTTGTTTATAGAAAACTTGGGTTAATGCATGTGTTTAAAGTGGCATCTCAGATTAGCCTGTGCAGTCCGCACAGGTTAATCAGCGACGACACTTTCCGCTTTTATGACTTTTTCGTTTAAATGAAGTCTCTTGTTAGCAAAAATTCAATTTGGACGGAAAGTGTCGTCCCTGATTAGCCTGTGCGGACTGCACAGTCTAATCTGTGATGACACTTTAATCACATGCATTAAGCCCAGTTTTCTCAGAACAAGACTCATAGTTTTATATTTTCATATGAAAACGCCCAGGCACTTATCAGATGCTGTCAGTAATAATGTGCATCAGTTAAACTACATAAGAGTGGAAAATACGTTATTGTGCACCGCTAAAACCGATAGAGAAATATAGTTGCGTGTGTCCGTCTTTCCGTCGATTTTATTGGGTGATTGCTGCATTGTTTCCATTCGTTTATATAGAGGTCAAACAACCCCAAACCGGAACTCCTGTTTTTAGGGTTACATGCAGTCAGTTTGATACTTAGCAGACATTGTTCAGTGCATGCTGCATAGGATTTGTAAAATACATTGCAAATGGAATGGTTTGGTATCAATTTGAAGGTATATTTGTAAGCAATAAGAAAAAAAGCCATTTTTGTGCTCTCCTTTTTTTGTTGATGGTTTCCGGCTTCGAAAGTAGGTCATACTATTTGAGCCCAAAATGGTCGCCTGCACAGCTGTCAAAACCGGTTTGCCTATTCTAAGGTGAATATTTTGAGTTACAACGTATAGAATTTAATGGCATCCTTTTTTTCAAATGAGTATGCATTTATCTTTCCAATGATGTATGATAATATAGTGGGTCATTGCTTGATCATGGTAAAAATTGATATCGAACTTCAACTAATTTATATGTAATATAGAAGGAAATTAATTGCGCATGCGTAACCTTTAAGCACATCCGACCAAGTTAGTCGTCTGCCAGAATTTTGACAATTGACTATCAAAAACTCTCTGTATTGCAAAACATAAATACCAGATGTCATTTTGACCCAAATTAGGGCTGTTTGCAATTAGGCTGTTGCACTTGGGGTCATAAGGGGGGTAAATGCTGGAACATCACACCGAAACCTGTTCCGGAGACATATTCTAAGACTACTTAAACACTCGGTATTGTTTTTCAGTGACATTTTGACATTAATTTGCATCAATCTCAATAATGAACATAACGCATGTCTTTATTTCATCTGTATTTATTATTATTGTTTACTTTTTGAGCCTTTTACTGTTAAAAATGCCCACCAATTTAGGACCGACACTGCTATCTGCCTTCGCCTTCAGCCCGTAAGGCAGATCTTCTTAGAATAACACTACTTTGCCGTATTTTTCCTGTTTAGATATCTTGCTGAGTTCAAGTAAAATCAAGTATTCAGCTGAAAACACAAAAATGATAATAATATTATGCTTTCTTTCTTAAGAGAATGTTGTTGTGATAGACCCTGCGTGAAAAACACCAGGGAATCTGTATTTAAGTGACCTCAATATTATGCGTAAACCTAAGTGTGCATTTGTAAGCGGTATCGAAATGGGTCTATAGCTCTGCCTGAACTGTCGTCTATTGGTTTACAAGTCCGGCTGAAGTGACAGGCCATCAAAAACTGTACAGAATGACTGATTCGGAGACGGCCCTCAACACTCGCCCAGTCGTGTCGAGAGGATCGGTGTCTTTGCAGGTTAGTACGCCGTTATTTTCAATTAAATCTATTGTAAAATGATTTTTTTTATATCCTGGCACACTTTTGTCACCAAAATTAGGAAAATTGGGTGTTTTACATTTACTGCAGCTCTTAAACCACATTTTGTGGCGATAACTTTGCCAGTGTGCCAGACAATGTGATGCCAGCGTGGTGAATTATTCATTTGCAGCAGATAAAGAAACAAATACTATAGAAAGCTTACTCTAATTGTATCTAACTTACATTAGTTGGCACCGTAATGGGTAAATGTGCACAAAAAAACCTTTTCGTTTTCTCAGATTACACGGAATCGAGCACCCGGGCCAGACTGACACTTTCCGGAGCCTGTCCGAGACGGAACTCGAGTCGAGGAATCATAGGTCCAGGTGTGACAAAAGACTTAAAGCTCATGTCTGACGATGACTTTTGTTTAGTCAGGAAGTCAAGTGTGTTTTTTTTTTATGCAAGCAATCCCTTTTGTTGGGTCAAATGACATTAGAAATGCTGCTTCTACATGGATTTTACCTAAAATGTGCCAAAATTTTTTTTAAAAGTTTGTTCGAATCCGGTTCAAAACTTGCTTTGATGCACAAATATTGCCATTGATGATTTTTTTTCACTTATTAAGTCATAAGTTACATCAGCTTTGCCTATTAGAATCGAAAGTGATGCCTTGTAAGTAGTCTTAGTGCTGCATGTATGATATAACCAAGTTTGGCTTTTCTATCTTAATTCTTGACGCGAAACGCTGTTACGCATGGCGCTTTCAACGGCAACTTTTATGAATAAATCTGTGTGTCATTGAACCGGAACTTTCTGATCTTTCTCAAAACAGATTACACCTGTGGGAAAAGTGCCTTTAATTCAAATTTGAAGAAGTTTGGGTTCCCTTAAAGGTCAAACAACCCCAAACCGGAACTCCTGTTTTTAGGGTTACATGCAGTCAGTTTGATACTTAGCACACATTGTTCAGTGCATGCTGCATAGGATTTGTAAAATACATTGCAAATGGAATGGTTTGGTATCAATTTGAAGGTATATTTGTAAGCAATAAGAAAAAAAGCCATTTTTGTGCTCTTCTTTTTCTGTTGATGGTTTCCGGCTTCGAAAGTAGGTCATACTATTTGAGCCCAAAATGGTCGCCTGCACAGCTGTCAAAACCGGTTTGCCTATTCTAAGGTGAATATTTTGAGTTACAATGTATGGAATTTAATGGCATCCTTTTTTTCAAGTGAGTATGCATTTATCTTTCCAATGATGTATGATGATATAGTGGGTCATTGCTTGATCATGGTAAAAATTGATATCGAACTTCAACTAATTTATATGTAATATAGAGGGAAATTAATTGCGCATGCGTAACCTACACTCAGTGTACACCCAGGTGCGAGCTTCCTGTATGTACTCGAATCCTCCTATGAACACACAAGCCACTAGAGCATTGTTGCATTGACAATGTTGATATTATATACATTGCATGTTCGCTATCATAAGAATATATGAAAACATTCAACGTAATCGATTAGTATTAAAAGTATGTTAATACAGTTACAACTTGATTCTTAAGTACAATCAGCCATATGTTCGTTTAAACGATATATGTATAAGGAAAATAGTATAAAACATAAAGAGCTATCTTTTAAACCTTATATACCTCGACATGAAACGATATGCAATATATATTTTATTGTCAGAAGAAAAGCATACGTCAATTGGACTAGTAAATAGTATCTGACAAATGTTTTAGATACAACTAAAATTAACTGGAAACATAATTGAAAGAAAATGCCTTGTCAAAATGTACTCAGACATCTATAAAGACACGATTCATCTTTAGACAACCAATATGAATTCTTTTTTTACTGTATTGTGTTAAGACTGCATTGTCAGTGTTTTTACACCATGCAATTCAGCTTCTAGATTACCCCCCCCCTTCCTTACTGGCAATATCATATTGCTTGAAAATATAAATTACTTACTCTACAAAGTCATTGAGTACGTTTTTGCAAGTTCGTTTCTTAGAAAAATAATAAAAACTATATGTGTTGTATATACATGTATGTTTACACAAATATTCCTATAAACTATTCAAGTTTCTATACATACTGTTGCAAGAAAAATAACATGTGTATGTTATTCCACGGTGAAAATTAAATAAACATTTGCACACAAAGATGATTCCGTATCATGTGATTTTAACGACTTACATAAGGGACGTACATGCATGTTAAGCCCACTATTTCATTCAACCAATGTGTTACAAATGTCTTACTCATGCTAAACTCGATTTACAATCAAGCCATGCCAGTTCAATTTCAATACATTACACCTGTTTTCGTGTAATCTGCTTGATCTGGATTGACGGAAGCAGTTGTAAAACGTAAAAAGTAATGCTTGTGTTTAGTGTAAGTTAAATTCATGCATAAGGTTTAGATGCACGGTATATTGTATATAATAGCGCCAAAAACTGATGCATGAATCGAACTTCCGACATTACTGAAACATTTCAACATGTTTGTATTATTATAACATGTGAATATCTTGCTCGTGAAAACATTACTGCAGTATCGAACGATGCTGTGAAATGAAGTAACTTACGTAATAAAATGTTCTGTTCAACATTGCAGCCGTAGCCCACGCATATACACATCGAGTGCTGAAAAACTATACCCCTACGTAACATTTTATCTCGAACCAACAAAAGTATAAAATAAAATAAATTATAAGCCGAATAAAGATACGAAGCCTTGATAAGCATTGTCCCCATGTTCACCAAAGACACGCAAAAAATAAAGGCATGGCAAGCGTATCAAACTTAGTTCAAATACAAATGTATAACTAATAACAAACGCATGCACATACTAACCAATTATGGTAATAATGCGATTCCAGGATAATCATATGAAACATAATTGATAGCATAGGCTAGTCTTAAAGCAAATGACCACTGTCATTCAATTAATACAATACACAAAAGTACAGCTAAAATCAGCACAGCATAACTAAGTACAACACAAAACAGTACAATAGTAAACAGCGTAATCAAATGAAAAACTGTCAAAACAAATTATCTTCAAAATACATGTATATCCGGGAAATGTTCAAATATATATCAAATGCCTTTTAAGTGATTCTAATGGGAACAATAAATAGAAAAGACCGATGCAGAAGTGATAGTGAGATAAACAAATAAAATACAGAATAAACAACCAAAGCAAAGAGGCCCGTCAGCGGATATTCCACTTAGTGATATCCTGAACAAAGCTAGTGCTGTGCTTTATGATTCTGAGAATGTAAATAGTAGTGTTTTTGTGAAAGAGCCGGTGAATCTGTTGGAAAATTTGGCTGAGTCTGGAGGTGAGACTACCAATCGTGATATTATGAATTGTTTAAATGCCATTAAATGTCCGCTGGATTCTGTAGAAATAAAAAATCTATCGTCTATTGCCAAACTCGATGAACGCTTTTCTAGTTCGAGAAAGACATAAAATGCATGTCCCTAGCCCTTCAAGGACCGCGAGGCTGTTCGGCGTCAGTGGAAACAACTGAACGGTACAAACATTAACGTTTTTGAGCAGTTCCCACAGGTAGGTGTATCCAAAAGTAGACGACTGGTACCGAATATAAAAGAGGCGATGGAGCAAGGAAAACGATCATGGTTAGCCTACGATACCCTCTACGTTGACGGTCGTCCGGTCAAGGAGGGGCTCGATTGGGAAAAACTAGCGATCCTGTCGTGGAATATGAATGGTCTGTCGAAATCCAAGATTGACGATTCTTTACTAGATGATGTTTTGTTAAAATATGATATTTGTTTTTTGTTTGAAATTTGGACCAGTTCTTCAAGTAACATTTCTTTAAATGGATATATTTCTCACAATTTTTAAAGGAAATTCCTGAACAAGAACGCTCGTACATGTATTGGTGGGGGAGTTTTATATTTTTAAGAATATTTGAAAGATGGTATTGACAATTTTAAAAATTCTCATGATTTAATTATCTGGTTAAAATTAGATCGACATTTTTTGGGTTCGAATATATATATATATATATATATATATATATATATATATATATATATATATATATATATATATATATATATATATATTATGTTGTTAGTTACATTATATTTTAGCGACAAGTGGGAATGTGCAATGCTGCGTATAATAAAGTAACATTACTACTCAAAATCAACGAACATTTCGTACAATATTTAGTAAAATAAAGCTAAACAATTAAAAATCATTGTTCCTTATGGCCATTGTCGAAATTTGAACACCAGATTTGGTCTGCTAAAATAGATTGTTGTGGGTACAAAATGCTCGTTTTTATTATGGTTTCAATATGGTACCACTTTAGTGTTCGCGTGTCGTATCAATAGATATATTCACAGGAAATTGACATGGAATTTATTGTGGTCACAAATAAATAAAAATGAGCATGTTGTATCTACAAAAATCTATGTAATCATACCATATCTAGCGTTGAAATTGTGGCTATTGCTATAAGGAACACTGGTTGTTTAGGTGTTAACTTTATTTTACGAAATACTTTGCGAAATGTTCGTTGATTTTGAGCGCTATAGAGACTTTAAGGGGAATTGCCGCCAATATGATCTTTAACAAATAATATCTTTTTTAATAGGATGGACACATAATCGATTATGTAAATGATAATAACGAAGATTTTGGCGTTATTAAATACATTCATTAATTTTGACTTGGAAAAAAACGGATACATTTTTTTAAACCTCACTTAGACAAACAGTTTCCTTTACGGAAATAACAACGTCTAGAGTAGCAACTTTACACATTCAACACATTTGAATTATGAACCCGTTCATATACACTGTTATCTGTATTAACGAATGATTTAGTAAGCTAAACACGTTTACATTGATGAACACTTTCTACTATAAAGGCTGTCCTGTGGGATAGTGCCGCAACATCGGATATAACGTAAACATGTTCGATGAGTTAACTCAATTTTGAGATGTCAATGTTATGTTCGTAGCTTAACATCTCTGGGGTACTAAAAACGTCTAGATAAGCCTAATGAATGTTCATTGGCAAGGCAATTACTAATATATATACCAAGTCAAGTTAACGTGATTCATGTGTTGCGTTCACATATAATGTAAGAAATTTGTTATTCGTTATTTGTTAAAGCTTCATAGAGATTTTGAATGATTGCGGTGCAATCGGTCTACGCGTGTTCGGGTCGAATAATAGCCTATATAATGACTGAAGTATTTAGTCCGTCGCTTAGTTTTCTGTACGTTTTGTCTGTCTACCAATGCCGAATAACATGCAATAAATACCAGAAGTACAGATAAATCGCATTCCATACATTGAGTTGTTTCTGTGATTTAGGAAACAACAAAATGACAAGTTTTTTTTCATTTGGCCTAACCGTTTGAAGTCAGCGAATGAAATAAAACCAAGTCATTTGGCAATTTAAAACGTCGGTTGGCGACACATCAGGCAACAATTACGAGCAACTGAATTATTAAGTATTATGAATATCAAATTATTCATATTTTGACGATTCTGTTGTGAGGTTATGTAACCTTTAATTAGTGACTGTTAAGTATCTTATGTATTTCGTAAAAAGTATTATGTATATTATCAACAATCCTTGGCAACACTCTTAGACGGCAAACAACGTAAAGTTAAACAAAATAAAACATAGTCATTTGTGTGCGCTTAATGTTGTTATTTGCACAATGTTATTAATACAATCGCCACATAATTTACATTGAAACCATTCCGGCGACATTTTGTAGGCAAGTGCAGTTGCCGCTGAGCGATATAAATCGGAAACATATTTGTAACAGGCTGTTTCAAAGCAACTATACGAATGAGGTGGGATTCACAATTAACATACTTCTATGTCATTTTACAAATTTCTGTCGCGTCAATTCCGACGAACATCTTATCAATATGGTGAGGCTTAATGACAACTAAATAATTTTGCATCTTCTGACTAATCTGAACTCATTTACTTCTGGTATTGCGATTTACATAGATGCAAGTCTTCCAGTGTTGTTTTTGTAGAGTTTTATGAACGGTGTAATCAAATTGCAGGGAAGATAAATATCTCGTGATGTATTGATAAATGAATTTACCGTTTTTCATATTATGCCCCAGTTAAATCCTTCTTTAACAAAACAAAAAACACAATATTTATAGAAATAATATTCTAATGCGTACAATAACCTTTCGTTTTATATGATTGGCTTGAATTTGAACAAAAAATTACACATACAAACGATAAACTCATGACATTAAAAAATGCTTAATCCAATGACTAATTTTTGTTGACAATATGATTGCTCATTCACAAAAAACGATCGATGAGATTTTATTAAAAACACATTGCTTTTACCTTTTACACCAATAACTTAATATGATTACATATAATATGTATTTAATATAAAAATCAATGAATTTATTTTACAGTTATATTCCATTCAATATGTTCACTTTCATTTGCATCGATGTTTCATTTCCGCGGATGCCATGCGATATTGATTTAACAAATGAGGCTTTTAATTTAAATTTATTTATAAAAAAAACACTCATAAATATAAAGTTACAATACAAATAACCATGAATGCACAAAACACAAATCTTGCAACAGAGTTACTTATATTATCTTGATAGTACATAAATATACTCAATATAAGCAATTACTAAAATCTCTCGATGGATGTAATTAATCTCTTCACAAAGTGTAATGGCTCAATTCGTGTAATGGCTCAATTCAAAACACTGCATTTAGTGATTTTCTGAATCGGACAATAGAAACATTTAAGATATGTCAAGTTATTGGTTCTAAGGAAATATAATATATCGTGGCACTGGAATTTGTTGCGGCCAACTATAGTGTTTCTAGGTGCAATATAATTGAGAATTCATCATAAATTTAAATTTATAACGCACCATGTATTATCATTCAATACAGAATGGATTAGTGCATAGAGATACTGTTGCTTACATACATAATCATTATCATAATTTATCATGAAGGACTTAAATTGAAGGTTTAGCTCTGGTCCAGGCAATATTCGTTTCATTGATATTAACACAAACGGCATCGAACACCACTACGTGCAAACGAGACGTTGCTGATTCTCTTTGAAGTGTGTCTTAAAACAAAAGATATTTACAAAATACTACAATTATAGCGACTGAAAAACGGTAACATTTTGCATGCAGGAAAAACCTTTTCAAGTTTCGTGGGAATGTGAAGAGTTAAAACATTTCATAAATTCCCTAATGGTAAGAGTTACATGTGAATAATAACATTCAATGCAATACTTTTTACATGGATAATATTGTTACAAATCGCTAGTCTTTTAATGAAATCAATTTAGAAATTCACAATTTTACCAATTAAAACACGCCTCGAACTACAATTAAGAGAAACGTTTGAATAGCAATTTTGAACAATATAATACGGAGTACATTAATATCTGGACACTATTCTATGCTTTCACCTCAGAATTCCATTAAACAATTACATTATGTATGCTTAATAATTTTTGTGCGAAAAGAACTTGACTTTGCGCTAAATTCTAACGTTTTCGTCAACAATAAACTCTTTGGGAATGATCAAGTGATACTATAAATTAAATATAGAATTCTAATAAATTCAATATGTTAGTATGAAATATTGATATTGTGAATACAAACTACATGACGTCTAAACAATAGTGCTAAAAATCGTACGTATGCGACGTACATACGTGAAAAAAAAGACTCGTGATCATAGAACTAAATATTTTTTCACTTGTTGCTTCGCCACTCGTGAACAAATCATTGTCTATGATCGCTCGTGAATTATAATCGATATTCCACCACATCCAACAAATATCTATATAGAAACAATCATCTTACATCGACATATCTGTTTACATGGGGAATTGTGTTCCAAGTCTTATTCAGTGAGTAATATTAACCAATATTTTCTCTAAACACCCGAGTCTTAATTACTCAGGAACGCGATAAAACATGTTCTATTATATTTGCTTGATTACGTTTCTGTTTATGATACTAGATTTATTAAAAAGTTAATATTGAACTGTATATTTCTCATAACGTTTGAATGTAAAGTACGCACGAGTGAACGTGATAAATATTTTGCTTAATTACCGCTTTATAATCTGATGCTTAGACGGTACCCAGACAACAAAACATGGACTTACGTGTGTATTCACTATATGACTAGGTAAGAATTAGTTCCATGACGTCAAATTAACAATCTCTGAATACCAAATTAAGCAGTTTGTATGTTTTAAGCAGTGTTTTTTTTTGTTTTTGTATAATTAGTTACAAATGTAGCATCTTATTTGCATAAGGTTCACAATATTACAATCTTTTAATCATGACAAACACTATCGTCTAGATGTTTGGCATCACATGTAGATAGATAGATAGATTTATTTCGGAGATAGCATACATACTCACAATGTATTGAAACAACATGTTCATAAAACAATATGAAGTAAAAACAATCATAATTGAAAAGAACATGCATAGAATGCACTATGGCATGCACACTAACGCCAAGGATTACACAAAAAAGAGCAATATCCCTTATTTCCATTGTGGTCCTTGATTGTTGGTGGCACGACATAGAGAGGCACTAGTAATAAATTAATACTAAATACTACGTTAATCATAATAAATACATTAAATATAATACTGAAAATGTTTTAAATTATAACCAAAGAAATATTGAATACAAGCTGAGGTACTTACTTGATTATTGTGTTTACACTTCCGACATGATCGTTCTTACTGCTACTTAATTGTATTGATATCCATTAATCTGCGTTCCTGAGGAATCCCAGACGTCGTTATTTAATTATTTCTCCTGAGAATTATATGTTGATGTTTAAAATACTTATGAATAAGTTGATTAATATCATGCTTTATGTAAAATGACTTACGCGTGGTGGATTATAAACGGAACGAATTGTGAGATTATGACGAGAACTATGACGACCATATTATTAACGTAACGCGTAATATTCCACATATAAACATATAAAACGTAATTTTATTAAGTTCATTTTCGTAGACAAGCTTGTGTTTTATGTTGGTACGATGGGACAGATGTGGGGCCGTATTTGTTTTTATTTATTTTGTTAAAACGACTAAGTCAATCGTCCCAAAGATTATTACGTCTTTAGCTCGAGTAAGTAACACATTTCCACAACAATGCAAGTCGTGCGTATGAGTAAGTTAGCTCGAAACACTCAAGGGAAAGACTAAGTAAGTCGCGCTTGGCTTGCGACACAGCCGAATTGTGGGAATTATTTTTTAAATCTTGGGAACGAGACAATTTACTTGCGATTACGTAAACCACCAATTATAATACATGTCATTGTTCGCAAGTTTCAAAATTGCTGTCTCACAGACTTGCAAGACTTTATAATGTGTATTTTCTTATCGGTTCATGTTGTCGTTTCCTCGAATAAATGATCCTATTAACGCAGTCGTTCCCTCTAGTTTGCTATTTCTTTCCTTTAAATATGAGTCTGATTTTTTAATGAAGTATAAAATAATGATATATGTTAAGGTAGAGACGAATGATTTCTGTTTGGCTTTAATAACATTCTTTATCGCTTTGGATTTATTTATTTAATGAATCATAGCAACGCTCACTTATTGAAAGGTTGTTAATGAGTAACATACTAAAATACAAAACAAAAGATCTAGCACAACACTCTATCACGATTAAACTGTATACATATGTACACTAATTGTTCTATTATTGATACATTACTGCTTTGTATTGACCGTTTAAAGGCAGCGTCTCTTGTTTGATACAGATTTATACTAAACGTTGTTATTTATTTTGTTTGCCCCGCATAACATTGGTGATTGAGTCCTTGTCTTACACACACGACGAATTAAAGTTAACACATACTTTTCTCCTTAACGTTTCTAGCGTTTCAGTTGTCCATTCTCGAGAAATATGTTAAATAAAATTTCAATAATTATACAATTTATTTATATCCAACATTAAAAAGTGGAATGGTCATACATGACTATGATAATCATGTTGTTCTGTTTTTTGATTGAAACCGCAATGTAATGGGATCAACGGATATTAACGCTTTGTGATAATATATCGTGCCGGTAAGGATGTTTGGAGCCCTTTAAAATGGATTTTAACCCGAATTTCCGGTGTACAATTGTAAACCAAATGTGTTTCTGTTGTGTGCATGCCCTGTCTTTCAAAACTTTTTGCTGCGTCAAATTATTTCTAATGTCAACCTTTTCATCATTAACGTTTCCCATACTACAGTAACTTTGCTGATCAAGTTCCGCTTGGTTTAAACTTGTTTGATATATGACCTCTTGTTGAGCCATGGAAAACGATGCAATACAATAACATATTCAGCTCAGCAGCTGCAAAAAAACACTCGACATTGCTAGATAGACAATCAGCTGATCGTGACACGCTTTTGTGATCGCAAACCTTTGTGACTATGAACATTCTTGTAATATCTTGAAATGAACTTGTATGTTAGTATAAATGAGAAATGCTTGGTGCATGCCATAGTTTACCTTACCAAACTAAAGAGAACAACTTGTGAGCAAAATGTCGAACATAACCGCCAGGATTATCTTTTAAAATTGAATACTTTATGATAACACTAACATACGTATTGCAAAAAAGGCATATGGCCATGAGTTTGAATAAATACTACTAATACAGTTTTCAAATGTTCATAACGTGAAAAGCATTCTATGGATTGTCACAATGTGTCTGATTTATTTACTTGTAGAAAATGATATTAAACGCCGGAATGCATGTTGTATTCGCATTTTCAGGTCGACACTTATTCGCGCAGATTTCTTTAGACGAAATATAAACCAGCTTTCAGTGCAATAAAAGTTAGTATAGAGAAATTATCTTGCACTGCTATGCTTATCCGGCCTACATTCTTATGATTGGAAGAAGAACTCGTTTTGTTCAAATTTCTTAGCGTATAGGCAGTTAATCAGATTTTACACAAACTCGCTAGAGCTAAGACAAGGTGTTTCATGTTGAGTGATTGCAAGTCAGATGCAGTGAACTGAAATTGTTACCATTCCTATTTGCACAATATGGAGTATTTAATTCAAATAAATTGCAGTTTTTAAATTACATCATGCGATCGATTTAATTGATAACAAATTATATCAACGGAATGTTACAGTGATTCCTGAAGATCCTGAAGATTTTGAGTATGATCTGTCATCTCTTGAATATCCTGGCAATCTTACACATGTCCCTAAATGGGAGGTTGCCATTAAAATAACTTTCTATAGTATCATAATTTTTTCTTCTGTGGTGGGAAATTGTTTAATATTTTTGGTGATCGCGCGCACAAAACGCATGCAGACAACTACAAACTTTTTTCTCGTGAACCTAGCGGTATCTGACATTCTGGTGATCGCGTGTTGTTCTTGGGTTTGACTCGTCGATGATTTAACAGAAGGATGGGTATTGGGCAATGTCTTCTGCAAACTCAACTCATTTGCTCAAGGTAGGCGTTTTTCTAAAAATCTAAGAAAATAATACATTAAAGCATCGTGCCTTTTTTCATTGTCAGCTATTATAGTTCATTAGTTCAATATTATTAATAAATGCAAACAAAGTCATACCCTGCCCGTGTTGCTTATAATAATAGGCACACTATTTAACTAAATAAATTTCTTACACAGCTTTGCATCCAACAATAATGGGTATGCATTCAAAGTCAAACGTATATCCGCGTAATTGCATTCGTTTGTATTACGCCATATTTTGTTTGGTGTGAAAGTTCAACGTTAAGGGGTGTTGCTGCAATTTTGCTGATTTTTTGCCATCAAATAGATTTTGTCAAAAATTTATATTGAAGATATACATTCAAATACTATTTGAAAAATGAAATAAAAACATAGGGTCACCGGCCTTGTTTTGATTTATTCACCATTATATAACATGAACTTTTTTAATAAAACTGAAAAATCTCTAATTGCGTAAAAATAATTAATAACCTAGGCAATTGTCAACGCGTTGATATTATTTAAGCTAAGATACATCATATATCATTTAATTAAACCACACACTACCAATAAAATGGAGAACACAAGTTAAATTTTAAGAATTTTTTTTTTTTTTAATGTTTATGTCACCCAAAAAACATCATTTTTTTACTATTTTAACCACATAAATGGAATTTAAAAAATTTCTGCCAAATAGAATTCCGCGTTACTGCTCAAATATGTTCATCTACAAATTGTCATCATAAAACACAAATAAAAAAGGGGGTCAGCGCACTTTTAACAGAGATTTTTGTTTTAATTATCCCTACCGTCTAGACGTCAAATTTCATTAAAAAACAGCAATAAGACAAAACCCAAGTACCGGTACATATATTGTCAGAAATATGCATAAAAATTAGAAATTGTTTAAAATCTTAACTGGGACCACAACAGCTTAGCAAAAGACATTAATACAAAACAATATTTAATCACAAACATAATACCATACAGTATCAAACTCGACCTTAATCATTAATAACTTACACGTTCACAGATTTCGGCATGTTTTGAAGTTTGTGTTTAAATGCTTTAAATTGATAAATGTAGACAACAGGACTAAAGTAAAAAAAAAAGTATAAAAAAGTTAACCCCGCCTGGGATCGAACCACTGACAATTGTATTATGAAAAAACTCGGTCATTTCTGATGATACTGATAACAAAAATATTGAATTGTGATAAAAGCATCAACGGTGTTGCTATAAATATATTCTCGGTTAAATAAACTGCCGCAACCCCCCTTAAGGTCATATTCTAAATAAACCCGTTGGAATCATCAATTTATTGACAAAAATAACCAAAACAGATTTGATATTTGTCAATAATAATAACACTATCAATATATATATATATTATAAAATGATCGTTTTTATATTAATATTCTGCCATAAAATGGAATGATACTTATTAATTCTGGGTTGATATATATAATAACTTGTGTTTCTATGCATGTGATAGCCCGACATACGTCTTGCGTATGAGGGTTAAGTATATACATTTAACTACTCAATTCGCATCAAGAATATTCATACATTAACATTTCTAGATACGAACCAGCTTTAACTTTTTACCCAGGGCTTTACACTTAACCTGTGCTTCGAGATTGGTAATGGATTCCTTAAACGGCCATTCCCCCCTCCTTTTTCTCCGATTTAGGTAGGTCAGTTTGGCAAATGTCCCTGAAACTAGAATTGAACTCCAGCTAAACCAGGAAAAGCAAAGTTGGTGAACTAGTAGACGTGCTTTGACTAAAATACACCTAACAAGTGATTAATCCAACAAACAACCAAGTAAAAAACGCGCACAATAGAACCATACGTACCATTTTAATTACATATGATTTTCTCAAAGCTACACAAATGACGCTCTCGGAAACGATATATTTTAAGAAGAGCCGTTTCAAAAGAGCATAGTAAGACTCTATGATCTATGGTAATAACATTTTAGAAATACGCATCCTTCAAAGGTGCGTTATTGACTTTCTTGTGTTTTTTAATTATTTTAGTTACAGTAAATGGAATAAAAAGTGTGACAACTACATTTATGCCAACATAATTATTTGTACATAAACACGCACAAAAGAATACAGACGATTGATGAAAAAATATAAATGAGCATTTACTCAAGCAAGCAGAAGTCTATTCGGAGAGACAGTACAACGTCCACTGATGCTCAAAAAATCGTAGTCTTTCACCTTTGTCTTTATATACTTTTGACCAAAGTCGACTACACCTTTAATGAGCATGTATGGACAGGTTTTGTTACGTTCGCAGCTACAGACGTTTGAAAGCACGCATACACATGAACATGTTTCATGTGTCAATTTCTAGCATATTTAATAAACGGTTACATAGCCATACGGCTATCAAATGTCATACATTTGTTTGTATATGCAATAAGCTTGGTTACACAGTCATACGCCTTAATATGAATGCATCTTTGACGACCATTTCCGAAAGCAAGCTCCTTGGATAAAATCATATCATACCATTGCTAGATTATGTAACTGTGGTCATCGAAATCTGCTCAAATGCCAGTCACGGTGCTGAGGCATTTTTGTGTGAGAATATTTTCTGTCTACATTCGTATAGAAACACAAACAACATGTATAATTCGTTTTATAAAATGTAAATTACCAACCATTTGTCATAAACATATAGAATATGTTTAAGATAACTGTTCATCTCGAATAAACCGTGATTGCTTCACCAGAAACAACAACCCTTGCGTACGTTAATTATACATCACAGTATACTTTATTTGAGTGAGTTATTCAGCAATGATTAAACTGGCAGATAACTTGTAAATTTTCTAACAAAACAAGCGGTTTGGAAACACATGGCAGCAAACTTTCACGGATTATGTATCGTAGTTTGTTTTTGGACGGAACGACACATAGAAAAGAAATAATAACAAAACAAAAACAATGTCCGCGCTTCAGTACATAAACTTGTTTCAGGATTGATTATTATGGACATTAGGAAAAAAAACATGAACATATGCAAGAATAAGAAATCAGAATGATTCCCTTATCAGTATATTTGCTCCTCGATAGCCACATAATTATCAATATTTGCATCACATCCATGATTCAAGGTGACATGCATGCATTGCTTAAATTAGCTTCAATCAAAATCAGTAACTACCATCTATGACTCAACGAATTATATAATTGATGGCATGATTTAGTTTAAATTTCAAACCGTCTAGTCAGCGTTTAAGCATAACTAGAGTTTTGGGTTGTCCGAAGACTACACAAATGACTAGATTGATCCGATCTACTGACTGATAAAAAATGCGTAGTTGTATGTAGAGTAGAAATACCAGTTATAGAAAGTTATTTAATATTTTGTAGAGTGGAAATACCAGTTATTTAAATTTATATAATTTTGTGAGGAGTGGAAATACAAGTTATTCAATTTTATAAAATATTTTGTAGAGTGAAAATACCACTTATTTCATTTTATATTAATTTTGTAGAGTGAAAATACCAGTTATTGAATTGTATATAATATTTTGTATAGTGGAAATACCAGTCATTGTATTTAATATAATATTTTGTAAAGTGAAAATACCAGTTATTGATTTTTATATAATATTTTGTAGAGTGAAAGTATCAGTTATTCAATTTTGTATAATATTTTGTAGAGTGGAAATACCAGTTATTGAATTTTGTATAATATTTTGTAGAGAGGAAATACCAGTTATTGAATTTTATATAATATTTTGTAGAGTGAAAATATCAGTTATTAAATTTTTTATAATATTTCGTAGAGTGAAAATATAAGTTATTGAATTTTATATAATACTTTGTGGAATGAAAATACCAGTTATTGAATTGTATAATAACATTATGTTAAGTGGAAATACCAGTTATTGAATTGTTTATAATATTTTGTTGAGTGGAAATACCAGTTATTGCATTTTGTTTAATATTTTGTAGACTGGAAATACTAGTTATTGCATTGTATAATAACATTTTGTTGAGTGGAAATACCAATTATTGAATTTTGTATAATATTATGTTGAGTGGAAATACCAGTTATTGAATTGTATAGAATATTTTGTTGAGCGGAAATACCAGTTATTGAATTTTGTATAATATTTTGTTGAGTAGAAATACCAGTTATTGAATTTTATATAATATTTACACGCTGAATATCATGAGGCAACAGCAGTTCAATTTTCGTTTTATTCTCGCTCTTCATGGCCGCAACAATGTAGTAATGGTATTCAATGAAGAATATCGAATTAATAAATTAAGGGACATATAAATAATACAGATAATGAATGTACAAGAACTTTGGAGCTTTGCAAAAACAACAGTAAAAGTTAACAAGTTATAAAAACAAACATTCAAAAGTGTTTATTTTCTGTTCACTAATAAGTAATTATGCGTAAAAAATGAATATAAATTTAATTGTGTTCTCTCAATCAATGGGTATGTGACATAAAACAAGAAACCGTATTTGTGCAATATATGCATAACAGTGTATTGAAGCCTCGTTCATTTAGAGAGTATATGCGATCTTATAAAAGAAGTACAACGTTGACGAATTTAAAGAAATTCAGCTGACATATCGCAATACAATCAAAGAAATAGGAGCATTATACAAGTACAAATGCATGTACACTGTTGTGAAAAGATTCGTACAAACGACACTTTGGCATAATTGTTTATTCTTCCAGAAAGAGTAAGACAACCTGTATCGGCGTACACTTGGTCGTCTTGATTTCCATAAAAATATGAAACATTTTATTAACGGTACCGAACAGTTTGTACTAAGCATTCCTTCTTCACATACATGCGTCTATTTTGAAAGCAAACATACATGGTTGACGATACAATCGTTAACACTTGTTTGCATTGGCAAAATATAAGTCTAAAATCATGTAGATTTATTTGAATTTTAATGTTATGTCATCAAAATATTCTTAAATCAAAACAAACCAAACCAAGTCAAAATACTCCGAATACGTTACCTTAATATCATAACGAAGAAATGCAGTTTTGTAGACAATTGCTTGATAAAAATATATTACCGATAAATAACCACATGTTTTTATGCATGGTGCTTTTACCCAGCATATAAATGTAATAGTATTTTTCATTTTAATTGTGAAAACATGTACTAGTCAAAATACTTTATTTATGGCATGTTGTCAATCGTCAAATTAGAACAAAGCACGAGGTAAAGTTAACGCTGACTGCCATTGAAGACTGGTAAAACGTCGCAATGGATGATCTGTATGTGGTTGCCAACTAGTAAAATCATGCGCGCGTATAATAACATTGATGGTTTTGTTTCGGCTGCTCTGACATGAAATGAAGCGTATGAGCAGGTAATTACTTAAAAACAACCTGCTTTCGAGCTTTTTATAGCTGTTATCAATAAATCTTTCGAAGATGATAGATGTTATCGAAGTGTTTGTTAAATATTGGAAAATTAACTACGAGGTCTCGAATTCAATTGTTTTATATCATTTGGAATGGAAAATATTAAATAACGAATAGTCGCTCGTTTGGTAATTAGCACACATGCTATGTCAACAACCCACTTAAACAAACAAATCAGAATTAAAGTTGACAAATCTCGATCTATCATCCAGCGACTTACATCTAAATTTACTTATATGTTTATGGGATTTTCTTTCAACATGTAGCATTCATTACGCATAGATTTCAGCTACTTAGTTAACATGGACGTTTTTATTCAAGATTTTATACAGTGGTTCTTCAAATGTCCTGTTATGAAAATAAATTAAACGTTCTAAGATCGTATATGGTAAATCATGAAATAGTATGGGCCATTATTTATGTTGAACGATAAATAATATAACCTTTCTATATCGCCATTGTTTATTAATACAAACTAACAATGTTGAACATTGTTGGTTGTTTAATTATTCGATCACTATCACTCTTGATCTGATGTATAAATACTCTGTACATTTGGGACATTGCTAATTCATTATACTATGATGCGAATAATGCCGATTGCGTTTCAAAACAAGTATTTGATGATGTACACACTATTACACCGCACGTTGGTGTTCACTTGGATTTGTATAAATCTTTTAGAAAACCAAGGCCTAAACCGCATTAAAAGGTCGACTGTAAATAGCGTGGTGTTATGACTTCAGACTGGAAGCTTACCAAAAAGTGAACAGGTTCCCAGTTAGAATCGGGAATACTCCAGCTTTGATCATTCAGCTTAATTGCTTAAGACTGAAATCAGAAAATGAAGTGTGTACAGTGCGTATCATTACGAAAGATAATCGGATTGAAGAGAGTAAGGTATGTGTAATGAAGTATGAATGCAATTAGATGCGATGAATTGCAGATGTGGCCATGTGTATATGCACATACATTTTCAGAAAAAAATATGTTAAATGTTAATATGATAATTCAAGAACGAGTTGGATCTATTGATCGTTTTAATGTAAAACAAACATTTTCATGAAGTCCTAACTATTCTGAACATGATTTGTCAACACTATTACTTCCCGGTAATCTGGCCAATTTCCCCCCCCCCCACACCTCATTTGTATGGAAGAAAGTATCTTAACTCATGTGTCCTGTATTAAGAAATGTTTTAATAAAATGTGTGGTTGCACGCACCGAGTGTGTGCATTCTACTAAAAAGTCTTCCATCTTGACTTTTGCGGTGAATGAGCTTTTGTTTAACGCGTGTTGTTTCTTAGATCGCACGAACCAGACCCTTATTTACCTCATATTCCATTGTAAATGTGGCGATGTCGGACCTTATTGTATTGTTAACGGGTTCTTCTTGCGGATTATCCTATAGGAAGGTGGATACTTGGAAAGGTCTTCGTTCCACTTAAATTATTTGGTCAAATGTTGGCGTCGATATTGCCGTCTTCAAATACAGCCTGGTATTATGTGGTAATGAAAGGTCAAAAAACCTATTGAAATAAATATTAATCATCTTTCATATCCGATGTGTTTGTCATCATAAGCCAGTGTTTATCGACAATACTTTGACAACAGCAGAGAACTATACGCAACAATGACCGCATCACGTTTAATTTATTTGTTCAGCCTAATTAGATATAAATGAAGTGTCAAAACACAAAAATATGGAATTTTGAGCAATTATGGCATTTATAGTAATTGAAGCGTTATTGTATGGATTTATTTTCATAATTTTATCTGATTGATAGACCATTATCGGAACACTCACTTTAACGATAGCTCGATTTCTTAATGTACTCAATCGCCCGTGCCAGTCGTTATCGATTTGCATTACAACCAGAACAGAAAATTAACTTTGTATCGATGCAACATCGATTGATCATATCTGACATAGCAATACAGGGTTGGAATTATAAAGAAATACATATACAAAATATTAATGTTATGTTCACCCGTTAGTAGATGTTCAATGTTTCACCTGATAATCTTTCTTGAATGGCATTACTGTATAATTTACAAACTTTGTTCGTTGCATTATGCGATGGTTAGATACCGGAATCAATGCAGATGATACCGGAATCAATGCAGATGATAAATAAAATCGTGCCGAAATATTGATATACACAGCATTCATACAATGCAACTCCAGACCTTATGATTGGAGAATGTCACTGATTGTCATCAATCTATCAGTAATGTACTATGTCATATGTAAACTAAAGTTAATTATTCACGTCAAATGTTACACAAAAACTATACAACAATATCCATGTCGATAAACCACATACATGAATGCCTTAAATTACTCCAATGACTGGCGTTTACATTTTATAGGTTTAAGAGTTGTATTTTCTAAAACATATTGCACAGTCTGCATTAACCGCTGAATGAGTGTTAACATTTATGGTGTGGTTATATTTAAACCAAACGCTCCATCCCTAGTAGTTATATACGTTGCTTAATGTTTGTATGATGCATAACAAGTGACTGAGAATTAGATTCAGTTTAGCACTATATAAATATTTTTAAATCTTTCATTTTGCTTGTAATTGCAATTTTTATCCAATTATGTGTTGGTTTATTTGTTTCATTAGAATTTTCGACGGTTATCACGAATCAAAACCTCTTGCTGTCCAGGTTTGCTTTTTATGGCGCAGATTACAATATTAAATTTAAAGTATATCTGCATTTTGGCCTGTGTGTTCTATAAATCATACTCGTGTACACAGGTTTGTACGAAATGGTAAGGCCTAATGCATTCGCGAATCAGTTTTGAACATATTTGCTTGAAAATCATACTGTTTTCGTTTAACAAAATATATGTCGTGGTAAAACCGTTACATCAATGTCATATAAATAAACGAAATAAAAAAAGTCCTTCCGAGTCCTTTTGAGATTTTACAGACATACAATTCTAAAATGTGTTAACAATTATTTAAAAAAAATCGCCGATAAATTGACTAGATAAAAAATGAGAGTGCAACAATTATATGACGCCAATGCCAAAACATTTTCCACTTTAACCGCATCATTCTTGTTATTTCCGAGCTATGTTAGCTAGAGATCTACAATTCCAACCAACATTAATTGCAGAAATATATCAGCTCAAATGCACAAGCTATAACTACGAACATTTGATCGGGCTCAAGGAAGCAATACATATTTAGTTAGGGATTTGCTCTATGTTGCAATTATTTATTAGTGTGATATATATATATCTATAACTTATTTTGTCTGACCGTTAATTTAATATTTATATGGACATTTATAGCTCGTCTAGTAAGTGTTGAATTTTCTTATTATGTTTAGCTTTTCTGGCGTCTGTTCCGCACATTGAGAAACTCATTAAGCTTTTATTTAGATGCCAATAATGTGTATTAAGCTTTGTACAGTAAATATATTGCTTTTAATTGATTTCAAGTAATATTATGAGCATCTAACAGTTTATAGGTGTCTATCGCAACCGTTGTTTTTGTGGTGTTTTCACTTCATATACAGTTATATTTGTTAATTCAGCATTAACATACTAAAACAATATCCCGGAAAAGAAAAAAATAATGCATTTGAATATCAACCGTACTTTCGTTTGGCAACTGATCATGCATGTACTATGTGAACCTAAATTTAGTTTTAGTGCAGATACTTTCATACGACACAAAGACACACTTTTGTTTTACGGATCAGGACTGGGTTGGACATGTAAAATATTGAATATAAAATATATTTTTTATAAACAACTGGTAGCAAGATGAGTTGCAGATAATTGGCAGGTAACTACATTTTAAATAACTCATTTGACCTGTTATTTCTTTTCAGCTTAATTCAACAGTGAAAAATGCGCATAATATCACTTTAAATAGTCACCTATCAACATTTCTAATCACTGTCTTATTAACACGTTACTCATTATTTAACGTAAAATGACCACTTTTCTTTGACATTTCTTCATAATACTTTAATCATACGTAGTCATAATATTATTTGTTTCAATGCCTTGACCAGAATCTCACAAATAATTATTCAACTATGTATTATGTTCTTTAGAACCGTCTCTAATTATCGTTCCTAAACGATGGAAATGCCAAAGCAATTTACTTTAGCTACAACCAAAATCACCCAATGACATAAAATAGATGATGTTTTTAGTAGATCATACATGTATTATAAATAAAATATATTACCATTTGAAAGTGTTATTTTTATTTTATACGTGTACATTCATTTATGTTTAGTTCCAAATACAGCAAAGTCAATAAAACAGGATGTAAATAACGTTCATTTTGTTTGAGAGTAATGGCTTTATTTATGCAATGCCGTCGCCTTTTTGTGAAAATGTTCATTTCGCATGCATTTTAGCTCCTAACACCCATTTATGCAAAGCATATGCTTTACATTTATGAACAACGGATGTGGAACTTTATCAAATATAAATAATTTTGGAAAATACCTTGTATAAATGCAATACTATTCAGGCATTTTTATCTTGCTTCTAGTTTTTTTCGATAGGAGACTGTTGAACGTAATCCTCCAATAAAAATCGTATCAGCGCGTTCGAAGGCTTTAATTATTCAAATATTAATATAAAACATATATATAGCGTTATACTAGTGTGTTTTGAATTAGTTCAATATGACTTTCATCCACGTACATTTAAGATCATATCAAAATAGAGGTTTTGAAAAAAATAAAATGTTTTAAATCGATTGATTTGCATTGGGATATTTAAGGTATTGTGATGTAAGCAATAGATCTTGGGCAAATAATTATAATGGTTATGTAATTGAAAAAATCTTTGAAGCAAGTAAAAACGATCTTAGAAATGTTTATTTCGAAACAGATTGAACTGGAATAAATAAGTAAAAAATACAACTGGTAAAAGTTTTAAAAGATGTTGTTCCAGAATGAAAATTGCATACGATGTCGAATAATTTGCAGTTGCACAGACGAACATTTTCTTACAGAGTATTTGTTAAATCTCTACTAGGCTGCTCAAAAATTCTTATTTGAAATGTACGTACAAGTTGGTTCTTCAACAATTAAAAATTAAAGTGAATATATCGGCTTTCACATAGTTGTTTATATTTTCGTTTTAGTTAACATCATTTGCTTACTCTTAAAATAGTATATAACTAAACTATTGCATTACTCAATATATGTCTGTAGTCATATATAGGTTTAAAATTGCGACACTATTATAATGCTGAAATTAAAATCACAAATATTTGCATTTTAGGATAATTCATACTTCAGTAAATAACATGTCGTTAGAAAGTTAGTTTCTGATGTATTTCCAATGTTTCAAGAAATAGTAGAGCACTGTAATTCAAGGATGCGTCGTTCAGGACCAAAACACAAAGTAAAAAAGTTCAGACATACCTTCAACCATAAGTATGCCTTTGAAACATTTGTTGTGTTTATTATATATTACGACTGTTTCGAAACAATTACGCAAGTAAGTGAACAGGTTCTAGAATTTCCATCAATAAAAGTGCGTATAGCACGTCACTTTTATTAAAAGAAATGCAAGGTATATAGCACAGTTTGAATTCAAACACACTATAAAACATAGTGTCGGCCTTCGTTGAACTTGTTGGATTCTCAACAATCAGATAGTATGTGAACATGTTCTGACAGTTCTGATAAGATAATATTAATGTAACCTTCGTGCACCATTATACTTATTGGATATAAATGATGTGTCCAATATTAAAGTAGATAACATACAAGCACCTTGTACTGCAAAATAATGTTAATACTTATAGTGGGTAAAACTATATCTTACTTTTCACAAATGTTGATAAAATCATATATCGGGTGCGGATGTGTTCATACGGCATATAAACACATATAGTTCCGTAACTCATACGAGAAAACGTATCGCTACCGGCATAAACTTCTTCATTTCACATTTCAGATGACGTCAATACTTTTTGATAAATGGTACCATGTAAAACGTTTATTAAATTGTTTATGAGGACCATCTTATATTTTCACATGTTGGCTTAAGATTGTTTTAATGACATGTTGGCATTGAAATCGTATTACTCGCTTAAATGATAAAAGCACTGCGACTTTCTATGTGCATTAACATAATAAAAGGACGGTTAAACTCCATTACATAATGAGGTTACAATGCATCCCATATAGACATTTCAGTTAACAAATCAATTGTTATTTCAAACCAGATTAAAATATAACTTCACGGTCAAAGATGAGTAGCAGCTTTAGATACCTACAATAATTATAATGTCTTTTATGTACGGAAGTGACCGCTTAGCAAACATTTTGACAGTCTACCAAAACTACAACGTACATCTTAGAATTATGAATTATATGATGGTCTAAACGCATGCACAACATGCTCAACATTTGACATATTAAACAAATAAATGTAATCCTGGAACTATTTAAGAATGAAGGTTCCAGTATAGAAATCGGTCGTTAGGTTGACTTGAATATATTACGAAGTATCATTAAAGGCAATAACACATGGGTTTATGTTGATTAGGGAGATATTATCTCTAGACGTTACATTCCCAGTATAGTAATATCAGTTTTATTGGCGTCGCCCTGGATGGCGGCGACTAGTATGTAATGCATTTGTTTTCGCTTATGGGAGGAGAAGTTATTTTACGGATCAATGTATATATTTTTGTTTTAAGAATATCTTGCATAGTGGTGATTTTTTTGTAAATTAGTGTAAATAAGTACTGCATTTGTGCCTATTACGTTCGCTTACAACATTTATTGTCAGTAATGCAAAGCTAATTGTTTTAATTAATAACTGATCCACAACTGATCACAGGGGAAAGATCACAGGGACTGGGCAAATACGCGAAACTTTCTGGTTTTGTATAAAAACAAAATATAATCAAAATATATTTATTTTGTGGTTTTTTCTAATTTGTTTATTTAGTGGAGAATCAATGTAGTGCGATATTTGACGACCTATCGCGCAAGCAAGTTTATTGGAAGGCGTAGTGGTACAATGTATTAGTTTATTAATAGACATATAATAACAATCGCTATACACAACTTCACCACATAGCAGTACATAAGTGACTGTCAGCCGGAATAGCTCAGTTGGGAGAGCGTTAGACTGAAGTTGTTTACGCAACAGTCATCTAAAGGCCCCCGGTTCAATCCCGGGTTCCGGCACGAACGGAACAGTTCGGCGGCTGACAAATTTTTCAGTCAGGTTAATAAATATAATAAAGCTTTATTGTAGACATTTTTTAAATCCATTTTACTACAATTGGACATTTTTATTAAAATTAATGGATGCAACGTGGTGACAACGTTAATTAAAATTTCTATAAAGCGTGAAGCGCGACACGTATTGTTGATTGTAACAATGAGTTGCGATAAAGCAAGCAGCCGCTTATCAAGGAGGAGCTGTGTCCCAGCAACCCGTTTCCCTAGAGTCAAGCACTCCTCGGAGTTTAAAAACAAACACATATAGAGCGCAAAGCGCGACACGTTTTACTATACAGGTGGTTCGGGCCCTTTAGCATTATCCGACCATAACGTCCATAGTTATCTTCCTTAGAATTTGAGAAATTTTGAAATCCTTGTTCGAAGTCCAAAATTTTCATCCAATTGTTCCCAAACTTTCACAGGTTTTTTTATCAATGAGGACCCAACCCAAACTTTATATGAGCAATATCGGACCATAAGTCCAGAATTTATGTCTCTTTGAATTTAAAAATAAAAGTGAAAAACTGCTTGGTTAGGTGATTATGTCAACATTATTCATCAGATTCTTTCCAAACTTACATTGTCTTCATATCAATGAGCATTTTCACCTCATTAAAATGAGAAACATCGGGACAATTAGTCCAGATTTTTTTTCTATTAAATTTGACAAAATAACAATTTCCACTTGTTTAAAAGATTTCACAACTTGCGTCTAAATCTTTCCAAACTTGTTAAGTATTTTTATATCAGTATTAATCGAACCCTATTGAAAATGATGAATATCGGAGCAATAAATCTATTATGATCTTTAACTGAATTTCAAAGTATTGTGAAATGCAGCTTCTTTATACAATTTACAATTTTCATTCATTTTTTTTCAAACTTTTACAGTGTTTTCATATCAATGAGTACTCAACTCCTATCGTAAATGAGCAACGTAAGAATAAGTTCAGAATCATCTTCCCTTGAAGTTGAGAAAAATATGAAATTACGCTTACAAGATAAAGCATATTTTTTTAAACCTACACAGTTCTGTTCCATTTATGAAAACTGCACACGGACACCAGTAAAAAAAGGAAACTAATGTAAATAAAATGAACTATGAAATATGTGGGAGTTACAACACACAATCAAAGATAATGGTTATTTGGGGGTTATAACACAACATCATAAATAATGGTTATTTGGGTGTTATAACACAAAATCATAGATAATAGTTATACCAGTATATTTTTCTATTTTGTTTAAAATAATCGGCCAATATATTAATATTTACAGTAGAAAAACAAATCGTTCCACGTAACTTCATTGAGTGCCTTTTACACTGAAATTCCCGACGCCATCTGATGCTTTGCATCACTACTTATCTTGTAATTAAAAGTAATGTCAACATTGTGAGATCAAAAAAGGAACTCAACTCAAGCGTAACAATAAACACACGTTGACATTACTATTAATTATGGAACTGCCATTACTGTATTGGAAATGTGACATCAGTCATGTTATCTGAACGAAATGTTGCTACATCACACTATAATGGCCCATGCAGAGGATAGTATTATCATTAAGGTATCTTATCCAGTAAATCATGACACAATATGACTCGTTAAAGTTGTTGAACGCATAATAATGTAACCTGACAATATCACATCGATTCATAAACTACATGTTTGGCATTGATAATCGTGGGTTGGCAAAGTATTTTTCTGTTTCACGGTATTAACGATAATTGCACTTTTTTGGAAAACGGATGTTTTTGTTAGCATCGACTCGTACCGTTTTAATGTCACAGTGACCCATTGTCTGTAAAAATCAAAGAACACGGCATCATTAGGTAAATTGTATCACCCCTGAAAGCGATAATGTACACAATTTGTACTACGACGCTTTGCGTTTTTAAACTATGAGACAACAGTTATTCACAGAGAACGTTATATACAAGTAAAAGGTACCATATGGTCTTCATCCACAAACAGGCCTATTGATATAGTAAACAAAATCTTGAAATTGAATATTTTTAGAAATAAAAAAAACAAGAGACTTTTGGCGATATTTCAAATAAAAAATATAGCTATAAAATATAATATATCCTTTGAAAATTCCAGTAGCAAGTTTAATCTTTATTGTAACAATGAAGCGGAAGATTTTAGTTGTATAAATGATTTTGATTTAGAAAATTTTGCTTTCACAGAACGTGACGTATCTGTTGAAGAATATCACATTAAAATTAAAAATTTAAAACGAAATAAATTATCGGCTAGTGGTTGGATATTGAATTAATATTTTCTTTAATATAGTCATTTTTGTCTGCACATGTGTTTGATGTGTTTAACAGTACCGACATTCTTTATCGATAAATGTGGAGAATGGGTTATATTAGCTATGCATTTAAGGCTGCTGTTAATGATGTAAATAACTATAGGGAGAGGAATTGATTTTGTACGGTGCTTTTCAAACTTATTAAGCACTATTTTAAACAAGCGCATTGATTTCTCTCCAAGTAAAACACTAATGCGCAGTTCTGATTCGGAAAGGTTATTCAACTGTTGATGTTATTCATCAATTGGCTTCCATTGTACTAAAATTATTTGAATGAAAATAAACGTCAATACTTCTACATGTTTTGATAGTATACACCGCAATGTATTATGGATGAATGCTTAGAAAAGTGAATGATATGTACGGAAATGTTAAGTAACGTGTTAAATAATGTTCGTATTTTTCATATTATATTAGTTGTGCGGTCAGACTGAGGCAATGGGAGGTGCTGTCGCCGATTTTGATTTCTTTGTTTGTTAAAGACCGTGAATTTTACATACGAGATAACACTAATACTGTTTGAATTTAAATAAAATTGGGTTGATTTTAATATTATATACTGATAACATGGCTAGTTTAGGCAGGTCATCTGCTGAAGTCCAGTCATTTTTTTATAAATAATATTTTAATTGCAAGTCTTGGTCGTTATAAATAAATTTGTCCATAAATAATTTTAATCTATAAACTCTCTTGATTTTTATATTAAAAGCGTTAGTTTGTGTAATAGATACATTCCACAATTGCAACGTTCATTTCAGGATCTGACAACAAAGGTACCAATGTAAGTCCAGAACATTTTATTAAAATCAGCATTGAAGCCAAAACTTCCTGGGCGTTTTTTAATTGACATAATTTTGCTTACAGTTGAAGCTTCATCTACAGTTTTGACATAGTTATTAAAGATCTCAATATTACATTCATTTTTTCTTATGAAGAGACTAATAATATATACCTTTTTATATACATGTTTGGTCAGTTATTCCCCTATCATCTTTATTTTGTAGTTACATATAGTTTTCGTTATTCAATTTTATTTTTTCTAGTCTGCAAAAATTTTAAGATGGCTTCTTACCTTAGTCCATAATGCATAGTCCACTGCAATATGAATCTAATCATGCATCCTTTTAATTTTGAGTTCTTAATTGTTTTATTTCTTATTTGAAATTTTCTAGTTCTTTTATTGTCTCATTTAAAAAGTGTTCTTCCAATTATTCAATTCCAGATACTTTCTATAAGTTTTAATTTCTTTTTTTATAAGACCCATACAATTGATTTGCTTCTTTCCATAAGGAAAGTTTCTAGAAAAAGTTGATCATTTATATATAACTCTAATTCGCTGTCATGAACTATATTAATATTTAGATAATTGTAAATGGGTAGTGCGTATTGAAGTCTAATATCATACTTTAATTAATTTATTTCGTGTACGTATACAATGTCTGTCAGAAGATTATTATACTGTCCGATTTAATACTCGGTTTGATTTCATTGGATTAAAAGTGTTGCAAAAAGTCAGATGTGATTAATAATAAGTCCAGCCTGGCCTGTTGTATTGGTTTTGTTCTACGTCAGATAAATCTCTTTCATCACTGATTATGATGTCGGAAGGGATCAACATGATTTTAGTAGTATATAAAATCTAAAATTATATTGCGAACCTTAGGGTTATTAATATTGCGTAATAAAAATATAATCTATAACATAATTAATAACAAGGTTAACATCACCACATATGATACAGGTATCATTTTCAAATCTGTAATAATTCAAAGAAATCAGTAAAAAGGAGGAGAAGTCCATATTTGCCCATATATAGCCAGCAATGTATTAAATAACAGAAATATCAATTGGAAAACAAAACCGTTCGAATCAACAACAGATATATCTGTGTTATTGGATATGAAAATAACTGTTCCCATAGAATTAGCAGAACCATAGCTAAAACAGCATTCCGATCCTATTCCGAATTAATGGTATAGTACATATCAGGGGTAAAATTTGTATCCTGCAGACAATATATATTAGCATATAACTCTATTAAATCATTAAACACATGAAGCCTTTTTAATTTCCCATTTATTCTTCTACAGTTAAAAAAGGTTCAGATTGATAGTCATATGGATAAAGTAAGTTTCACGAAGCAACAATCCATAGCCCACGCCTTTACAGTTGAATCATAAATAAACACAGATACTTGTACGGGAAAGGTATCTAAACATAATGAAAAACAACATTAATTTAGTGATGCGAAATTCTGTATACCATGCCTTTAAAATGTAATAGTAGTAAGTAACAGACATACAAGTGATAAAGTTTATATAAAAAAAGAACAACAACATTGAACAAAAAAACATGTAAATAAAAACATGAATATAATATTGTATTGAGTGTTTTCATTACAATGGTTGATTGGTCCCATGACAGGAAGAAAATAATATGAAATTTTAGAATAAATAATTAATTATGGATATTTTGAAGCTACAAATTTGTTTTCCTTATTATGAAAGCAAACTTTAATTGTGGCATATTACCGCTTCGATATATATACGTATAGTCATCTTACTCTAAATAGTGTTAAGGTAGCGCACCTGTAATGGGAACCTTTCCAAATAAAATCATTTGTATTATTTTCTTAATCAGCATCATTTCACTGAACTACATGCTCATTTTTATGTACGCTTTCCATGCTTTTTAAAAAATTATACTGATTGTTTTCAAAACCAGCCCCACGATCGGCTTTTTTCCAGTTTATTTGCACCCCTGGGGTATATGAAAGTTCCAAAATTCATCCAGAATTTCACATATGGGCATGCCGTTGGTGTGTACAGATGCAGTAAAGGTTTTTAAAGTTTAAACAAGATGAAATAGGTATTCTTTTACATTCATTTATTTTTTATAACTTGTTATCTATGGAAGAGCGCCATGAAATGTAAGTGGATTCAGCGAAGTATAAATTGGGTTGGTTAAAAACAAAATGTCATACAATGCAAAATAGTATCATTTAAGTTATTTTTTGAACTTAGTTTGTATAGATACCCAATATACAGCAAAAATACCAAAAAATAGACAGATTTACCGTTTACTTTTTGAAACACAAATGCAATATGTATGATTCGTATTTTCAACAGAAAATCACCCAATTTAGCCATAACGTTGTTTTAATTTTTAAAATTAAAGAATCTGCATACAAATTGTAAAATATTTCATGTTAAACTAATGAGTATGAATGAAAGCAGTATTATTAAGCTATCCAAAGTAATTATTTGAAGCATACAAGCATATCTGATTCTATTAACTGTTACTGAAGAGGCTATATCGACAGACGCTGAAGTACCAAAGTTTTCACAATTCAAGTCAATATATATGTACTATCTACTATGGTAAAAGTCTGTTAATAGCACATATTATAAAGAAGTTTCCTTATGTTAGATAAAAGAGGATATTTGTTTGTTTTGAGTGAATAAGCAACATGTGCAATGTTTGTGTTATTGCTGAAAAACCGGACTACTTTTTAACAATAAACATAGCTTATATGCTAAATTAACTCAAACAATGTTTTATAAGAAATAAAACGCGTCGCAATAAAGTATGCGTTGTCGGCAGGATTCGAACATGCGCGGGAAGATCCCAAAATATTTCTAGTCTATCGCCTTAACGACTCGGCCACGAAAACTTCACATTCGTACCTACTTTAGTTAGATATCCATAAGTAAACAGGCAAAAGGGCTCTTCAATCTTCAAAGAAATCGCGGGAATCATTACAGTTGCGCTACCTTAAACAGGCAGATAGCAAGGGGGCATTGATTGACCAAGGTAATAATACTTTGCATTGTATAAACATCTAACATAGAGCGAAAATAAATTTGTCTAAATGTAACAATGCCATGTTGTATGGTGTATCGGCTTAATTTTTAAGTATTTCTTTTGGATTGTTCTATTTAAGATAGTATTTAAGAACTTTACCTAGGTAGTAATACTTTGCATTTCATTAACATCAAAACATAGAACGAAAACAAAATTTAATTAACTGTAAAAATGCCATGTAGTACAGTATTACAGATTAACTATAAATGCATTTCAACATTATTTCTACAATTTGGGTTTTTATATTCTAGACAGTATTATAGTAAGCATACACAGTTAAAAATATGTACGTTGATGTTATAAGAAAGAAATAGATTAAATACAACTTATATTTCATGATTTCAGCATGGCGACTTTTGACAACGTAAGCCTGATGGACATCAGGATTGTTTTACCTGAGCAAGCACTCATTTAAACACTATTTAGGTACAATAAATTATTTTATTACACGTACGTTGTTTTGAATAAATAACTGAAGGATAATTTGACTTGTTCTCGGTCTTCACCATACTGTTAATTTTCGTGTTAAAATTCTGTACAACTGGTCACAAAAAACAAAATAGATCATATAATTAGCGTGAAAACACCAATTAGGAAACATTCAGCATGAACTTTACGGTCGTACCTTGGCATATTGGAAAGTGAAACTAACTTTTTATTGATATAAAATTAGATAAGTAGCAAGTTAAATACCATACTTATTACATTAACGTGACACCATAATCCCCAAAATGTGATTTTACATTTGTGATGTGTTTTTTTGTATGCAAAAGATGTATACTTTTAATATCTACCAGTTAGTACTATATCCTGCTACAAATGCAATCACAATAAATAACCGTGTTCAATATTGTATATTTGGGATTTGAAATACAGTTTAAAACCATACACATAGTCGAGAAGTAAATCTTAAATAAATGCACGTATAAGTATGATGCCATGTTGATTATATTATGATCTTATAAATTATTTAACCAGTTTGGCAGCAATATGTCGACTACCAGTCTCTCTTAAATAACACTTGTCTTAATTAGATTTGGTCTCTGTACACTTTACTTATTAACTTAAACGTATCATACTGTGTAATGAATGAATGAATTGCGTCCATCAAGAAGTATATGTATTGATTGTTTATATTAAATAAACATAAAATAACTTCTACATAATTTATAATGCAGACGGTAGTAACCATTAAAGGACGACAAGCCGTGTTTAAGATTCATCGATAAATCATTGCGTCGCTATAATCGCTAAAATTGTGAATACGTGAACCATAAATTCATTGGATCATATAAATCGTTTTAAAATTGTGTGGACTTGTTATATTCATATAAGACGTATTGAATCAAACAACATTCAATGATCAGAATATGTGTCTAAATATGTGTCATACGAATAAAGAGCGATTTATTGCAAAGTAAATGTACAATAAGCATACTTATATAAAGTGCATGACTAATACATAAGCAATAAACTCTTATGCATCAGCAGGTCATCACTCTGAGCATGAATGATAGGTCCGTTATTTAAGGCAGGTGGCCAATTACAGTCAATAAAGTAAAGGACATAAGGATGTAAAAACACGCTAATTAATACAAATGGGATCGACGCCTGTGAACGGTCATTGACAAACAGCATTGCTACCAATTGCGTATACAATACGAGAATATACCAAGCACACGACTTAAGATATAAACGAACATTTAAATTTAAGCCATGAAACGGTCAAAGGGGACCATATATAAAATCGTTACCGTGCTTACATTTTTGGTTTCGTTTGAAAGTGAAAAAATTCCCGAGTTTAATATTTGTGTTTTTAATATCATAAATGTGCTGTGATAAAAATGAACTTTGTAATTCGTCTTTGTTTATGGAAATGTTGGACTTAAGCAAATAACCAAAATCTACATATGTTGAACTAATAGTCACGATCATATAAATTTGATAATTCTCTTTATACAAAACGTATAGAAAGTTGAAAATATTAATTGGTTTCGGATTAAAGCGAATTGACTGCAAAATATAAAATAGATCTTTTTCGATATATGGATTTTGTTGTCAAAGACCTTGAGTGCATTTGGAATAAAGATATTCAAATGTACAGCAACATATGACCTTATAAAGGATTATGCCGCACACAAGGATTTTAAAAACATGTATAATTATGACGGCCAATACTTTTTCGGAAACTAACCCGGTTAGCTCATTGATACATGATATTAAACATTTATGTATTACCTCTTCCACCATTTTGTGTACATTAACCCGAAACATGAATGTACTTCAACGAATATTTACATGATTTATACTTAATGTACTTAGAAATTCACATATCTGTTCGACCCGAATTAGTGTGTGAGTTGTTTTTTCGTCGTCTATAGGATAATAGAAAAGACCCCTACATCCTCTAGAACACATGAGTCATGCATTATGTTAGTATTCATCATTTTACGGCGTTTCCTTTAAAAAAAAAACAGCAAACGGTGCTCGAATTTGTGAACAATGACAAGAAAATGCTCTACCAGCATGCAACAACATAACAAATGCAAGGATTACAAAACCGTGATAATAAAGATATACTCAAGACAAAATAATTTGTGTTCTTTTATTATTACTATATGAATGTTTTTCGTGTCGTGTACAAAATTATACTGTTAAAATCTTTTAAGTAATGTAAACTAACTTGAGTTGCACACACTTATATCTTTCGAAAATCAATTAACAAAAACGCTTGCACTGTCTTGAAAAGCATTCTTAATGACTAAAATTTGAAAAACTATTTCGAGTATATACGAGAGCGGTACATTAAAGAAGCATATGCTGAATAGTCAAGTACCAATTATCAATGGCAGGGTATACAGACAGATGCTTTCTAAAAAGGTACAAGGAAATCTCAAATTCACCATACAAGAACCGATTCAGATGAAGATTCAGATAACTTAAAATATCGACCTGATGCAAAGGGTTCTGACATAAGTAATAATATTAGGTTAGTAGATATAATTGAATACTTTGAGGTACATCATATAACTTTGAATATTGATTTCGGTATAACATTTTAGACAGCAAAGCGTTACAATAAGTTATCATGACGTCATTATTTAAACACAATACAGCGAATTGATTCCCGCTGAAAACTACAGTCGTTGCGATAGTTTGTTTTTGTTGTTTAATTAATAAGTACAGTTTTGATTAACAAGTTAACATAATGATTTAATATTCTTTAGTAATAATTCTGGCTCGGCACGAATAAAAAAACGGCTAAGCATGCCCCGTTGTTATTGTGATATAAGCTTCACCTGATCTTTTTTAACACGATAGGGTTGTAACCTGTTAATGTCTCCCTAGCACACATGTGTATAGCTTTGTATTGCAAATTTGATTATAAATGCCTGTTGATTCAAAGCTTTTCTTTAAGATCAACGTGCATGAGCTATTAACTTATCAACGATATCTTGATGGAAGTATTATTATATTTTTACCGTAAAGCAGTTGGAACCTACAATTTGCAACAACTTCTCAAACATATGAGCTCGTTAATGATCAAAGTGGAAATGCAACGTAACCTTTCCATACCATTATAACCGTTAACCTAAGATAAACGCGGTTTCCAAAAATGCAGCTATGCATTAACAATACACTGATTAGAACACGCATGGCTGCCAAGTTTTAAGTAAGTATTCATAGCATTTCTACAAGACACATGTGATTTCATAATGTTTCAAGCGATGAAAGAAAAGGAGCTCGACAAAAGCTTAATATTGTGTTGTTAACAGAGTATGTTACGTATGACTCAAATGCGCTTCCGCTGACGCCGTTGGCTTAAACAGAAACATACGAATAAACTAATATATCAATGTGCGTTTATTTAGCTAATTCAACCGATGTTAATTAAATATGCTAAATATCCCAACACATATTTACGAAATACCAGGTACCAAATTTTTGTCAACAATTAAATTTAACCATTTAAACAAACTGTGTCAACTTGTATCTCTACCGGATACGATACTGTTTATGAACTAGACTTTATTTCCAATTCAGAAACATTGTTTAAGGGGCTTTTTAAAGGACTATATTTAGTATAATACTAAAGTTCTATTTTAATCTGCCCTTATAACATATCCTTAACATAACAAAATATATGAACTGACGAATCATCATTTTATTATACATAGCCATTTACACGTACTCGGGTATCATTCACAATTATATGTTTATGAATCGGATTCTTGCTGTAAGATATATAATTTCGATTTGTACGATTTGAATGTTTTTCAAAATTAAAGGGCCTGTGAAAAATCGGCAGTCACACAGTTTATTTTATTTATCAAATGTCTAAAAATAGCACTGAGCTTATTGAGCGAAAAATAGCGTTTGCCTGTGATTATTATCTAAATACTTAAATAGGCTTCCATAACTAAGCACCTCGCGAAAACAATAAAATGAACTATTAAATATGATACCTGAAAATAACACAAGTAATATTAACTTGGTTTGTTTGAATTGGACATTAAAGATTAACCTCGTTGGGAAAAGATGCAAATAATTGAAACTGAGACAACTAACATATACTATCACATCTTGCCTTGATTGATTATATGTTTTTGAGACTCAACAAAATTCGTAATGGTTTAGTGATTCATCGCAATTGTTAATATCATTCTTGACGCGTTTTACAATAACAAAGAATTTGTACATATAATTCATCAACGGCGCGTTCCGAAATATTCAACGATGGTTGCCCGTGTTGTTTTTACCGTTATCAATCCATTCTGAGTTTGTAGTATAACCACAGCCACTTTTTTCTTGTGTGCATTTTTGGTGCGGGATGCGGCGCTATATGATATGCCCGGAAAATGTTCTGACGGTTTAATAAGGGGGGTGGGGTTTTAAAAAAGACCCCCCCGCTAATTTTGCCGGGCGTTTTATTTTTCTGACAATAAGGCATTTGATCGCTACATGGATGGACATAAAATTTACATTACAATTTTTTGTATAAATAGCAGATGAATGCTTTACTGAGTCTAAGAACGTTCGTTCGCAAACATGTCGTTGTATCAGAGACTTCAATCGTTTAAAAACATGCCTTCCCATTTCGGCGTGTCAAAGGAAGACCTGGCTAGCCAAGGGTTCATCTACGACACTTGTGTAATCTCCGAAAATATTGAGTGTGTTCGATGCGTGTTTTGCCATGTGCACATTTCCATTTGGAACATGGATAAAGAAGATGTAAAACTGAGGCATCGACAGCTGTGCCCCGTTTGCCCTTTTGTGTTCGATTGGGTCATGAACACAGAAGAAGAAGTGAAACTGAAACTTAGTCAGCGACGGTTTAGCCCTGCTTGTCCTTTTGACAATGAATCATTCGGTCGGTACTTACAAAATGAGTTTTCCAAGCTATATCAAAAAGCGAACAATGGAATTGCGAAAACAGAAAGCAATAACCAACGATGTTCAACGAAATCGGTTGATATCCTTCAAACCAAAGATAACCAAAATGATGACGAATACGATGATTACAGTGATTTCGATGACCTGCTTACGGCGAAAATTGAAAAGACTTGTACTCGTACCCGCCCCAATTCCTATAAAAAACAAACTGAAAAGCAACGTAAAAAGGCTGAACAAAGGCGTTTGCAAAGGCAACTTTCAAAACGAAGAACAAAAATACGCAATGCAAATCGAGATCAAAAACAAACATATTGCCAGGAAAAAAACGACGATGATAATTACACAACTCAAACAGTTTCCAATGATCGAGATGTAAAAATACATGATCGAAAAATGTGTTGGGTTTGCAGAAGCCGTGATATCGATGATATGATAGAAGATCAGTTTTTGCAATCTTACGAACGTTTTTTGGAGGAAAAATATAAAGAAGAATTCGACAATTGTTTTGCGGACGAAATCGGTGGCGTCGATGATGAAGAACAAAATCAAATTGAACGTGTACCCTATGTTCTATCGCCATATGAATATTTGATTGATAAAAAGGTGGAAGAAGAGGCCCACCATATTTATTTTTCTGATTATGAGGCATTCGATGAGGCATACGATCGATTGCTAATCAACGAACCAAAAGATATATACCATCAGTACGTAGCACAAGGATGGATATGAAAATCAACACATGCTTATCAACGACCCAAATTTATAGCATGTTTGTTCTGTTGTGTTCGATTGTATGTGTTAATAAAAAACCTTGAAACAATTTTGCGTGTTGTTTGTTATTTGAGTATGTTCTGAACAAATCACGAAAACACAAGCTATGATACAATACGTTTTATTGAGCAATCACGATGTGATACAATATTACTCATGGTAATTTTATTGGTATATCTAGTCATCGCGTGTGCGCTAAACATTTCAAAAACGTGCTCTGTTTCAAGAATATCTTTGGCAATATCTTTTGACTTTTCAACACCATGAAAATCAATTGCACCACATACCCAGTTTTCGGCATGAATGAAACTATACAATAAATCGAATCTACACAGATTTGCTTTCGTAGCAAGAACGTTCAGAGTTTCTTTTGTCACATCTTTGATCAGAAACGACCAAACTGAAAAGGTTTTCCTTGAAGTACAAGAGTCCATCAGCGCGTGTTGAATCTTGATTTTGCTTATGTTTGTTTTGCTGCAAACGAATTCAACAATTTCATCAAATAGACACATTATCAACTTCGTTGGTTGTAGAGAAGCTTTGAGTCTTGCGTACGTTTCGAATTGATGTGCAAAATGTTCTCTTGTATTTATTTCCACATGCTGGAAATCTGTCCACAGACACATAGGAATGCTATTTGTGGTGTAATCCATGTGAATGACTGGAAGACAAATAACTTCAATTTGTTTGTAGAAAATACTTATATAGGAACTTTCCAAAATGACAATGCATCAAAAACTCGTCATGTATATGTTTGTGCATATAGTTGCCCTGTTTTGTCCCATAGTTTTACAAACAAATGCGTTAGGACGTCCTAAACCAAATTTTTATGAACCGTCTTGTTTCAAGCATGTACAGAATACACCGATTGACGTTACGAATGGTTTATTTTATGTGTTGATAAACGTAACCTATGAGTATTTGTCATTATACGACGATGTCAAAGAAAATTTACAATTTTTCAACAAATGGATGCAAAACCCAGAGTTTAGTTTAGAAGGTCATGAGCAACAATGCAAATCCATAGGTCTATCTAGATGTCCGAACAAGAAAAAAGCGTTTTCAAAACCGGTATACAGTGTAGTTGATGGTTTTGTAGCGGGATCAATGTTTATCACTTACGACTTACCAAGTCTTTTAGTTAGATTGCAAATTGAGCCGAAAACGTACTCTATCAGTGAGTTTGTAGAATCTGTGTTTACTGAGATTTACACACACGCTTGGATACCTTTGTTTCCGTACAATTTTTCATTGACCTATGATGGAAGTGAAATTTGTGCAAATGGGATGCACGGTCATGCCTTCATCAGATTTAATACTGAACTGTGTACAACGTTCGGAACATGGTGCGATGTGAATTTAGAAGGTGCTAGTCCCGAGAAACAGGATCATGCGTTAACACGAAACAAAAATGCGTTATTGAAGAGAAAAATGAATGATTTGTCAGTCGCCAAGTATATCAAAGAATATGATCTAGGTTTGGAAATAATCCCTTCTAAGTCCAAAGAATTGCGAGACACAATTACACAAATAGAGCAAGAAATGAGTGAGATCCGCTTAAAAATCGATGATAAGTTCGACTTTGACTATGATCAATCTGACGAGGATAACTCTGACGAGGATAACTTTGATGAGGATTACTCTGACGATAATTTGGATGAAAAGCAAAGCGCTGAAAATGTACCAATTATCGATTTTTCTGACTTTTTTTTCAAAAACACTAAAGTTCTGTCAGTAACAAACAAACCTATCGTTGAACCTATCGTAAGCCAAAAAGTTCACGATATTCAAAATGCCAATACTTTCGTTAGCCAACAATTTTACGATATTCAAACTTCTACCAACAAGCCAAAAAACAAGATAAGTCCAACAGTTAAAAAAAATACTGTTGTTAACCAAACTTCTCACAAAATTCAAAATGCTCTTACCAAGCCAAAACTCAACGTTAGTCTGCCAGTTAAAAACGATAACATTGTTAACCAACAATTTCAAAATATGCAAGATGCTATCAACAAGCATAAAATGGGAATTAAGCACCACAAGCAGACCGTTGCAGAAGTATCTACGTATGGATTGCAAAATTGTTACTGCATAACATGTAATCGTTCTACTACAATCGGTAAAGTACATAACAATCGTTGCTATTTCATCAACTTGGATTCATCATTCAAGATTTCCTCTAATACGCATTTTTCTCCGTTTCGTGAATACACACTCTTGATTATCAACGAACGTAATCATGCTTTACGTGCGATGCTAAGTCAAATAGTGAAACAAGTGAGTAACGAAGTTATTCTCGCGAAAAAGGCTTCATCATATCGACTTACTGTCTTCAGCACCAAAGATGGCACAACTGTTGATAAGATTTGTATGTCGTTATTCAGAAATACGTATCAAATTGAGAATTGTACCGAGAGCACGAATGCTGTGCTTATAGCGAGAAATGGTCATTTCATTCGCGTACCACAAATACAATTGGCTAATTTCACGTACTGCGATATTGGTGCTGTGAAAGCGGAAAATGGCAAATGTTTTCGGATTGATGCAAATTGTTCGCACTCAAGTATTGCGAGTGTTTACGATTTGGATGATAAGTTAGTTTCATATTTGGTTAGCATTACTCAGAACACTGCACACAATATGAGTGAGGCAAAGTTTCAAATAAAAAATATAGATGACAGTTCTGTCACAAGCGAACACTTCATTGTGTACAACAAAAGGACGAACAGTGGACAAGAATGCACGTATGTCGATATGCGATCAAAGACCATTTCAATCGAAAAATGCAAACACAGTCCCACGATTTGCGAGGTTTTGTTGGGTAAAAGTACATTGAATGACGAACCGGGACTAAGAAAATTAACGTTTTGGGAAACTGTCGCTGTTTGTGTTGGTGGATTCATTGTGCTTGTGATAGCTGCTATTTGCTTCATAATTGTACTACACAGCATAGCTCGGCATAACGATACTGTTGTAAACAGTTAACATATATCAAAGCGTTTGTATCCGTTCTTGTCACAACTCACAATGACTTCTTCGTATGAGGACATGTATACGATTGAAAGCGAGAGCCAGGGTTACATTCAAGAATTTTGGATCCATGTTGATGAATGCATCTTGTCACAATTTACAATGTCTTCGTATGAACTGCTCGAGAGCATTTTTGAAACCATACTAGACGATATTGGAGACGAAAACGTGTTCATATTCGACTTGACAATCGAGTTTTGTTTCACAAAAGTTAGTAAAACTCTACATATCAGTCAGCTAAATTCGCAAAACTGTTCGTGTTTTGACATTACTTGTGCTATGCAGGAACACGGAATCAATTTCACGGTACCAGCTGATCTTCACGTCTCAGTAACAAAAAGCGTATAAACACATTTTTATTCACAATCTCGAAATATCGAAATTTGTATGGATTACAAAGTTAAACCATGTAACGGTATGCGTTGCACTTTATGTTCTCAAATAAAGAGTGGAAACAGTTTTCAGTTCAATTGTGGTTTTGTATACATTGTTGAAGATGGAGAGAACTTAACTTGTAAATCAACAGATGTTATATACGTACTGAAGTGCAACACTTGCTGCGGTGAGTACATTGGAGAGACCATTAATCTGAGAAAACGCATTCATACACACAACTCTCATATTCGAACAGAGCAGCATTTGTGTCGAGCTACTGACCATTTGATAGAATGTGGGAAACACTTGTGCGATGTTAAGGAACGGTACACTGTATTCGTTTTGGAGACAGAGCGAGACAAGCACGTGCGTAAAGCCAAAGAGGCGTACTACATTCGATTATTCAAGCCAATGATGAACAAGTAAGGCGTGCATTATTTTTCAAGCGTATATATATAGCTGCAGTTAACAAAATAAGCACACTCGCAATCACTTTCTACGATGGCACAAGCAATGTTGACCTCGAGCTATGCTATAAAAACGAACAACCGAGAACGAATACAGCAGTTTGCGAACACTGTACTCAATCACGGCGTGAAAAGGAATTTGGTTTCTGAAGTCGAGTCAGGTGTCTTCTTGTCGCCTAACGATTATTTGAAGATAAAAGAACTTTCAGAGAAACTAAAACAGATTGATGCCAAACTAGCGCATTACAAAAGCCTCAAAGTAAGAACGCAGAATCTGATAAAGGGCATCAAGAAAACAAAAAACCTGCAGGACGATGTTGTGAAGACTGTGAGCTCTAACGTTTTCGATCGAATTCCAATTGATGTGATTAACAAAATACTCGGTTCTGGGGAAGACGAAAACATGTTTGCGCTAATAGAGCGAATAAAATCTTCCAATGTTGAGGAAAAACGCAAATATGCCGATATCGACATCTCCGATACAGAAATCTCAGATACGCTAAACGATGATGAAAAGGAAATTATGAACGGTCTGGCTGTTAAAAGAATGCGCAAATCTGGTGAAACGAAAGCTGCAAAGAAACCGAAAAAGGAAAAGACTATACTCAGTGATCTAGAATTGAGCGATGATGACGAATGACTACGTTGTTGCAATATTGTATGATTATGTTGACTTGTGTGTGTTACATTTTTTGTATATGTTGTAAATAAATTGTATCAATGAACTGTAAACATTTGTTGCCTTATCAATGGATATTGACGAGGTTTTGATTGTTGACGAAGACGAACAGTTAGCACAAAACACCTACTTGCTTTCACCCATGTACTCTAGACATCACCACGAATGCTCGCTATGCATTTTTCAATACATAACAGAATATGAAGAACCAATACGAATATTCGAAAGCAAGCTAGTAGAAATGAACTCAAAACTCGGGTGTGGAATTCAAACGTGTGTCACAATGGTTCTCAATGAGTTCAAAGACGATGAACGCATGTCGTTGTTCAAAAAATTGACAACTAGCGAAATTACAAGCCATTTTGATTCAGTATTTGGCGATCCTATTTGTGGATACAACCGACTTAAAGCTTACAATTTTTTCTCTCTGTTTGACGAAAGTACGGTTAACAATTCCACATACATAAAGTTTATTTACGATACATACAAAACTTCGAGAAACACTTCACTCTGTCCTTATTCGCTTTTAGGAGTTTATGTTTTTCTTGTTATGATTAACACTATAGGATGTGATTCCCAGCTCAAGAAAAAACATGACTTTTTGTGGATGTTCAACTGTCTATACAATCACAAATTACGGTTTGGAAAACTGCGATAAAAATCTATTTAAGGTTAGTTTTTCTATAGAAACACTCAAACCACACACAACCATGTCAACCATGTCAACCATAAACGTTAAAGATATTAAACGGGTCACTGACACCGAAGCCACTAATCGCTTGTTCACTAAACTGAAGTACGATATTGGTATTGAAATCTCTTCAAAGCTCATTCAGTCGCTTAAACAAAGCAAAGACAGGGTTGTATTTTATGTGGGCAAAGAACAAAAATCATACCCAGCAGCAATTGTGAAAATGTTCACTAACGTTAAGACAAATCATGTCAAGATTCAGCCGAAGTACAGTGTTCAAGAATTGATGAACGTGTTTGAAATTCTCATGAACCTGTCTGAGTACCAATGTAACGGTCTCACGCTAGATTACTCGGATTGGCAGTCAATCTCTAGTCTGGTAAACATGATCGAACTCGCTGAGCACCTAGGCATGACAGAAGTGGTGATGTTTCTTAAACGCATTCCACAACTTCTTACATTTCACAACAAAACCGCGTATGATAACGAATTGCTCAGAAGAGAAAACGAGTCTAAGGAAAACCAAAAACCAATGTCTGTCAACGAACCTAGCGAAAACGATGAAAAGCGGTCGAGAACTAGAAAGAGAAGCTTTACAAAAGTGTTCAGTCGTAGTTTGAGCCGAAAGCGCAGAGAAGAAAATGTTATGAACTAAATGTCGTATTTTGTTTGTTGTATGTTGAAAATAAAGAGCAAAAACAGTAAACACGCGTGTTTGTTTTCTTCACGCAGCAAGATAAAACCCAAAACGTCAATATACTTGCATCTTCTCTACCAAACTAACAACCAAAACATAAAATGCATTTCAACATTTTTTTGACGATACTATTCAAACAAATACACACACAAGCATGCACTAAAAGTCATAACACTAATCAGTCCAATGAATCCGCTTCCAATCAAATATTTCAGATCTACAAACAGCGCATTTGTTCCCGTATATATGCATGTGCCAGCAACAGTGTACGCAGAAAAGGTGCATGCATGGTGCTACGGCAAAGGTTTTCTCTTCATTGCAGCAAATTATACAAGTACGCGAGTCTTTCACTGCTTGCTCTTTTTCCAGGTGAAGTTGAGCCATACGTTTTTTGCAGTCTTTGCAATCACAGCAACTATTTGCTTGAAAGCGTTCACGAAGTTCTTTCATAACCTGTATGCATTCTTTTCGTATTTTTCTAACAGAAAACCACCATCGTAAGTCTTGAATACAGATAATCGCAAGCATTGTAACACCGATCATGGCTTCTTGTTGTTGTCAAGTTTAGTCTTTTTGCGATCCCAAAAATCGGGGTTTCGTTCTTCGATGATGAATCGAATAAGCAAAATGCCAAGAAATATAGTCGCAAACATCAAGAAATGAAATGAAGCTTACTTTTTGTGCAGAACTTTTATATGCAAATTTTGTAACGATCTATATCACAAACCATTTCACCTAGTCTGCTATCGTTGCCATTTGATTACGGGCATTGTAAACCACCACGACCATGCAAGGAAAAGTTGCACAAAAACAAAAGCTATAACCAAAGCAACAACCACAAATGTTAGTGCAATAAAAAAGACCCAAAAGCTGTTTATTTTGAAATCATCGTCACTCGATGAATCAAGTCCCATGCCAGGAATTCGAATCTGACACAGAGTTCGTTTTGTTGTACAATTTTCATTCGAAATACATTTTTCATTCACGTCGATATACAAGCACGTATTGTTCCCATCAAATGACACTCGCGAATAAACTATCACATAATCGTTTAATTCGAGCGTTTCGTTCAGACTGTCAATTTTAAGCATCAAATTATAAGATATCGCATTCACCGTCGGGTCGCATTGCAAGTCTTGAATACAAATCAACGCAAGGATTGTAACAGCAATCATGGCTTTTTCTTGTTGTTTTAACGTTTAGTCTTTTTGCGATCCCAAAAATCTGGGTTTCGTTCTTCGATGATTAATTGAATAAGCAAAATGCCAAGAAATATAGTCGCAAACATCAACAAATGAAGTTAACTCTGCGTAGCGCTAATATATATGCACATTTTGTAACGATTTCGATCACAAACCATTTAAGTGTCAGTTAATATCGGAAAGTGTTACATTTCAAAACATGTACTTTGGACGCAGATGGTCATCTTATGCTCGTCCGCAAATGTCGAAGTATGATCGCATTGAAAAAAGGAAAAGGAAAATCAAGTCACAAGCTGATGCAAAACAGTTGTGGGAAATAGTATCGAAGCATTTGAGCATCACATCAACGGAAAAGCCCAAAGTTAAGAAGTTCTATGCGTATAGATCTGAAACGTTTCAACCGGGTTGGTCAAATTGTTATTTCGAGCCAAGACCTGAGTTTAAGTACGAAATTAAACTAACGTGCTTTGGAATCACAGTTCATCTTAGCGTGTACTTAATGCTTGTTGAAGATGTTGTTGGAAACGTCGAAATCAACGACGATAATTACGCCGATGTCGATCTAATAATACGGGATACACTAGATGAAACGAAACTGCTTTTCAGTATTTCTGATCGAGATGGCGAGACTGAAAAGAAATATGATTTACTGAAATCCAACGGCTGTGCTATGTGTAAGGAAATCATCGATATGATTGGTATCAAAAACATTTTTGATAAAAACGATTTGTTTGTAGAGTTGGAATCAAATTTATCGTTTAGTTTACAGAGCGACCGTGAATGTGATGATTGAACATATGAATAAAACAACCAAAAACGTATTTTTCTGTTTTCTACTTTTTATTCAACAAACTCGCTTACAATACTGTATAAACGATGTCCATTTACCAGGTTGATTTGCAACCCAGTCAGTAAGTCTATATTTACGGAACACGTTCTGTAGTTTATTCAGGTGGTAGAAGCCTTCAGCGTTGTAATTCGATATTTCACGTACGACGGCCGCAAACAAAACAAATGCTGTCACAAACACATCCCAGCTCAAACCATTGTTCAGCTTTTGTTCAAGCAATTCGGCGAAATAGTCTTCATCAAAACAAGCTATGGTCAGTTCATCTTTTGTAAGAACATGCATCGTAACAGTGCTATTTACAACCAAAATCACACATTCGACGATGTCACAAAGAGTGTCATTTGAGTCCTCAAACTGCTTGCATTCCAAGTAATTTGCTACCATCGCAGCCACAAACTCACAGCTGAACATTTTTTTACGTTATGACAACTACTGACTTTGCGTGAATGGTTTTATACTCGAGTTAGGCGCTTGTTATTTGAACTGTTGTAGTAGTTTGTAAACGTCTAGATTGAAATCCTTGCAACACATACGCAATAACTATAACTATAACCAAAGAAACAACCACAAATGTTAGTGCAATAAATAAGACCCAAAAGCTGTTTATTTTGGAATCATCGTCACTCGGTGAATCCAGTCCCATACCAGGAATTCTAATCTGACACAGAGTTCGTTTTGTTGTACAATCTTCATACGAAATAGATTTTTCATTCACGTCGATATACAAGCACGTATTGTTCTCATCATATGACACTCGCGAATAGACTATCGCGTAATCGTTTAATTCGAGCGTTTCGTTCAGACTGTCAATTTTGAACATCAAATTTTGAGATATTGCATTCACCTTCGGGTCGTGCGTTCTGTTAATCAGATAGTCAAAAGCGTTTTGAAACTCTTCTTCTGTTTGCAGCACTGCTGGTAAGCACTGGCCATCTTCATTCACCACGAAACAAGTTTTAGGAGATGTGATCGACGCTGCTGCGTTTTCGTCAAATGAACATGTCTTGTACGCACGCGGATTGAAAGGTGACACAGTCACAAACTCTCCTCGATCCGCTTTTAACAGCGCTACGTTAGCCGTTTCGCATGAAATGCCCAAATATTTTCGTTTGAACAAATGAACGCATTGAGCAGGCCTATCTTTGTTGTTGAACAGCGCTATCTTGATAGAACCTTGAATGTTGTTCAAAATAAATTCGTTGCTTACTTGAGTGAAAACCGTTTTTAGATGAATGTTTTTATGTCCAAAAATGACCACATCGTATGCATTATAGTCGGTGCTGTTTACAGTTTTACGTACATTGACGTGCGTTGAAAACTGGTTTCCAACTTTGAACTGTTGCTCAATACTGATAAAGTAGCAAGATCCATCATATATTTTACCAATACTTTTAGTCGGATCACACACATTGCAATAACAGTTTTGTAAACCGTAAGAAGAAACGCTTTGAACTGTTGTGTTTGCGCGGACAACAATGAACAAACACAAAACGATAAACGACCGCATGCTTGGCTTAGAACATTACGAATGGCAAGATTCGTTTATATGAGTGTGTTTTATATTTATTTTAGTTCCTTTGTTTTTTTTTATAACGTTATACACAAATCCTATAAGTCCAAGAACGATTGCAAACACGGCTAGAATGCAAAACACAACTTCGATTATAACAAGGACAGATCCTGTTTCGCTATTTTCGTTAGCCTTTGTGGTTGTTGAGCCATTATTTGTGATATTACCACTCGTTATGTTATGGATTTCACTGTAGTTTTGTTGTGTGCTAGTTTCGTTTGCAACTATCGATGTGCCAAGATCGCTATTTTCTTCAACCTTTGAGGTTGTTGAACCATCGCTAAGGGCATTGACAACTGATGTGTTATGTTTTTTACTTAATGTTTTAGTGGTATTTTCGTGTGCAACTCTCGGTGATGCTTGCGTGCTTTTTTTGTTAACCTTTGTGGTTGTCGAACCATTGTTGGGGATATAAGCAAGCGTTGTGTTTTCCATTTCGCTGTTTGTGTGTGTGTCAATTTCGTTTGAAACTGTCGATGTGACGAGCTCATTATCGGTACTGCGTTTTTCGATGTCTGCAACATGATTAGATGTATTGTCTGGTACCAAGAATCGCCATAGAGAATCAGTAGCTAGCATCCTGCCTATATTCTCGGTCAAAATCAAAAAGAGTTTGCCTTTGATTTGGAAACAAAACCTGTCCCTGTGATTATCAATGGTCAAATAATTGTCTTTCACGCCCAAATTTTGATTTATGACTTTTCGTATGGCCTCGAGAATATCATATTGCGTTGTGTACATTCTCTCAGGAATATATACAATTTTGCGTAACTTGTCTAGCTCATCATCATAGGAAACGATTGAGAATGCACCATTGTATATACCCAGATCGCGCTCTGGCGATTTCTTGAAGCAGTTATCGTTACAGCTACATAGAGACACAAACAAGACAAATAGTATGAAACGCAACATAGCTGGTTTTTATTTCATTCATCTAACAAAACACATGAAATAGCTATATAACAAAAAATTTGCACACAACAGACTACAACACAAAATCTGCAGGAATGTACAAAACGAGGCCGTTTGTCAGCAATTCCTTCGACACACAAAATGCGACAAAGTTCGGTGGGATGTGAATGTTGGGAATGCATGTTCTAACCGCTTGAGAGAGCATATATTCGTGTTCTTCGTTTTGACACTGATTGATGAAGTAAACTTTACATGGGTCTTCTTCAGGTAACATTTCGCTAACGGGCATTGGGGCTTCTTGTACCTCTTGTTCTGGGATAAACGTTTCCGCAATTTCTTCTTTCACGATTGACAAATCGACCGGCATACTGATTATCTCATTTTGCTCCGAACATGCCTTCACATCAGAACAAGGCATTTCATTTGTTTTGCAAATTTTGCAAAGCATCTTTTTGGGGAGACTCGACTGATCCTTTGGATCTTCAACAAATTTGCGTTTGCGATTAGGAATAGCATTGACTAGTCTACCTTTTCCCCCATCGATCAGCTCCGTTTCAATGTGAAGACTGTTGATGTGCTTGCGGTACAAAGGATGCATCACAAACAAAACCTCTAACGCCTGACACAAATTTGTATTTGGATATCCATATTTTGGTTGTAGTGAGTATACGTTAGCATTCATCTCTCTCATTTCGATGCCAGTTTGCAACGCTTCGTATATTTCACCACAGCTTCTCACAATTTTCAGACCTATTGTGAGCTCTTTCTGTGTACTGACAAGCTGAAAGTTTTTACTCGGTAGCACTCCTTTTTTCACCAATATTTCCACGATATCATTTTCCGAACAATCGAGTAATGTCATGACTGCTCGAAAGTAGGTGTTCAGCTTCAATCGTATCTGTGTCCTTTCCAAAGATAGGCAAGTGGATTTCACCGAATAGACTTTGCTAAACTCCTCGATTCCGTGCAACTCCAACACTGGTATTATGCATATCGGCAGTCTGTAGTTTAACGTGGGATTCGACTGCATGTATCTACCCTTCTTTATGCGCTCGTTTAGAGTTGCGAAATGTTCTGGTACTAATGTTTTCAATATTTTGAAGTAGCACATATCAATCTTTTCATCGGCAACAGAAAACATCAAGTCAACATATCGTTCAAACGCAGCTAGTGTCGGTTCATCGAGAAACACATGGTCCAGCGTTGGCTTGTAGTTCAAGTAGTCATACGGACTGTTAGTTATCGACGTAAAACGCAGTCCCTCGACATCTGTGAAAGGACATGTAACGCTGAACATGTACTTCTTTTGGTGACCATTCGCATTGAAATTTCTTTTCTCACGAATGAATTTTTCGCACAATGTTTGGACCGACATGTTGTCGCTTCTGTTGTCAGATTGTAAATGAGACACATTCAGTTTTTGTTGCAGTATTTATACAAGTCGTCGTATTACAAATTCCATGATAAAAACCTAAATTGTTGAATTTGAATAACAGAAATGGCTCGTTGCAGCGAAAGGAAAGGCGAAAGCAAATTGAATACACTCATCAAAGCAAACCAACCCGAGTTGCTAGCTACACACATTAATCAAAACTTTGGTTTCGATTCATCGTGTTACATTGTTATCAAAGAAAAACATGTTTTGCCTGTTGATTTCACACAAACAGACCTAGAACAAGTTGTCATTCATATATCAAAATCTGAATTCATACAGTTTGTGAAGCTCAGGTTTAGTGATTCTAAAAGCAATGGGTTTGATTTTCTGCTGTGTGAACAGACCGATTACGAAGATATCTACGGCAATGAGGTTCATCAGTGTCACCTTTATTTTTCAAACACATGTACCAAAGATATGGCAGCTACAAGCTATTACTTGACAAACGCGTTGAGTATGATTGGAGTACTTACATTTTCAAAGCATACGCATGACAAACTGGCTTCGTGTCTAATCAAACGTTATGGTCAAACACTCGTACCCAAATGCACCACTGAATTTTGGAACAAACAACTTGACTCATTTCGCACAAAAAATATTCGTGATAAAATAGATAAGGTCTCACAACAAGATGACTCAACAACACTTCGTGATGAAATTCAGCGTTTGGTGCAAACAAAGTACAACTTTGTTTCTTGTCAATACAATACTGCAAACAAAATTCTCAATATTCTGTACACGAACACAAGTGACAACAACTTTGGGTTAGTGGTTCTCAAACAGTCGCTGAATATAAAATGCGCTACATGACTATTGATTCAAATCATTTTTGATTTAAACACAAAAGCGACAACATGTCTGTACCAGCAAATAAATTTCAAGTTCCACAGACTGAGAATTGGGACTTAGAAATAAGCCAGTCCGAGATGAAAAGTAAGTTGTGTTGATAAGATATTGTGTTTTCATAGCAGTTTTTATTGTAAGCATTGTTCATTTAGTTGTTAACTTTTGCTTTTTCTGTTTCAGAAAATACCAGCATCGGGGTGGTAACTCCAAAAACGAAAACCGAAGACTGGGAAGCTGAAATTGCGGTGGCGAAACGTCCTCCATTCTTTCTCAGCGTGGGCAAAATAACACAGCGACGTATAAACCGAATGCACCGATGCTGGACCTGTCACTGCGTGCCTGTCAATTGTCGATGTGCAAAATATTGAATAAACTTGTTGAAACGTTCACAGGTGTTTGTTTGTTTTGTAGAAAAATGTTATATAGCAGTAATTTGACTTAGTACACTTCACACAAAACAATGCTAGCCGTCGAACTCAAAGATTTAGGTTTTTTTCGACACATGTTACGTTTAAACCTCGAACAGTGGAACAAAGCTGTCGAAATGTACATCATGGATCTCTATCCAGATGTGAAGTTTACATTTTCGACGCGAGATCAATGTTGGAAAGCGACAGATACGGAAATTGTGTACTATGTCGATATTGAGGTTATTCTGATCAATCCGAAATATGATTTGTGCTGGACACACCAAGATCCCACAAAACGACTTCAAACCATTAATGGGATTTTGTTGAGCTCAAAAGCCAAGAGAACAAAACTCGTAACGTTTGACCAAGAGTATTTTTGAGACAAAAAATGTATAAAGATGTTGAAATAACCAATTGCATGTGTAATATAATATCATATCATATCATGGATAATACCGACGCTTTTTGCACGAATGAAACAAGTATGTTTATGAACAACTATATCGACAGACTGAAAACGTTTGAGCATTGGTCTCCCCAAATACAACCAAACAAATACCAGCTTGCTTCTTGCGGGTTGTACTACTTGGGACAACACGACCGTTGCAAATGTTTTCGTTGTGGCATTGTGTTGTATCATTGGAAATCTACAGACGATGCGTTCTTGGAACACCATAAACATTCACCGAATTGCCAGTATTTGCGAATGGTGGGTCCAGGAACAAGACTATTGATAGACACATGAGTAGGTTTTGTATGATCGTGTTGTAAATAAATATCATGAACCGTTCAATTCGTTTTGTTCTTATTCTTGTAGTAACATATACTTATTCATGCAACTACCAAACGCAAAGTTGAAAAACAAGTACTATTGTGTGCACGAATGTTTGATTTCGCTATTGCGTTAGTTATTGATATAACCCAGTGTCGTATGTTTTCTCAAACTATATTATCCAACTCTAATCAAAGCAAATACAAACAACTATGTATATGTAGTTTCAAACGATTTTATTCTGCAACAATCAATATTTCAAACATTCAATCTTTCGCAACAACAACGTACAACAGTTTACATAGTCCACTAGATCAGCCCACATAGTCCGCTCGATCACAGATGCAAAAGCCTCACTCCTCTGTTTTGGCCGTAACCCTGAATTTCGCCACACCATTCGCAGCGATCGTCGATCCGCGTACATGACACACAGCTGAGGGCCTCGCATCTACGGCAAAAGTTCACCATCGAAAAAAAGTTTTTGCACCTATGACACACAATCACTAACGTAGTGTCATACACAGTTGGCAGCATTTCGCCCATGCTCTTAATCCATCTGTTACAAGCTGCTTTGTTGTTTCCAGCTGACGACTCATTCTCACGATGCTTATTCTGCCTCTCTAACCATGCCTGGAAACCTCCACTTTTCTCCACACCTGACATCCATTGCTCGCAAGCTTTTCTGTCACTCATTATGCGTGTTGTTCGTTCAGTTTCAAAAATCGAAATGATTCAAACACGATCAATTCGCCCTTTTATAGTATGCCGTTATTCAACTCAACAGCATAGAACTCGAAATGCATGTCCCTTCCCCAAAACATGAAATTTCACAAAGTCGACAATCGCCCCAATTATATGTAAACAAAGTGTTTTATGTTTTCATCGACGAGTATTTTTATCAACAAGCCGAATTTTGCGGAATATGCGGTGTCATTTATTCTAGAAAAGATAGTTTTACTTCATGCTTGACAAAAAGTTTGTAGTTTACTTTGCTTTTTGGAAAAATACAACGTTCAAAGATATGAGTTTCATCCGAACCTTCCGAAAAATGGGTGTTGTTCTATGTACAGTATCGATACATGTATGTGAGGCATGTTAAGGCTTTCTTTCTTGGATTGAGAGTTCAAGAAACGATGAATTCTGTCAAAACATGGATGATATGACAAGCAAGTACCACGAAAATGGTTTTGTTTTTTTGTGATAGACAAAACCGTGTATTGTTGAAATGTCAACACATCTCAAATGTAAACAAAGAAAAATGAAGTACATGATAAATCATATTGTGTAGATTTTTGTACCAAAGTTAAATGCTCTTAACAAAAGGCGTTTTGCAATTCAGATTATTGTGACCACTTCTGTTTTGTGTTTAAGAAGGCAGTTTGGAACTTGATATGTGTTGTTTTGTTTTTTATCTGCATCAGACCTTTTTGACTGTAGGTTATTTGTAAACATCAAACTCTGCCATACAAAGTTGATTTCTACAATGAATGAACACTCAGTATATACTTTTTACCGAGTGCTGCTAACACCGTGACTGAATATTTCATCTCATGTCATAGGTTGAACAATATCTGACCAGAATTTACATCTCAATATGATACTATATGTGAAAAAAAACTGATTTGTCAGCATACTTCTAAAGAGGCTCACTTTTCATATTTTAGGCATAGAATGCACAATTGTCCATTTCAAAGTCTTCTTCGCAAAAATATGTATTGTCCCAAACTAAAAAAAAATCTATAAGCACACCAAAATACAAATTTTGCTTTTTACCAACATGTGAATTTTTGGCCACAACAATCTTTCATTCAAGTTGACACAAATATGTGTATCAACAGCAAACCCCATAGGAAGTTTGTCTTGGTTAGAGTACCTATAGTATAGATATTTAAATATCAAGAAGCAAACCCTTCATAACAGGTTATGGTGTACAAAGTTCAAAAAAAGGTATTAACACAAAAAATGGAAAATTTGCATGTTGGTCAGTACAGAAATTGTATTGCACTCACATATGTTATCATGTTGACTTAACAGTGTAGAATATTTCATCTTGAATCAGAATTTGAAATTGTGATACACTGTATGAATTACAAAAGAACATGTGTTCACTTTCTTTTTAAACATTTTTCTCTCTACAAAAAAACTAACTGCATATGTTATTCTGTTTCAGGTCTTTTTTCTGATCAGTTCCCATGTAAGGTATATTTTAGAATTTTGATATAAATCCCACATAACCGGCTATGGTTGAGAATGATGCAAAAAAGGTATTTACACAAAAAGTGGAAACTTTTGCTATTTTGCAGGCATGACAATGTCTGTTTACCAGATTTCATTCAAATACATTTTACAGTGTGTGTGAGCTAGCAAGCACAACCACAAGCCAATTCTTGGTTCAGATTCATAAGCATCTGCATTCTTGTTTCAGTGCAAATATGTGTGAAGGTAATTATGGGTATGAGCTAGCAAGCACAACCACAAGCCATGTCTTGCTTCAGATTTTATAACTATAGAAGAATATTTGACAATTTTAGTACACATCCAACATAACCGGTATGATGCAAATGCTGAGAAAAAAGTATATAAAGGCTATTTAGAAAAATATGGTTTTTTGTCAGCAAATTCATGTCTGGCCACAAAACTCATTGCGTTGTTTGTTATGCAGTGATGATCAGTATATATTATCAGATTGGTTTAGAAGGAGATCTATGTCATGCAAAACTAAATCTCTTCAGTCAATTTCTTCTGGGCATGATATTGAAACTGTGTGGATAGTATTTACAGTCAAGTATAAAATTTTGCATTTTGGTCTACACATTCATATTTGATCACAATAATCATTCTCTACCCAAGCTAATTTGTATGCAATGCAAATTGAAGCAACCAAAATGTATTAACACTGTGTGGGCTGGGATTGTACAACTGTTCTCTCAGCTAAGCATGTTTGAAATAAGAATTGGTTAACGACGTGTATGATACAGATATTTGAGGATTGCAAATCAAAACTGGCATATCATGTTTGCCTGAATGTATGTGAACAAATGTCATATACATGGTCAAACGGGGTATTTTAGTTGAAGAGAATATCTGATCACAATCATAATTGCTAGGTTTTGACTGCTATGCATAGTGACTATCCAGCATTGATCAGTTCAAACGCCAGAGTAGTAGAATGTATAACGCTTTCTCCAGTCCTGTGCTGGTTGAAAAAGATCCAGGTTCAAGTCCTGGCTTTGGCATGAACATGTGAAATGGCTGCATTAGTCAATATCTTAATTTCTGATCTATCACTATCAACGAAACAAGATTAACGGTTATAGAGAGCATTAACAAGTACAACATGTTTTCAAAATGTATGTTTCCACATTGCAGTTTTTGTGAAAGTTGATATGTGTGTCTGACGTGTGTGAAATGGCAGTTTTCGGTATTTTCATATGGCAAAGCATTTGACAGTTCGTTCGTTCGACAGGTGCAAATTCATAACGTCATTTCTGTCTTTAACTTTAGATTTTTACAACGTCGTCTTTTATCCATGTAAACAAACGAAACAAGATGTTAAGTTACATCGGTTTAACTCAATTTGCTCGAAAACGTCTCATGATATTAAGATGAAATTTTCACCATAATATTCTATCATATGATAGCTACATTTTTTGTTTCGCCTATATTGTTCTCACACGACTCATTGTGTCAGATATTCTACTTTGCAAAACTCGCTAACAAGAAAACTTTTTTGCGTTAAGAGCATTCATCTTTAGTTTGGTATGATTCTGTTGGAAATTCAATTCCACGCATTTTGATGTATAACACTTAGCTATATATCATAACACAACAATAAAACAGTCCGATAACGATTTTGTCATAAACGCATTTCTGTCTTTAACTTTAGATTTTTTTTCAACGTCATTGCATTTCTATGCATGTAAACAAGCGGGGAAAGAGTTTAAGTTGCATCGGTTTAACTCAATTTGCTCGAAAACGTCTCATGATATTAAGATGAAATTTTCAACATAATATGTAATCCTATGATAGCTACAATTTTTGTCTCGCCTATATTGTTCTCACACGACTCATTGTGTCAGATATTCAATTTTGCAAAATTCACTAACAAGAAAACTTTTTTGCGTTAAGAGCATTCATCTTTTGTTTGGTATGATTCTGTTGGAAATTTAATTCCACGCATTTTTATATATTACACTTTACCGTATGTTTAGACACAACAAAAATACAGTTCGATAACGATTTCGTACTAAACGCATTTCTGTCTTTAACTTTAGATTTTTTACAACGTCATTCATATGCATGTAAACAAGCGAGGGAAAGGAGTTTAAAATGCATCGGTTTAACTCAATTCTTTCGAGAACGCCTCATGATATTCAGATGAAATTTTCACCACAATATTTAATCGCATGATAGCTACAATTTTTGTTTCGCCTATATTGTTCTCACACGACTCATTGTGTCAGATATTCAATTTTGCAAAATTCACTAACAAGAAAACTTTTTTGCGTTAAGAGCATTCATCTTTTGTTTGGTATGATTCTGTTGGAAATTCAATTCCACGCATTTTTATATATTACACTTTACCGTATGTTTAGACACAACAAAAATACAGTTCGATAACGATTTCGTACTAAACGTTTTTCTGTCTTTAACTTTAGATTTTTTACAACGTCATTCATATGCATGTAAACAAGCGAGGGAAAGGAGTTTAAAATGCATCGGTTTAACTCAATTCTTTCGAGAACGCCTCATGATATTCAGATGAAATTTTCACCACAATATTTAACCGCATGATAGCTACAATTTTTGTTTCACCTATATTGTTCTCACACGACTTATTGTATCAGATATTCAACTTTGCAAAATTCGCTAACAAGAAAACTTTTTTGTGTAATGAGCATTTATCGTTATTTTGGTACTAGCTTGTAGGAAATTCGATTCCACGCATTTTTATATATTACACTTTACCGTATGTTTAGACACAACAAAAATACAGTGCGATAACGATTTCGTACTAAACGCATTTCTGTCTTTAACTTTACATTTTGACTCAACGTCGAAAACTCTCTGCGAATAGAACAGTGATTTCGTACAAAGTTTAACTTCGCGTTTCTTCCCAACCATTTGACCGATCAACATAACATTTTCGCATTAATATGAAACGTGTTAATAGCAACAAGTTTTGTGGGGATCATTTTTTGTTAACATATTCGCATATAGAAGAAATTCTTAGCTTTTCGCATATAAATCACTTCGCTTACAAGAAAAAAAATTCCCATTTATGACAAGTACATAGCAATTGATACCATTCGATAAGGAATTCTGTTCTGCACATTTTGATGTATGATACTCCACAATAGGTCTAATTACAAGAATACTGCTGAGAGAAAACGCATTCGTGCTTATAGAAATTTTGAACTTTAAAGTATCGAGTTAAACCGAACGTCGTTAGATAGCGAATAGTTGATAAAACTGTGTTTGTATCGAAGCGGTTTATTTTAACTGTCACAATAACGCGTGAACGCATTTCGATGAAATTTTCACTACCATAACCAGCAAATAGAGACGAACAATAAGAGTTTAAATATTTTGCAAGTAGATAAGTGGATATATGTCAAAATTTCTGTTTATTGGCCAAACTTGGGTTGATATGAAGAAAAAAGTAAATCGTTCACAATAGTACAATATTTGTTTTGTACCATTCGATAAGGAATTCTTTTCTGTGCATTTTGGTATAATATACTTGATACTTCTGTGAAACGCTGCAGTTATACGGGCAAAAAACCATATCACAACAAACACACATTTCATGAATCGTAATTTTGACCCTTCGTTGTCAGTGCAAATCGACAACGTCATTTCAATAAAACTCATCTTTCAACTTAAAGGGGTGTTGACATATCGATGATACAAAATTGTGTTTATTTGAAAGTGATTTAAGTGCAATATCTCTTGAACCCGGTGTCCGAATTCAATAAAATTTTCACCAGATGAACCGAAATTTCGATGCGCTCATACTGATACTATTTGTGTATACAAAATCGAACGCGCGAGTTATGAAATTTTGATTTTAACGCAAATTTTCTCAATATTTCAAATTTTCAAGAACAATTGTACACATAACCATACTATTTGTATATCATTGTGTAGGCGCCAGTGTGCTGAACATTTTGATATATGTGGTTTGATATTCATTTTCTATATCTTCGTTGTACTAGTACTAATCAGAAAACACAGTTGAAAAAATCACAGCGCGATAGTTGCTCTTTAATAAAGTTAGTGCGAAATCGTATCGAGCTGCTTTCGTCAGTCGAACGTCATGTAAACATTTGAGTTCTCAGAATTGAAAATAAATATTGAATTGTTCAGGCTATGTAGAAAACTAAATGGGTATACGGGAATATTTTGTGCTGATGTTAAATGTTCAGTAATAAATATTTTGATGGATTACTCACATATTTGATATGATCTAGGATTATTTCAGAATGATAGGTTAGTAAATCTATGTTTGACTAGATTTTTTTATATACTCGCCTTTTGTCGTTTTAACATTGACTATAAAAATCTGCGTTGAGTACGCCTCATAACAAGATTTGAGACCTAAAGACCATGGATTTGCTTTAACTCGAAGGAAATACTGGATGGATTGTACGGACTCATGCTTATCAATTTTTATGCCCATTCAAGCTGTGAGTGTGAATATTTCGGCTTGTATGGTCATGAAAAAATATCATCACAAAGTCAATATTTGTAGGATTTTTGCATGGTAAGTATGATTTTTAGATTTGTCATCAAATACACATTCGATCGTAACTCAAATCATGAAGAATAAACATTTTCCATGTGCTTTTCTGTCATTCTTCGTTTGGTCGTTGAAGGGTTCGGACGTGTTTTTCGAAGCTCTCGACGTCGTGACCTAATTATAATTTGAACTGCGCGGGTAAAGAACGCTCAGTTGCGACTTGGACATTGACCAATACGGACGTGTTTTTAAAGCGCTCTGAAAAAAGTTTTGACTTTTAAATTTTTTTTACTACGACAGAATCTTAGTTGACTGATGGTCTTTGACAAAGACAGACTTGTTTTTGTGAGCTCTGAAAAAAATTTGACTTTGAAATATTTTTACGATTAAAAAGTTTCAGTTGACTTTTGAACGTTGACGAAGACGGACGTACTTTCGTGAGCTCTGACTATTGATGAAAAGTTTTCGCGTTATAGAATAGCGACTTGGTACTTGTTGAATGACTGGATGACTGTAGTGTTAGGTTATTGTTATGAGATAACAACTTGACTTTGACTTGAGTTGTGAAATGAAATCATACTCTTATGCGATGATAACTTTTGAACGTTTAGTACTGACTGACAACGAATTTTTGTGAGCGTTATATATGAAATGTTTGACTTACATTAATTTTTTTGAACGACTTGACTTCAATTTAAGTTTTGACATCGGACTGATCGGACGTGTTTTTTTAAGCCCTGACTGTTGTGAATAATTAAATTTATGTTGTGGTGTCAAGCGATTGACTGTCAGTTGAGGTTCAGATGTCGAGCTGTGCGGACATGTTCATCGAGCTGCTGTCTACAAAAAACGTGAGTACAAATTTTTTTCGTTTTACTGTTTACAAGTTGCGTGATGATGTATGATGGTTGTAATGTGTTGGGTAGAAATTACTCAGTGCTGATACAGTGTCGATATGTTGTGATGAGCGATAATAGTGGATGATGGTGGAACAGAATATTCATTGAGCTATTTTGAGGAAGCGAACATATGATGGAAAAATGTTGCAAAAATATTAAATGACAATGTATTGAATCGCTTTTGTTGATATGTATGATATTGATTAAATTGTATTTGCATGCTGTAACATTTCTATTCCATTTCAGGGGGCTGTGGTGAGTATTGTAGTATAAATTTGTTTCAATAAATCATGATGAATGAAAACTGATTTTGATTCGTTTTGTACAGGTTTACTTGTATAGAAGTGTAATGCGTTGGGTAGAAATTAGAATCTACTCAGCACTGATATAGTGTCGATATGTTGTGATTAGCGATGATGGTGTATGATGGTGGAACAGAACATGAGCTACTTTGGGGAAACGAACATATGATTGAAAAAAAATTGCAAACATAGTAGATAAATGATATGATATTGCTTAAATTGTATTTGCATGCTGTAACATTTCTATTTCATTTCAGGGTGCTGTGGTGAGTACTGTAGATTGTAGTGCATATGTATAGAATTCAATAAACGATGATGAATGAAAACTGATTTCGATTCGTTTTGTGTAATTTTAGGTATTTTCACTCTATCACAACTCTGTCGGTTGGTGTTCATGAGTGTGAGACTAATACAGCAATGTTTGAGTAGTACAAAAATGTTTTCGCTTTTGTGGTCGCCAGCTGTCCGTGATCTGTAAAGTGAAAATACACAGAGCTATGAAGCATACAGATGTTTCGAAATTTTATCAATGATTGTATACTATGCATGTTTTGATTTAGTTCGTTTCAGATTTGACATGAGATGAAAACCTGACATGATTTGAACAGAGCTGGGAAATGAAAAGGTAAGTCTGTTTCATTCCACTATGAACACTTGTATTTTGACAAAAGAAGAGATAAAGTGAGTTACTTTATCATCATGGTTTCATATGGTGTATAACACATGAACAGAGGTAAACCTAGCTAGCTTTTCGTGTACTCTATTTTGGATGATGAGTATGTCAGTAACTTTAATTGTACGGCTAGTAAAGTATGAACATGAATGCTTTGTTCAGATTTTCAGATGTGTGCTGGCAGTTGAAGTCTGGCAGCCGGAGTGAACAGTCGTGATTTCTGGAGCTCCAACAATATGCTAGAAGGTAAGTAACTATGTTTGTTTTGCATTGCATGTTTTTATATGTTTCAGACTTTCAAGCAGAGATGTCATGCTGACTGGAGTTGAGTACAGGGCAGTGACAAAGTGAAAGGTAAGTACTTTTGACTGAATGTTTGTTCTATGCATGTTTTGTTTTAATACATTTCAGGAGTGCTTATCCAGTGATGATATGACAGTTGGAGTGAACAGTGGAGCCAAGCAGTCTTGTTTTTGGAGCTACTCAACAAGCCTTGAAGGTAAGTTTAGAATTTCTCAATGTTAGTGAATTGAAGTACTGTCACTTGCTTTTGGACAGTCGAACAGAACAGACGTGGTTGCGAGAGCTCTCATATCTGTTGTGTTAAACTGTTTTTATGATATGTTATGTTTGTTTGTTTGTTTGTGATGTACTATTTTTCAGATGCTGATGGCAGTGATGGGTTTTCAAGCTGACCTGAACAGAAAAGCACTCATATGGTAAGTACAAAATAGTTGTTATATGGGATGTTTTGTGCATGCTTTTATGTTTCAGGTGTACTTGCTGACAGCGACGAAGACGAATCAAGGAGAGGAACATTGTTGAGAAAGTGATTGGGACTTGCAAACAGGGTAAGTGTAACACTTGTGTTTGTTTAATTTGTAACATGCGTGCTTTGCTCTGTTTTAGATTTCACATGCAGAAATTAAACAGGATTTCAACTGCTGAGACACAATTCATCAAAAGTAAGGTAAGTTTTAATTCATTGATTTGAGTTGTACAATGTGTTCTTTACTTTATTTCAGATTCGAGTCACTGGTTTACACATGGAAGAAGATTTCCACGTCTGTTACTCAACTCTACAGAAGCAAGGTAAGTCGATCAAATTTTTGTTTTCATTGACTGCTGTAATGTGATGTTATGCTATTTTTCATGTGTGCTATGCAGAGATGGAGAATTCAATTTTAAGAAAGATTAACTGCTGCAGCTTAGCTCTGCTCTGTGTTGATTTTTGTTCAAAAACGTTTAAAATGTATGTGTGTTTTCAGATGTTTTGTTTCAGTGGATGTCCAGATGGCAAGCAGAACAGACGTGTTTCTTGGAGCTGCCAAACAGTGAGTACAAACGTTTTATATTTTTCAGTTGTTTACTCATAGAAGTCTGTGAAAGATGATAACAAGGGTTGAATCTATCAGCACTTGTGTCTAAAAATGCTGATGTGTGACGGTTTACTGAAAAGGGTAAATGCTAGCCAGTACTTACACTTGAGCAACCGTGGGATGTCGAACTAACTGATGATGTACTATGATGGTTAACACTTACTATGTGTATCAAAATGCTTTTGTTGATATTTACTATAGATGATTTGATATTGGTTAACATTTGTTTGCATGCTGTTAACATTTCTATTTCATTTCAGGGAGCTGTGGTAAGTATTGTAGTATTAATTTGTCTCAATAAACGATGATGAATGAAAACTGATGTCGATTCTTTTTGTACAGTTTTAGGTATTAGCACTCTATACAAAACTCTGTCGGTCGGTGTTTGTGAATGTGAGCTTAATGTTTGAGTAGAACAAAAATGTCTTTACTTTTGTGATCGCCAGTTGTCTGTGATGTAAAGTGGAAAAAACACAGCTATGAAGCATACAATTGTTTCAATATTTTATCAATGATAGTGTGCTATGCATGTTTTGATTTAGTTCGTTTCAGATACGACATGACATGAAGAGTTGACAGTCGAACAGAGCTGAGCAAAGCAGAAAGGTAAGTGTGTTTCATTTTAGTATGAACACTTGTATTTTGTTTTTATATGGTATGTTTTGTGCATGCTATGTTTCAGGTGTACTTGTAGTCAGCGACGAAGACGATTCAAGAAGAGGAACATTGCTGAGAAAGTGAATGGGACTTGCAAACAGGGTAAGTGTTACAATTGTTCTTTTGATTTTTGCCATGCATACTTTGCTTTGCTCTGTTTCAGATTTCACATGCAGAAATGGTCTCATAGCAGTGCCAACAGTGAATAAGGATTTCAGCTGCTGTGAAACAACTCAACAGAAAGTAGGTAAGCATTGAATGAATGCACTTGAGTTGTACAATTTGATGTGATGCTTTTCTCTGTTTCAGATTCAAGTTCCTGGTGTAGACAGAGAAATGTGTTTGAAGAAGGAATTCTACTACTGTGATTCAACTCTACAGAAGCAAGGTAAGTAGAAACACAATTTTGGTTTAATTTAACTCATGTGTTTTGCACTGCATGCTATTTTTCAGGTCTCTCATGCAGTGATGCAAAAGAAGAAGATTTCAAGAAAGAATCACTGCTGCAACTCAGGCCTATAACAAGGTAAGTGTTTACTATATTGTATACAACATGTTTCTCTGTTTTACTCTGTTTGAAGGTTTCAATTGCAGAGATGTTGCAGAGATGTTTTGACAGCTTGTGACAGAAAAGAAATTCAGCAGCTGTGTCTCGACTCTAGCCACGAGGTAAGTCAAAACAAATATACTGGTTTGTATGTTATGTTGTTATGCCCTTCTATGTTTCAGACTTACATTGCTGTGACTGTTCCACAGTGGGTCAAAAAAGAGACGAATACAGGTTTCAAGAAGAAAATTGGCTGTTGAAAACCTGCACAAAATATGAGGTAAGTAAACTATTCTTTTGGTTTGTTTTGTGCTTTGTTATGCTTAACTATTTTTCAGATTGGAATGGTGGGTCGTTACAGAGCAGACTTTTGGACAACTGAGAAGTTGAGAAACAGAGAATGATTCAAGATCAGCTAGGTAAGTCTTGATTATTCTGCATTGTAAAATGTGTTTCTTTTTCATTTCAGTATGGCTGTGGTAAGTACACAAACTTTCTTTAATTTTCATATTGAACTGTTTTGATGACTTGTATTCTACTATGCAATGCTTAATGTATTTTTTTCAGTATGGCTGTGGTAAGTACACAAACTTTCTATAATTTCATATTGAACTGTTTTGATGATGTGTATACTGCTATGCAATGCTTAATGTTTTTTTCATTTCAGTATGGCTGTGGTAAGTACACATACTTTCTATAATTTCATATTGAACTGTTTTGATGACCTGTATTCTGCATTGTAAAATGTGTTTCTTTTTCATTTCAGTTGCCTGTTGGTAAGTACACTAACTTTCTATAATTTCATATTGAACTGTTTTGATGACCTGTATTCTGCATTGTAAAATGTGTTTCTTTTTCATTTCAGTTGCCTGTTGGTAAGTACACTAACTTTCTATAATTTCATATTGAACTGTTTTGATGGCCTGTATTCTGCATTGTAAAATGTGTTTCTTTTTCATTTCAGTTGCCTGTTGGTAAGTACACTAACTTTCTATAATTTCATATTGAACTGTTTTGATGACTTGTATACTACTATGCAATGCTTAATGTATTTTTTCAGTAGCCTGTTGGTAAGTACAATTGCCTTCTTTAATTTTCATATTGAACTGTTTTGATGATGTGTATACTGCTATGCAATGCTTAATGTTTTTTTTCATTTCAGTATGGCTGTGATAAGTACACATACTTTCTATAATTTCATATTGAACTGTTTTGATGACTTGTATACTGCTATGCAAAATGTCTGTTTTTCATTTCAGTAGCCTGTGGTAAGTACACTAACTTTCTTTAATTTTCATATTGAACTGTTTTGATGACTTGTATTCTGCTATACAAAATGTGCTTTTTTCAATTTCAGGTCAGCAATGGTAAGTATAGTGTGTTTCTTTATGTATAATTTTGTATACATATTGTTTTTTTCATCATAGCATGTCTTTTATATTTATGCTTTGTGTAAGTAAAATGTTCATAAATCATTCTTATCTTCAAACTAAAAATGTATTGTGCTATGCAAAATGTCTGTATGATTTCAGTTGCCAGAGGTGAGTACCATTACAGTTGAAAAGTTAGTTTTGTTTAGTTAAAGTTTTGGTTCACAGTTCTGTTTGTTATTTGGCAAAATTTACATGTATGCATTGAGTCTTGATTTCAGCTAGATTGTGGACTGAAGAAGATTGCCAGCAGAGGGATTGGATACAAGATACAAAGTAAGTACTGAGTTTCTTACTAAAAGTTTTGAGTTGTATTCATCGTGTGTTAATATGCTATGATTGCTATGAACATGACTTTTGTATTTCAGCGAAGACAACATAGGTAAGTAAAATTGTTATCTGTTTCATGTTTACTGTTACAGTTCAATATTGTGTTTATAAATTGTAAGTTGTACAAACACATTCAAAAGTTTCTGATCATGCTTTCGATTTCATTTCAGCTTTACTGCTGGACGAGTGTTCTCTACTACTAGACGTGTCAGGTTTACTACCAGGCGAGCAGTGACAACAAGGCGCCTTTGTGGAAACAACACAACAAAAAAGTGAGTATTAGTTGAAATTGTTTTACTGTATGTTATACTTAAATGCAAAATTGTGCACATAAATTGTAAGTTGTACAATTACAATGAAAGTTTCTGATCATGCTTTCTATTTCATTTCAGCTGTACTGCTAGACGAGCAGTGACAGAAAGGCGCCTGAACATGCAACACAAAACAAAAAAGTAAGTATCAGTTAAACAGTTGGTAGAGTTGTGTGTTTTTCTTTAGCAGTTTGTGTTTACTATTTTATTTGATACATGGTATATTACACATGCATGTTTTTATCATTTCAGGCTGTTTACTTTCATCGTTTACTGTTTAACACAATTTGCTTTTCTATTTTCAGTGCCAATATCCAAACCTTGATGTGGACACCGAGTAGTCAATACATACGTGTGGCGTATAGCTGCGACAAAACCGTGGGTCCATCGCACCGATAACTTGAACATTGGCCCGTGTATGGACATCAGTGCAACTTTGTGAATCCATGTAACTTTGTAAATCCATGTAACATTGCGAATGTGTGTCGATCGAAAAATGTGTACATTCTGCACTGAAACGAACTCGGTGTTGCAAGTGGCAAGTGTTGACAGTGTGTATGTTTATGTTTATGTTTTTACATGAAAAATAAAGGAGATTGTTCTCCTACCTTTTTTTTCCTTGTTTTATTGTGCTGGCCAGCAATATTGATGTATTGATGTATGTGTTTGTGTTTAAACTATGTATTAACTATGCAATACCAAAATCAAACAAAAAATAAACATTAACAGTCATTAACTGTGTTTGGGCGGCCGAGGGGTTTAAGACTCCACAAGTGTGAAGCGCACTGATAGCACTTGGGGGTAAACACCTCGGTATTTCGGTGCTAAAATGTTTTCACGGTGCTTATTTTGACGCACTGTTAAAACTACCAACCAGTAAATGATTGCTTGATTTATAAAACAAATATTCAGTCTCTACTTTGGCACAAGAGACTCTAAGTATCAAATACCAACAATTTAGACGCAGACAATCACATGGTGGTACACCAGTCCGAATATACTCATTGCTCTAGCCAGGATTGCAAATTACTTGTGTTGACTAGCAAGGCTCCCTAGTAACGGAGCAGTGTTACTGGCGTTTTTTGGGTCGATAGTGCTTAGGTGAGGTTTTGCTCGAATCGGGAGCGGGTCACTCGCTTTGGCGAGTTAGTTTTCGCTCGTAGTTTCCAATCTGGCTAGATCAATGTAAGGTTGTCGTTGACTGCTATTTGGCAAGCAGAAAGACAACAGCGGTTAATTAACTGAGTATGGGCGACCGAGGTATGTAGGTGTCAATAGACCGACTCCACAAGTTGCGAAGCGAACCGATAGCACTTGAGGGGAAACGCCTCGGTTTTCGGTTCTAACATGTGTTATCCATGCAGTCGTTATACTCTGGCAAGGCTCCTCAATCTATCGCGAGGGACACTCATTATTGCCCGCAAGCTTTAGAACCTGACGTGGGTCGATGCGTATGCGAGTCCGAGGACGCGATTGCATTTGATAAGGCTACCAACCAGTTAATGATTGCATGATCTATAAAACCAATTTTAAGTCTACTTGGGCACAAGAGATTCCAAGTACCAAAATACCAACAATTAACAAGCAGACGCTTTTCAAAACTATGACCGCTGAGATTGATAGTCAGATGGAGTCCTGCCCATTTAGCTGTGTAGCGGTCTAGGGCGGGGTTGCAAGTCAATACGAAATGAGGCGCTATAAAGCAACTCGTCCCCGTTATGACCGTCAATACTTTCGACACTATCTGGGAATCCTTTCAACACCACATTGTTGCGCTGTTGGAAGGGTGGTAGGCACGCATGGTGACATGCCTGTGCTTTGCTATGCGACACCATGGTATTTTCGTACGGTGACACGAAATATCTTAATCTGGCTCTCTCAGAAACGCAGGCACGCGTTGACCGAACCTGACCGATGACCGAGCAATAACATTTCTATTAAGTGCTTCAATGCACAAAGTCTGCTAGGGCTGGGGTGGGAAGGCGACTTCTCTTGTACTCAGACAAGAGGAACGGTCACAAGTCCGTGAAAACGCCGAGTGACACCACTAGCTTTCAATCGTACAAAGCAAAAAACTTTCAAACTTAAGTTTGAGGTGAAATGATAAAAAAACTATATAAACAACTAACCGTTATAAGATATTTGCCATATGGACACAAACTATGCTACTCAATGTTGCGTTGAACATTAATTGCGCCTTACGAACTACTCGTGTTGAAACTAACATTGAGTGACTCGTAAACTTAAAGCAGTTACTCGCTTTTGACTGCATACACATTTTGTACAACGGCTCGTTATTGGTATAACTTGTCTTTCAATGAGGAACGTCTATTGAGGTTGTAGAATATACGAATAAAAACACACAACATAAATGACGTTAGGATATTATTTTGACTTTCGATATGAGGTGATATGATGAAAAAAAGTATATACATCGGTCTGAGAGACTTTCATGACATTCTCAGAATTGCTAGCACAATTGATAAAAACCCTAAACGCAGTTTTATGACTTTCAATGTATGGTCATTAACTTTGAAATACTGCAAAGCAATCCCAATTAAAAACCTTACGCTACACTACAGTCTACAACCGTATTTGAAACTCAACAACTCGAATGTTCTCATTTTGAAACGACAGTAAGTTACACAACTGCTTGAATATTTTGAAAAGCAGTATCGCTTCAACGCTATGATTTGGTTGTGAGATGTAATATATAGTATAGTAGCATCAATGTTACAGACCTGTAAGCACATTCATACACCTGCTTGAATATTTTGGAAAGCAGTGTCGCTTCAACGCTGCTAAAACGTTTTAGCTTGTCGCTAGCTAGCTTGTATGTTTAATTTGATTGTGAAATGTAGTCGAGATTGGTGTGTAGCAATGTATAGTAAAGGTGTTGATGTTTCAAATCAGTAGGCACAAACACATGCTTTCAACGGGCACATGCGACTAAATTCGTATCACGACAAAACGGGTTAAACATACGCTATAATATATCTCTATGTTAGCACCACAGATGAGGTTGTCGATAGCTTGCGTTGTTGATTTGGTCGTGAGATGTAGTCATGATTGGTATGTATTGTATAGTAGAAGACAATTCTCAGCAGCAGGTGGTCTGCAAACACTACAATGCAATTTTGCAGTTTGATACGAACGTGTTTTGTTCACGTGTAGTTGGTATGAAAATCTGTCGTGTCTGATCAATCTAACATATTTGGTAAAATAACACAGTTGGAAGGCCGTAGCATATCTAAGGTTGTGCTATGTTACAGCTCCACTAATAGTTATTCGTCTTGCAAGATACTGGAACAGATGTCCACGTGTTATTGTATATTATCTGATTTAGGATATTTTTGAGAAATTATGCAACAGAACATTTCTGCAAAATGTGAAAAATATCTATTTGAATGGGATTTCTGAGGTTTAGCCATTGCCGACAGGCCAATGTTTCTTCATGTATGTGTGACAAAAGCTACTGCTATATTTGCTATTATGCTAGTCCGTATTGCATATCGCAAGGTGGTAAAGCGGCTCTTTTCATTTCGCTGTGAAAAGAACGGTCACAAGCCCGTACAAACGCTGAGTGACACCTCTTGATCATGTAGCTTGTATGAAACGTGTTTACAAAACCAAAGTAGTTCAAAGCAGAACGCTTTTCCTTCTTTGAGGGAGAAGAAATCTGGGTGCAAGTCCCGGCTTTGGTTATAACACAAATACTCGCTGCTCAGTTGCAATATTCATACTCTTACACAGTCAATATAATCTCGGGACCAAATGCCACTAGGCTCGATTTTGAGTTGCTACACTCATGATAAAAATGAACCAACACATTGACATTGAGTACGTGATTAAAATGTACCAGCAATTTTTCGCTAATCGGTATGTAGTAAAACTATTTGACAAATCTACGTTATAACTAGCACAGTTAAAATTTTACGTTTAAGCATTCGCTGATAATAGGCATGCAATAGCAATCCAACGCTGAAATGATTCACACTCCTACGCAATTAATTTTATCGCGGGACCAAATACCCATAGGCTCGATTTCGAGTTGCTGCTCGTGTGTTTGTTAACAAAATACCTTGCTACATTGTTTCTCATATGAAACGATGTTTGAAAGCTCTCGAGTGTTTGTTGACAAAATACATTGCTACATTGCATTTCACATGAAACGATATTTGAAAGCTGCTCGTGTTTTGCTGGTTCTGAGTTTTGCATGATGATGATTATGATTATGATGATGAAATATGATGATGATGTTTATGATTATGAATATGATGATGATATATGATTTTTCTCATAGCGCGGGTGAAACTGATTTTCGTAGCATATGATTGCGGTTGTTGACTAGATACCAAGCTTCACTGTATTTTACAAGATACGATATTTGAAAGCGTGATATGTTTTTTGAGCATATATGATTATATATTTGTTGAATTCGGTATTTGATGTTTGATAACGTTACTCCTGAGATAGATTACTTGACATTTTAGATTTGCTAGAAATGGTTTGAAGAAATTGTATACAGTTTTGTGAAAAAAGGGTATATAGAGTACCGTAACATTTCTCTCCCATAACACACAATCATGTCGATCAACACAATACCCACTGACAAGGAAATTGCCAACATATCAGCTTGTATTAGCGAAGGATGGGAATTGTTGCCGGTGTATCTAAACATAAATGAACAGATGGATGTCGATGGGTCAAGAGTTTACAAAATCTTTCACATTCTCCGATCCTGGAAACGACAGAAAAATGAAACCATGAAATTGTTACTGAAATCATTAGTTGAAGCTGAAAACACTATTGTTGTTGATTGGGAGTTGGTGAGAAAAATTCTTGGCTATGGCAAAGAAGTTCTATTGTTGTAAGTAAAAAGTTTAACAATAAATTGAAAACAACTCACATGCTGTCTTTGTTTTTTGTTCAAATGTTGCTTTGTATTCAAACATAATATGTCTAATCTCAATGCATGGATAGACCTCAAATGTGGTCAAACATGTTATTATCGTTTTGAACTTCGAAGCAAAAACATGTCACGTAAAAGCAATGATAACTCGGCTGATATGGAAGAATTCCTAGCGAATATTGTCTGTCCTAGCGATGACTCAACGACAAGGGCGTCACGTGTACCGATCCAGAGCACAATGATTTGCAAAAAAATAAAGATGGATGGCAAAGAGTACACCGTCGAAGAAATTTGTCGGGTGCTGCGCAAAAATATCGGAGTAATATTGGACACAAGGGCACGAAATCGGAACCAAAACATGTTATATAAAAGGATTAGCTCATTGAAAAGCTGGAAGGGACGAACTCACAAAACTATATCTAACACGGATATAGCCATGGCTGGATTCTTCTTTGACAGATCTAGCGACTGTCTTAGGTGTTTTCACTGTTTGGTGAAACTTCCATCGCGCGGTACGCGAACAGATATTTGGGAGGAGCACGCGGAAATATTTCCATTTTGTGTGCATGTGCGACAATGCAAGGGTGACACGTTTATTGAAAGCGTCATAACAGAGTCAAACGAACATGAGTTATGCAATGCTATACAATATTTGGAAGAAGAAAACAATTCATCAAATGAACATTGTGCAACAACTTTGATGAAACATGATAACGGCGCATCTTTTGGCATTGATACTGACATCAAGAGTCCCAGTGATCTCAAAATTATGGTTGAAGAGAATATGCAAATGTCTAACAACATTCTATGCAAAGTGTGCTTGGATGAGCAATGTTCCATCATCATCATTCCGTGCTCGCACTTCGCCGTCTGTGGTCAATGCATAACTTCACTTGAGAAGTGTCCACTTTGTAGATCAAACATCAAAGGGACAATCAGGGCACAGCTAGCCTAATACTATAGACTAAAATGGATTATAGTTGTAACACTATTTTTCAGTAATAAATTGAAAACAACTTACATGCGTTCTTTGTTCTTTTTTCCAACGTTGCTTTGTATTAAAACATGATATGTCTTGTTTCAGAGTATAAAATACCTCAGATGTTGTCAAACATGTCATTACTGTTCTAACTTCCGAAGCGCAAACATGTCAAATGTAAGCAATAACGTTTCATCTGAAGCAACCCACATTGACGAGAATATGTTAACATGTGCAGGTAAGTTTTTTTCCAGTTGTGTTTGTTTTGTGTATGGGGTTGCATTTACTTTGCTTATTGTTTGATGAACTCAATGATTGTTGTCTTTTCTTTCAGATGTTGATGTAGAGTTTGATCTGCTGTTTTGGGAAGAACTCGAATCCCACCTCGACGAGTTAAACGATGAACAAGAAGAAAACGGTATGCTTTGTTCTTGAATTGTATAATTTGTGTTTCAATATGTTGTCTACATTTTTTTCTACGACATAGCAATAACTGTTTTATTTCTCATTCCAGCAACAGACCATTCTACTGCGATGGACAAAGAAATCGCCAATTTTCAACTATCATCGCCTTGGGAAGATGATGTCCTGAGTCAGCTAGACGACCTTGATTTTGAAGTGGCGTATGCTCTTTCGCAGAAAGATCTTAACAACAATCAAATTGAGTGTACCAGAACTGAAGAAAAATAAAATCACAAAATAGCACATATTTGTTGAGTTGTTTGTTCATGCGTTAATCAGTGCAACATATAGCTTCAAAGCAACAACATGTCACAAAACGATAAGACCGCAATTACCTTAAGTATGTGGATCGAACGAGAAAAGAAATTTGCGAGTCAACTTGACACATTGCAGAAAGCACTTAAACAAAAACATCTTTGCGAAATATGTATTTGTAACGAAAAATGTTTTGCTCTAAAGCCATGCGGTCATACATATTGTGAAGATTGTACTACAAAAATGATGAATAAACAGACGTGTGCTATGTGTCGAGCAGATATTCTCAAAACGTTTCGAATCTACCTATGATTATTAAAAAAAGATATATATGATTGTCCAACGTTCATTGTATCATTCAACAACGGAAAAATGGAGGTCCCAGATTGTCAAACTGATAAAAACGATTTGAAGTATTTTCAATCGCGACTACGAACGTTTAATGATTGGCCATCACAAATAAGACCTGACAAATTTGCACTAGCACAAAGTGGATTTGCATACCTAGGCAAATCTGACAGGATGAAATGCTTTTGCTGCGGTATTGTATGTCACGAATGGAAAACAGACGACAACGCTTGGCTAGAACATCAAAAACACTCTCCTAATTGCGAATACATAAACATAGTTGGGTTAGCTCCAGCGATCGAAAAGAAACAATTTCAATATGGATCTGGTTCGATGACAGGAGCAAATCTGTTTGTAAAACCTTTTTATGGTCAACAATAAATCGTATACGTGTTACCTTGTATTATGAATAAATATTCACTACTCAACACTTTTGTTTGTCTCAATGATCAAGAAATACTAACAACAAATACATAACAACACTTGTATTGGATTACAACATATTTTATTTGCATACCAATATCATCGGGTTATCATCAAATATAACATATCAACAAGAATTCATAGACTTGCCAAGTCAAGATGAATTATGACAGCGCCTTATATTCTATTCAACCAACCAATCAAAATCAAGCACATGTATGCTCAAGCTATAATATCATACCTCGAACTCAAATTGGTCATTCTACAAAAAGCTATCGAAGAAAAAGCATCTCCAACTAATCTGCAATGTTCGTTGTTCCGCAGACCGAGAATTGGGACAGAGAGTTGTTTCAAATACCAGAGACAGAAAATTGGGACACCGTCGTACCAAAAACTGAGGATTGGGAAGAAGAAATAAGACAGTACGAAGCAGGTATGTTCGTTGACAATTTTTTTTACTCAACGTTTTTTGGTTTCGAAATTGTAAACTATCTACTGTGTTACGATATTGTGTTACATTGTCTTCTTGTCTACTTTCAGTGCAAATCCAGACAGAGTTTGATGCGCTGCCAGACGTTATGTGGTCGGACGACTACGTTTGCAAGCATATTTGCTGGGTATGCGAAGATATGAAATGCCATGGGAAATGTAACAATCAATAGATTATGGAAACAAAAAAGTGTGTTGCGTTTTTTCTAGTATACATCGTTTTCAAGTAGGTGTTCAGTTTGACCATATAACAGCACACTAGGTTCACTAGAATTGTTATTTGTATACCTGACAACCAACCAAGACAAAAATGTCATGAGCATAGCGCACAAAACCAAGATCAAAACGATGATTATAGTGGTATCCATGTTTTACAAAAACACAAACTTGAGTATCCGTTGTGTAATATAAAAAAAGCATAAAAGCGCTCAGACACAAACACATTAGGTCATTTGCAAAATGGATTTTGAAGAAGCAACATTCAACATTAGCAGCTCTTTGGCAATGAAAATACACTCGGATGGTGATTATTGTGTGCCAACCATCACACTGTGCGGACTTCAAAAACTAACATTATCGCTTCAAAAGTGGAAACAACTTACGAAAGACTCAAATTCAATTCTTCTGGCAATTGATGGCATAAATGAAGAATCATTTGGCTATGAATCGGAGTGGTGCTTGGGTGGCAATTTCTATGTAACGATACATAGATCTATACAAGAAACGTCGCACTTGAGCGCCATCGTAGATATTCGGAAGCGAACCAAAATTCATGGCAAAATTATTGACAGCGACGAAGGAATATTGTTAACGTACAGTGAATTTCGACAACTGATGAAACTCACGAGCATTGTTGAAAAATTGATCCCAGAACTTGTTAACCTGAGGCCGTGTTGGGAAGGCGATGACCACTACAATCAGCTGGGAGCTCTGATGTGCCCGGAGTGTAATCCCTATGAATACATGAATTGGCTTGAATACCGATGAATACTCGAATTGAATATATAGACTAACCATGTTTGCTCTAATGACAGTAACATTTCTTTTGATAAATGATCTTGAAAATCAATTTTATTTGTATCGGCGACGTTTAAAATTTCAAATTGCAGTGGACGATTTGTCGCGAATTGTTCATGCATATATTAGACAGAATTCGCCATTCTTTGCTGTTTTGTAGATGAACAATAAAAACTACTGAACATATAACATGCGTTGTTGTTTTTTCGTATAAACATTCTTCATTATAGAATAAACTACAAACTAGAAGGTTTCGAAATGTGTTTTGATATATTCCTCGATTATATTGAAAATGCTCTAGCATCAAGACGAGATCAAAACAATCTTGCTACTCGTTTTCCTAGGTACAAAGATCGACTGAAAACATTTCAGTCTTGGCCGAAACTGTCACATCTCAATAAGAGAGCATTGGCAAATAAGGGCTTTGTCTATATTATTGATAGAGTACAGTGCGTTTATTGCAACAACATATTTCGAGACATTACTGAGACAGACTTAGATCACCAATGCCCTGCGAGGATAGATTCCATGAAGCAATCGATTCTTAAAATATCATAAGTGTCAAGCATGAATGCTATATCTGACAGTAATTAACAAAATATATGAATATTGTTATATGCTTTATTTTTCAAAACCAATATACAAACTATTTCGCTTTAACTGTGAAATTTTTCTCAATAAACTGTCGAAACAATTCATTAATCAAATGTTCACTTTCGTTGATTTGCATCCCCGCTTCAATCAGCGCAGTCTCTGCAGACCTTTCCTCATTTCGTTTCACTTCTGGTATAAAGTTCGTTTCTTGCTGAACGGGCGTCACAGGTTTCTGTTCCGACATAACAGGAGATGGTAAGGTTTGTGGAACAATAGGCTGTTGTACAAACGTTGGGGGAATTTGCGTTGGGATACTCTGATACTGTGGTTGATGGTAATACTGCGGTTGTGGGGCTCTCATTACTGGACTGAATACTTCCTTGAGCATACTAGTTTGAGCCGCGAGAAAGTCCGTTTGCAGTTTTTGCATGTGCTGTTTAAATTCGTTCAACTCTTCACGTATGTTTGACTCCTTAGAAGTAGATGATAACAAGGTTTCAGTGGCATGTACCACTGGTTCGAGTTTAGATCGTTTACAAGGAGGCTCCTCATCGGTACCACTATACGTTCGCTTTTGACCTTTCTGTTGGTTTAACGCAGACGCTATTGTGCTTATAAGAGCAAGGGCGCTGGTCATATTTTCGCTATCCATGTTTGTTGTAGACAGATATTCACATGGAATAGCGTTAATAGTTTTTTTCTCCGCACAAATAAACTCGGTGTCGTGATTATCACATAACAGCGCGTCCTTAAATAAGAGCTCGTTTCTTTCACGGCCGTGTTTTAATGCGTTTCTCGAATAACATCCCAATGCTATGAAAATATCATTAGTGCTACTTGCATACCGTTTTGGTTGAACGTTTTGATTTGCATAGCTGTAATTTATTAGCGTGCCTCGCCTTGCACCGAGGTCAACCAGTGCAACGTGTTTTATAGTCAATGACTTTTTATCATGAGAAAGACTGAAACATGGTAAACATGACTTGAGATACAAGAACGGCGAAGGTGTTGCTTTGGTGAAGAAATTGATAAAGTCGTCATTCATTTGATTCTGCACTTCTAGAAACGCAGCGTTATTTATCAAGCCTTTGCAATAAAGACCTCGGCTATAAATTGTCAGCTCGGTCAAAAACCCAACAGTTAGGTCTACTCGAAAATTGACATGCGATACGACTAACGGAATGTTAAAAGTATCATTTGAAGCAATCAGTTGTTTTGCTAGCTCTTTATTCAGGGCATATTTAACATCGCTTTCTTTAACATTAAACAAGCCAAGATAGCCACAAACGTTTATACAAGGGAACATTGTTTCGAATAGTCGTTGTAAAATTTGTCACTAATGTCTTTCTCCCAATGATCGAACAGAACCGCTGGTAGCTTAAAATCGAATCGTATTAAATATTCTGGAGTGCACTGATCGTCTCTATTGAGGAACAGATAAAATACAGATATTGCGATAGTATCTTGGTCGTTTCTGTGATAACGAAATACAAGACACTGTCCAAGAATTTGCTTTCCTCTATCACTCGATAGCAAATTCACGTATATAGTTTTATCGATGAAACGTTTACTCACGTCTTGCATGAAGTCATGTAGAGTAATGGATATTGTTTCCTCGTAGCTTTTGATCATAATATCAATCATAGGTTTAGAAATCCAGTTGTATGTTTTTTTTGCGTATACATCTGGTTTCTTTGTTTCAGAACCACGAAGAATATATCGATACTTATATGCTGAGTGCAGCAAAACGTGTATCTTTGTTTCATTCAGTTTGATGCAGTGATCAAATTTATCTGGAGTCAATGAGGTTTTGACTTCACAAATACCATACGCATTTTTGACAAAGTCGTATAGTTTAGAAGGCTTGGTCACAGTTCGTTCTAGCATAAGGTAATCTGGCGTTGCACCAAAACAAGGAATATTGCGAAGCAGAATCTTTCCTGATGACACGTATGTGTAATTCGGATCAGTTTCGTTGAGATATTTTAGCAAGACCTTTTCGCCTAGTTGACCATACGTGTGAAATTCGTATAGTGGTTTTGATGGTTGAATCCGTATACCAGACTGATCATTCCAGTATTTGTCGCGCAAAAATTTCAAATTGAAGATATGAATGACTTTTGATTTATCATTTATATACTTGAAGATGTTCTCTTGGCCGAAAAAATGACTTTTTATGCTCAACCAAAATGTATGATTTAGAACAGATTCCGTATAGACTTTTTGCGAAAACGTATCAATTGTCAAGCAATCATCAAACTGTACGATATCACATTCCGTATTACATGCAACTTTCAATTCTTCAAACAAACGCGTCTTGCTATCGCCAAACATGGTTGTCAAATGAACAAGATACACACACAGCTGCATTTTATGCGATTTTATTATAACTCCATAGCATCATTAGGATCAACAAGACACAATAATTTGAACAAATCTGGCATTGGAAATGTACATGGTTTAACCACTTTCATGACAAACTTTTGAAAAGGTTTGATTTGAACAGATCTTATATTCGGTGGCTCGTGCCCACTTTTTGCCAACACGTTTCCACAAGGCGTAAATTGACAACCCGATATAATCATTTCTGCCATTTCGTTACCAATACTAGTGAATGTTTTGAACAAAATTGAGGAAAAGGTTTTCTCGTTCTTGAAACTTTTGATGATGTCTTCGTATATGTTAGCAATCTCAAATTTGGGCACGAGTATCGGTTTGTAACATGAGAAACGTGGTGACACTTGCATTTTCAGTCTCTCTAAATCGATACACTGATTAGGTATTGGTGGAAGCACGTATACCTCATCAGCTAAACTAAATGGGTATGGTCCAGTGTTTTCGATTTCTATATGAGAATCGAAGTCTTCGCATTTAATGTTGTACAGTTTGTTAGCATTGCATTCGATGTCACGAATAGGTAGCATGTGCGAAGAACATATTTCTTTGATTCGAGACACGGTGCTTGGCATGTCCATCGAATCATTGTAAAGAAAATGTTCGATGTATGCGTCTGAGCATTTATGTTTATTGCTCTCGTAAGCAGAATTGATGAAAACACCTTTTAGAAGCTCGTTGTTTAAAGGAGTCTCAGTAAAAAAACCAAACAACGACATGATGTTGAGTTCTTATATTTATTCAACAAGTTATACACTTAATAGTTTTTTTCACAACCTTAGTAAACATCTATCATTTGCATTAACACCACGATCTAAATTTTCCATCAGCTTACTACCATGCAGAAGGTAATCGTTTTGTTGGCGATATACGTTTCGACCTGGAAGTGGTCGATTGTCTCTCTCGCTCATGATAGTCTTAAGCATTTTTGGATTCGAATAACAAAACTTACACGTTGAACCACCCATCACCATCGCTAGGTCGTCGAAGTGAAGCGATGTTTCACTGATGTTTGTGAAATTGTCCTGGAGGTTTTTCATCAATATTTTGTTGTTACATTTCGTGGCATTGTTTTGGAATTCAGTAAACCAAAAGTTCGCATACATGTTTGGAATCACGTGCTTTTTCATAGTAAAATCTGAAGGTGAAACAAGCAGCTTGCTGTGGAAAACGAAATTCATGTTAAACATTCCAAGACACATTGGGTTATAGCCAGCTACTCCACTCAGAGGATCAACGACTAAATCAGCATTCAAATAGTCTAAAGAGTCTCGTTCAAAGGCAATGTTACTTCTTCCATATGGATTAAACGTGTCCTCAAACTGAGCTTCATCAGCCTCACACATACTAAATATCGGTATCCATACTTGTTGGTCATAATTAGGAATGGTTTTTTTCGTTTCAAACATGAACTCGGAGCTAATTACTTCAGCACCCATATTCCCATGTTCAGATAGGAAACAATGTGGATACCTTATACATGGATGACCTAGAGAAGAAGGCATATGTCCAGTTTGCATACTTGTTACAAGACTGTAGTTTGGCGACTGACATTCGTTTTTCACTTCGGTCGTTGTTTCTGAGTAAAAGAGTTTATATCCCTGACATCGCGATAAAAGCAGCGATTCTGAATCAAAAGTTTCGGTTCTGTTCAACACAAAACCCAGACCAAGATGATAGTGGCCACTAGAAAAGAGTTCTTTATACAACCTTCCGCTGTTAAGCAAATTGATAACAAACTCAACGAATTCCATAATTTTCTCGGGAAACTTTAGTTTGTCTACGAGCAAGCTTTTAAGTTGCGTACCATTGTTAGCTACCCACGAATAGAGAGTTGGGTTATGTTTTTGAACGTATGATAAAGCGTGTTCTTTAAGATGACTGGCATCGCGCCGAAACAAGCTATGTCTTTTAAACTGCTCTTCCAGAGCATTGGAAAACCCGTACTCGTTCCATAGAGCGATGATATTTGTAACCAGTGCTTCATACGTTAGTCCACTGATCATTATCCACATTGGCTTCTGATAGACATCATCCTCCGAGAGTATCGATAGGTTGTAGTGCATTGGGAAAGTGTTGTACAAGTTTTTCAACGCTTTAACCTTTTGTTCGTTTATAACATCGTTTTCACGGCCACTGGTGATTTGAGAAAGTTTGAATAATTTCGACAGTCTTTGACCAGAGCTGTTTAGAGCTGCTTTGAAATTATTGAGTTCGTTGATCATTCCTGTAACAAATGGAATCATTGCTTCAACTCCAATACATTTAGTTACACCTCTCGCGTCTTTAAAATAAACCTTAGTGGGTAGCGTGTGTGCGTTAGAATCATCATGCTTAAAAATATCATCGGTTGAGTGGCCTTTGAATTTAACAGCAAGCGGCATTGTAAAATCGACTTTAACAGACTCTTTTAACCTGTTCTTTGCAGTCGTATCACCCTGATAATAAGCTGGATCTACAACGTATATGGCAAACACTTCAGATCCCATTTTAAGGAACTCAACCTTTTTAGTTTCGCTGCTCGTAGTGGCCTGCTTTTCATCTTTCACAAACAGGTTTGTAGATTCCATTCTTATTTTACCGTTGGTTATGAACGCTTTTTGTGGATTGAAATCTTCAGGATTAACGTCGCACTGCACGATGTTATTTTTCAACCGAGTGCTTCTGGCAAAGATATGATTTTGAAGTTGCACTTTGAGGTTATCAGTCAGAATGACAATTCCACTCACTGGAATATTTTCACCAATGATTTCGATATCTGACTCGCAGTTACGCGGTGACAGACTGTTATCCGTGTTTATTCTCCAACAATTTGCTACTTCAGCTAAAATGCTAGATTCCTTTGCTGCGCTCCCATACTTGTTTAAAGCAAAAATGAATTTACTGCTAGCACCTAAGAGCCAACTTAGCAAACTTGCAGCGCTCTGTCCTGTGTAATCTTTGATTGATGGTGGTAACGCGTACAGTGGTGGTGCTCTGTCCCACAATTCTTCCACAAGCCGATAGCATAAACCGGCATGCATACTTCTGTTTTTCAACTCATTTTGGTAATCTAGATGCTCGTAAAAGTTAGCTAGAGTATTTTGCTTTGCAGCATTTGTATTTTTGATGCTAGAGATGTCCCCAGCTTTGAGTAATTCATCGTGGATACCTTGTAGACACTGAAGTAAACGTTTAGTAACCTTTGATTGAATTTGAAGCACATCGTGCATTTTGATTTTGTTTTCTAGAGTAAAGAAACCGACAGTTGGAACACTTGTTCCAGGTTTTACTCTATTAGCTGCAACTCTACTCCCATACACGTATTTGCAAGTGACTGATTTAAGAGTATTCGCTTCAGTTTCAACATTAACCTGTTGTACACATTGACCGAGAACGGATTCTGCCAACTTTTCGAATTGTGTATCTATCACGTCTATATCGAACACCATTTCCAACTGTTGCTGCACCATTTCGGGTGTAAGATTTTTGTGGTATCTAAACTGTTGCATCAAATTGTACAGACAATGAACAATGTTTTTGTTAAACATCATCGATTCAGAAAGATGCGAATTGCATTCTTTCTTTTCAGTTGATCTATGCACGTGAAGCATTTTGTATTGACACACACAGTTTCTGATAACTGCCTTATATAGAATTTTTTCTCTTTTCACTATATCAATAAAACAATACGTTTTCCATAAATGTAAACGTATCAGCATGCGATTTGATAAACTGAGTAAAGTTTTCAAACGTTATCGAATTCAAAACTTTCAACAAAAACTGGTAAAAAACCCCAACTACTTCATATCACAACTAACAGAATGTACTACATGCATTCGAAAAGACATGAAGGAAATTTGCTACTACCCAGGTTTGCTTAAAAGTTTAACAGATATAAACACGACTAGACTTTTGCTAATTTTGAGCTCTGACAATTACTTTCTCTGTAATAGTGAATCAAAAACGGAGAACAAAAAAGTTATCGAGTATCAGCAAAAACTTTCGAATATAGGAGATCACTTTTTCAGAGAATGCTATTCAAGATGCACGGAACTTGAAATACAAGCAAACGACGCGTATGTAGAAATCAATTCACTTTTGGCTGCAGCAAAATCAGCAAATTCGAAACGATTTCGAATATCGCCATTTTTTAACTTTTGGCACTGTAGTCTAACAAAAGAAAACTGGCAGTTATACGAATGTAAGCTAGAAACTGACGATTTCGTTACCGTGAACTACAAATTGCCTAAAAAGAAGCACAAAAACTATTGTTTCAATCCAAGCCTTTTATTTGGAGCAACAAAAGAAGACATATACATCGGGTTAAACGCAGATGAAGATTATTACTACTGTTATCTAAAAATCGGTTTGCTGATCGATTCCGCCGTGAAGAAAGTCGCTACGTCTTTTGCAAGTGTTGCAAGCTGAACGCCTCTCGATACATCTGTAATGTCGTTTTGGTTGCACTGTTATTGTTGTATATTTGCATTTTTGTTTTCATCTTCTTCCCGTATACTTGGGTCAAACACATAGCTGCAAGTGTAACTGAAGCTCGCTTTGGATGATCATATATGATTTTCAGACTGCGCCAACATGCGTTCTCGTAGTTTTTCAATATTTTTGGCTTTACCTGCTTGAAAACAGCATACGCAAACCGTTCGAACTCATCATTATCATCTTTTTTTGATTTTGATTTGCATATTTCTGGCATACTTCGAATAACGTCCTCGTAAAATGCATTTGGATTTTCACTACCGTATTCCCATGTATCATAACTCAAAAACATGAACTCGTCAATTCTTTTTTTGCAACGCACCTTCTGTGGTTATAACATATGAATCAGCAGCATAAATCTTTTTTGTATTGATGTGACTTTGAATGAAGTTGTCAAACACTGGAAAATGGTCAAGACTGTACATTTTTTTGAACTAGCTCGCGTTTGTATTGTTCTGATAAACTGAGAATAATTGTGAATACGCCGTTCAGCGATGTGTCTTCTTCCACAAAAGTGAAATTTGAAGCGATTCGTGTTAGTAACTCTATAAATTTTCTGATATTGCTTTCAGTTGCTAGAGTTCTATTGAATGTGTTCAGTTCTGCTCCTAACAAAAACAAATCCATAATAACACACATACGCATTCCTCACAACTAAATGTACAGACGATTGTAATAATTCAGAAATTTAAGATCAACTGAGACAGTCTGTAGGAAAACAATATGTAGTTGAAAGTGGAGCTTTTGTGTTTGTTTGCAATAAACGCAACGACAGAACAAGGACACGAAAATGTTTTATATGTTGACACTCCGAAATAAAGCTCTTTGTAACCACCGCTTATGTTTGTCATTTTCTTCCCTACGTGTTGACATGATTTGAACAGTTTAGAACATAGCAACTGCAACATGTCTTGTATCATGTAACATGATTCCTTATACTGAGATAAATCGAGCTGCAGTAATTTGAAATCTATATCAAGCTCTAACGATTCCCAGCTGTACGGAAACAATATAGGTGTGTTGAAGTACAATTGGTGTTTGGGGTTACACAATGTAGATTGTAAATCATAGCAGTCATACATATCATCTTCATCATTGTCTTCGGGTTCATCCGTCTCCATGATATTTGCTTTTAAAGAGTAAATCTGATTCCCCAAACAAGAATTTGGAACTACAAGTATATTTTTGTAACTATGAGCTTTGTATTTCAACGACGAAGAATAAACACAAACTATATTATTTGACCCATGCAGAGCAAGCAACGTATGTGCGGTGTTACTAAACGTACTGTACATGTCATAGTTTTCCATACGAAATTCAAACTTCCAAAAATGATTATTGATTAGAGACCATACTCCTAGCTCACTTGGGCACGAAAATAAATCCATACTTAAATTCAAGTTTATGGTCATAAGCAAGAGTGTACTTGTCCTGTTCGGTGCTTATACTTAAATGCCTTGGAAAAAACTCGATCGAATACAACGGATCATTGTTTGCCGTATGTGTTTTGGAAATACACATTTCTTTTGTGCACTTGTCAACACAACAAATGAAATGCTGCTCTAATAACGAACCATTGTTGTTTGAACATTGTACAATATTTCCGATTAGAGCTAACACTTCACCCGGTTTTAGTTTTCTAAACCAATTTTCGTATATCAATTTGACAAATTCCGCATCATGGTTGTAATCGATAGAATGTGTGAATATGTCAAGAAAATGTATGGTTAGCATTTCTACAAATGAATCGATGGTATACAAGCTTGTAGCCGAGTTACAAAACGTTTGTAGCAAAAGGTATTCGGCTACTTCGTTTGGAAAGACGATACTCGGTTTTAAGTCAAGGATTGGAAGAAATAAGGTTGAAATTGATTTGAAACCCACTCATCGTGTTTGCGAACGCAAAACTTTGACTCTTCTTCATCGTTTATTTTTAGGTCACCTTCGTCTGTCAAGTTGTATTCAATGTCATCGTTTACTATTAAGTTATCATCGAACCCATTATCATCGTTTTTGAGCAGTAAGACTTTATTCTGCGTTGTCCCTAGTAAATCGGTGGCACGAAATTCAACCTCCCCAAACATGAAATAAAGGTCTGGATTGAAAGAACATGGCAGTTCGATAAGATACATACAGGTTTTGCCATTCCACTCCATAACCAATGTTGGCTTATCATATTTGGTAAACCTGAAATTTGGCTCAAAAATAACGTATTGTCCCGTCAAAGCAATATGGGAATATATTTGTATATAGCTTTTACCAGGCGTCCACTGCCGAAGATAAATCATGGATTCGTCAACAACTGAAGTGTATGACATTATTGGTCGATTGGACAATTTCATTCTCGGAGACGCAACAAATACAAAAATATCTCTACAAGTATATATCACGTACAAAACGCTTTTGAAAAAGCGATCGTTTATGAAAGAAGCAGCAGTTGTTAATGCCACAAAACTGAAATGCCTTAACAAAGCTGTATCTTCGTCCAAACTTCCCGAGGAAGAAACCGTGTACTATAATGAATTTTTCAATACTGTTGTCAATGCGTTTATGGACGTTACTATTTCTTTCGTAACAAGAAACCAACACGAAGCAAAAAACCCTCTCAAATATATAAACGAGCAATGGCATAGCATATACGAATATTGGATGAACTCTAACAAGAACACGGCTTTGGATGAAGATTGGGTTATTTCAACAATAAAACAACCTTCCTCCAAACAACCCAACAATATAAAACTCATTTTCAAAATGTTTGTTCTTCGCTGCGTTATTGAATTTAGTGTCTTGTCGCTACCAAGAAAGCTTTACCCGTCTGTACCAATGTTTTCATCTCTGTTCGATTCGATTAATTTGTCTATTTAGCTGTCAACTGAGTCGACATTTTCACATGTGTGTTTTTGTTACTATGGCTAGCAATATTGTATCGCTGTGTTTTGTAAATGAACAGCTGAAGGAATGGTCTGTATCATTAATATACGACACAGACATAAATGCATATAAAGCGAACGTTGACGTTAGTTTGAAATTTCCTTTGTTGGCCAATCTGTCGATATTGCAACAACTGAGGTTCAAAACCAAAACTCATTACGAGTTGCTATTTTCGAGTAACGAAAAGGATCTGGTTAGGATATTTTTGTATGAACAAAATCAAAAACTATACAGCAACAAACCCACAGATGTTCGAATTAACGAAGACTTTATTTTCAACCTTTTGTACAATAATCAATGTGATGAAGCAGTTCTATATTACGATGGAAAAAACTTTGACTACATATATCAAAGAGATACAGAGCAAACGGTAATACAAACAATCTGGTCCTTTCTCACATCGATGACCGCAAAAGCTATCTATACGGTTGTTGCAGCGTTGGAACTGTACAAGCTTGGATACAAAATATATCAGCAAATGAGTTGACATGCATGAAGTCGAAATCCTGGCAAATGACTGTGCTTTGAACGTTCGAATATGTTGGTCAAAATATGCTTTTTCAGAAATAAATTTGATTCAAACAATACATTTTCGTCAATTATACTTGAAAAGTTAAACGTTTGTGCAAATCGAATCAGACAACTGATTATTTCATTTGCATATCGTTTGACGTCTATTTCGCCAGCAAATTGTTTTGGTTTCACATGCAGGGTTGGTTCTGCCGGAGTGCTGTAAACCTCGTTGCTTATGTTGTTTCTGCAGTACACATATTCATCCAATAGTTTTGTTCCGTAAACGAAAAAGTCACTAGCTTTCAGTTTTGTGGGTAACGAAACGTGAAAATCCGATTCATTAAGGTTTATACTTTTAAGTATGATGTTGGGTAGGCTTTCCAGTGTGCCGAATAGAACTAGATGTTTGTACAGTCCTTGAACAATTTTTCTTGCAGCCACAAATGGAGGAAAATAAATACCTTTGATTATCACTTCACCATTTTCATTAATTCCAATATAGGTGTTGATATTCGTTATTTTGAAATTCGTTAATACACACTCTGTCTTCAAATTGTATTTCGCATAAGGCACTGACATATCCTCCTGGTGTGTGAAAAAGCTGTCCTTGCAAATTCCAAATGACCTTTTTTTGTCCTTGGTATATGTTTGACACATAACACGAACTGTCTCGTTTAACGTTCTGTAGAATAGTGTTGGACAGTAGCGTTTGGTCATTCCAAACAATGTGGTTATAGTTTTCTTTAACTTTGGATGGTACTGTCTTTGATCCACAAGTTGAGAAAATATATGTTTCAAACCTTCTTCTTTACATGATCGTAGAATAGTAGTTGCATAGAAATTACTGAAGTCATGAACGTACACTCGGCTATTGTTACTGATCTTCCGTTTGTTGAGATACAACACACCCTTCTTCAAAAAACATTGCTTTCGGAACTTGAAATCTTTCTTGAGTGTTTTATAAACACGTTTTAAGTGCAGCATTCTATCAACTGGTAAACAAATGTTCCTTTTAATGGAAAAATGCTTTCTAATCGTTGGGTGATTTGTTTGAAAATGTGTAATGTTTTTTGTGGATATAGCTTTTTTGAGACATTTCATAGATATAAAGATACCACATATTTCATCGTGTTTGCTAACCATTAAGGCAATTTGTCCATCATATAGTATTAAATCTGTAGCTTGCGAATTGTATGCTACTGACGGATTGTCATGGAAAATGGACGAGTAGCTAAAACGTGTCGCATAACACAGTTTTTTCAGTTCTATATCAAAATCCGGTATATTAGTAGCGCACACAAACTGAGACGATTCATCAAGCAAGTATTTAACAACTCGTTCATTTCCGAACCGCAGAAAACAATACGAAGGGTGCTTTGGTACATACAACGTGCTTTTATCATTTATTCTGATAGCTTTGAGATATTTTGTTTTGATATAACTCAGTATGGATTCCTTGCAAGAGAAATCTACTTGAGTTTTGATAACATGTTTTAGTGGATCTTCATCCCCACATTCGTCTAGCAATCGCCTTTTAGTATTAAGCTTTATTACAGAATCGTTGCTTTCAAATGTTGAACAGAGAGACTGACTGTCGATAGTTACCGAATTTGAAACCTTGCTTAGACCTGAAATGATGTTTAGTTTTGTGTCATCGATAATCCCTACATTAACACAATCAGTAAGTGGTTTGGGGACTATCGAAATAAACCTATGTACGCTTGGTATACTTGATGAACAACTGACCAAAATGGGTTTGTTGTATTTGCAGAGATATGTATTCTTGTCATTCAGTAGCAATATGTACAGATAACATACACGATTGTTTGAGGTTAACAGCTCAGAATCAACATAATAGGAATGAACAAAGTATATATCAGTCGAAATTGAAATCGAAGTCATCGTGTTCACCATAATTATCGTACGAATGTTTTGAGTAGTGGGAATGATGGTTTTGTTTTTTAACATACGCAATCAAGTTTTGAATGTCTTCAGTGTTTGTCAAATCAAGCCACCTTTCAAGAAAAGCAACCAATTTCGAAATGTCAAATTTTGAAAAATGTTCCCTTATATACAATTCGGCTCGAAGTAATGCTTCTTTGATCGGATTGGAACACAATGCGTTGATGTTAGCATCGACGTTTAGCGAACTCAATCGATTCCAAAGGTGTATTGGGTTATTCTTATATTTTAACAAAAGTTCCACGAGTTTTACTTCAGGCGACCTTTCAATACCAGGATTTAACCCATTTGAGTCGGGATACGGTTTCATTCGTATCGCCCTGATATAAGTTTATCAAAAATAAGTATATAAGCAAACACATTTATTTCCTGCTTTTTATTGTACAGCCATGAAACGCAAACGAGAGCATTTTACATTATGGGATGCTGCAAACGTCCACAAACACAAAAGTATGTGGTATTGGTGGGCGTACATAAGACGAAAGGATATGGTTAATCACGAGAAAACTGATTGCGATGTGATTCAATTGTTACAGTCGGCTAGTGTAAAAAAGCAAAAGACACAATCAGATAAATTTCTTACATCATTTTCGGTTGGACTTCGTCCTACTAAACATCAAAAACAAGTCCTTAATGAAATGCTACGCGTGTCTAATTATACGTACAACTGGTGCTTGTGGTTAGTAAACGAAAAAGGATTAAAGCCACACCTATTCGAGCTTCAGAAAGTTGTTTGCAAAACAAATGCCAGCGATGTTGATCCATATTATAGGATGGAAAACGATGACTGGTTTTTCAACAACAAAATGTCAACTATAAAACTTACATCGTGCAAAAACTTTTGTACGTCTTACAAGTCGGCTAAGTCACTAAAATCAAAACTAAAACGACCCATGTCTGTATCGAATATCATTCAGGGATCTTTTTGTGTTCAAAAACTGTTCATACGACGTCTGTCAGATAAAGATGTTTCTATCGATAATACTCAAATGCAGAACCGATACATTTGTATGATGCCGGACAATTTTGAAAAGCGTTCAAATCCTAAAAAACGATTCTTAAAATTGGCTAAATCAATAACAAAAATACCTCCTATTGATCACGACGTTAAAATTGTCAAGCGTGCTGATGGCATGTTTATCATGAATATTCCTTGTGACCCTAAGTATACACGAAGAAATGCATCAAATGATACGATAGAGAAACGTGTATGTGGCATTGATCCTGGTGGTAGAACGTTTGCTACAGTATATGACCCTATTGACTGTTGTGTTTTCCAAGTTGGTATTAAAGAAGACAAGCAGTATGTGATTAGCAAACTCCACAATAAAATTGATCATGCCCATATGCATTTGACAAAAGCGCAAAACAAAAAGCAACAACAAGCAGCGCAGGAACGAATTGTATCACTAAAGAAAACACATTTGAAACTAAAAACGTTTGTTGACGATATTCACCTTAAGCTTTCTTCACATCTTGTCAAAGAGTATCAATATGTTGCACTGGGTAAAATCAATGTTGCACCACTTGTAAAGAAAAAACATTTATCGAAACGAGCTAAAAGGGATTTGCTATATTGGCAACATTACAGATTTCGCCAAAGGCTAACTCACCGAACTACGAACACAGAATGCATATTGGATGTTCAAAATGAAGCATACACTTCGAAGACGTGTGGAGTGTGTGGAACAATAAACAAAAATCTAGAAAAGAGTGAAACATTTTATTGCGATAACTGCAAATATAACACACACAGAGACGTTAATGGTGCTAGAAATATTTTGCTAAAATCGTTGCGCATGTTTCCATTTGTCAATTCGCAGTTATAATTACTCTGTAACAATTAGGTCGATCCATCCTAAATTCGAAAGTCCATTGCTACGAGACTTTGCGTATGCTTAGTCCAGGGCAATTTTCTGCCGAATGAAATGGGTTAACGTTGATGAAAAAGATGGTAAACTCGATTCTGGAGTTAGCTTGCTCGTTTTACCGTGCAATACGTTTTCTAACTGCCGATATGTTTCTAGTATTGGCGACGACAGCTGATTTTCGTTACAGTAAAGAAAAACGTCTTTAAAGCATATACCACCCGCAAGTACAGTATATGGAGCAGATTCCTCCTCAGTAATTGTTCTAGCCACTGTTGTATAGATGAAATCGAAATTTGAAGTGGTATCTTTAACAGACTGAATAAGGTTGCTTATAGGTTCCTCGCTTATATATACTATGTAATCAAATATACCGTTTCGTCTGTATATGATTAGGTAAATTATACTGCCAGTTAAAGCATATCTGTGATTTTTTATATCCATTGGTATGACTGTTTGTCTGGATCCAGTTGTAAGATATTCGGCGATTGTTTCGATGGGTACAATTTTTTCATCAAAAAAGTTTGCCATTGGTACAAACAGATTATCGGGTTGTGAAACGTGTCCTTGTATGCATACTCCAGTATTAAGTTTGCGATCATCGCGTAGAATACTAAATGCTGATGTACCAACAATTTGTAAACGTCGTGTCATCTTGGCCAAATCATCAACGCATTCGTATAAATCCTTTAACTCGTCATATTGTATGAAATTAACATCTTCTGTCATCGTTTTGTGAGCTTTTGCCATTTCCTTGAACCCTTTTTCGCTTGTGTTTAGTAGCCTTACTAAGTCATGAACGTAGTAAGTTGATAAATCACTACTGCTTACACATTTCTTTACGGATCTATCGAAATGAACGCGACAAACCAATAAACCATTTGTATGTTTGTTACACGCATCTGAATAACAAGTCAAGTCGCAAGTCATAAACTTGGGTTGGTATGCAAATTCACCATACGTACTCATGTTTTTTTAACAATCAACAAATTAGCATAAAGTCAGCTTAATATGAAATTACTAGAAAAAGTTTTTGAGCGTATTTAGTTTCTTTACATGAAAGAATGGTCTGTTAGAAACTTCAGTTGGCAATAGACTCTCTACGATATGTTTATCAGCATCTACATAAACGATAGTAAAATTTAAACCCGGAAACGTTGGTTTGAAATAGCAGTTATCGTGAACAAGATGAATTGTAACATCCTTCTCATTTTGTGGCAAATATTGGAGATTTTTAACCAGCGATGCTTGCGACAAAAGTAAAACGTAATATTTGGGGATGTCGTCGTAAACGTTTTTCATAGCTGTAACCAAATCGTTTTTGACAAAATGGTTAGGTGAGCTTGTTGAAGTGAGAACTCTAAATATTTGCACCGGATCAACATCAATAAAATCATTTAGGTACAAGATGCAAGCTTTGCTTTGTAGCATATTTTTTGAGGCCAACGACAGTTTTGTTTCGTATGTGATCAATATATCATAGTTTCCTAGAGATTGAGGTATCAGTTTCACTTCACAATCGTCAACCGAACAGGTGATCGGGTTTGGTGGTTGGTCTCCAATAAGCTTTGTTAAGATTGTTTCGGGGTTATCCGCATTGTTAAGTGCCATTATAGAGTTTGACACATTGCTCTCTTTCGATTGCTTAAGCAAGTAGAACGAAAATATGTTTTTGCTTTTGAAGAATATGATTATCAATTTGTTACATCGGCATATTAGCAGATCATCGTTGCAGTAAATATTGCTTTCAATGTGGTAAACATCGGTGTAGAGTTGCGACGGCATTTCTAGATTGACTATGTTAGAATGTATTAATTTCAACCCTTTATATCAAAAAAAGGTATTTACGGCGTAAACATGTTTTTATAAAATAAAAACGATCTATAATGTCGAATAGCGATAGCGAAACAATTGTCATTGATGGTGTTGAATCGGACACTAATGAAAGTGAACCCGGTGAATATGATATAGACGAAGATTATGCCACTAGATATCTTGGTTTACATGTGAACAATCCATCGGAATCTGAAGATGAAAGCGAACCTGTTTCGCTGAAAGATTTAGATCCAGAATTAACACGTGGTGCTGTTATTTCACTTCGTATTTCACAAATACTTACAGAATATGAGAAATGGATGGATAATTTCAAAACAAACCAGGACCCAAACAATGTAGATTTATTAAGAAGTGTACATTTTCATCTAGTCATGGCTATTAAGAGACTCACAACTTTCTTAAAACAGTTACCCGATAACAAATTGACGAATATCAATGAAATCATTAAAGCTCAAACAAAACACATTAAGACAAAATGTGAAAAACTGTGTAAGATGAAAGATGAAATACACGAACTTCAGACGAACGTTGCTGTCCAAACAGCGAAAATAGAAACAAGACAACAACTCATGGAATGTACCGTATGCTATGGCAAAGAAAAAGATACAGTGTTATCACCTTGTGGTCATACGTTTTGCAAACCCTGTGTTGAAAAAATATGTACAGGAAATAGTAAATGTGCTATGTGTCGACTATCCATTTTGTCATACACTACTCCTGTTCGCTTGACAGATTAACCCTGATGCAAAAGTATATAAAGGGGGATTGTTTGGAACATTATCATCATTCGTCAATCATGTATCTACCAGTGTGGATCGTACATACGAGCAAATCTGAAAGTTTTGCCTTCGATCTATGGGAAGATTTCGTGGCTAAATATCCGTGGTACAAAGGCAACACGTGTCGATTTGTCAATTTGACACTAGGATTACCACCATCACAGTCGCCAAAGTTGATGCTGCTAGTTTTTGAAGACGCCGAAAGTTTGAATGAAGTAACTGAAAAGAGACTTGATGACTTGCTAAAACTCTGGCACGTTTCCGAAATGACAGTCCAAGTTATGGAACCAAGAGAGCATTGGCGAATTCCAGAATGTACGTCGAAAATGTTTCTGGCAGCGATGTTTCCACTTCGAATTTGGTGGTGTGGATGGGAAAAGAGTTTGGAACAAATGATTAAACAAAGACTGTAATTTTTGTGAATGTTTGTTTATTGTCACATATTGTACAGACATTGGGTTAACATAACATGTTGTACCAACAATGAATTGTTAGTCGATTTGAAATTGTTTTTGCTGCTGAGATGTAATATATCTGTTCAACATATCAGTATCGATTAAAGCATACACATTTGTATTTGCGTTTGCTTTTGGTATTAGATAGTGAACAAACGGATTTGCTACTTTATGCAACAATTGTTCTTGTTCTTGAAATACCGTTGCTGGATCCAGTCTGATTTTATCATCAGCTAATCTAGACTGCACATAAACTTCTTTGAAATCCTTGCTCAATGTATATTGAAAGGGTGTTGATGGTATATGCTTGATATTGTAAATCATGTCAAACCCAAATACGCTTTCGCTCCGAGGTTTCCTTAACAAAACCGTTTGCTTTGTGTCTCCAGTGAGACATATGGTACACATCTCGTAGTCGTCATTATTGCTTACGGTGATGATGTTTTCAATAGCGAATCCATTTACGTTTTGAGAGATCAAACACTTGTTTGGTTGCTTTATCCACCAGAACGATGCTATTAGAATCGGTAAGTACCATCTGACCTGCCGATAATGGGTTCGTTGATTTCGGCAACAGCATACAATTCTACAGGTTGGGTGGATTTAAATACGTTGCTTAAAAAGGCAATCTGTAGCCTTTCGCCTTCAATAAACATATACACAGATTCTTTAACAAACAAAATGTGATCAGGGCTACTAATTCGATCTAATAAAGCGGCGAATCGCCGATTCAAGCTGATATCCACCCATTTTTGTTCATGTGGTTTTGGTCCCGAGTAATACTGAATTGTCTTTTTGTCATTGTTTAAACACAACACGGTAAACGGAAACTTATCTTTGAACGCAAACGTGTTGTCGTCCAGCTGAACAGAGATGAACTTGGTACTTAGGACGAGATTTTGTTTTTGCTCAATTTGAGCCTTAAGTATGTTGGAAACAGCAATTGTATTAGCAGTTATATCGCACACTTTATCTAAACTAGTTTCGCAACATATATCCCTGAAATATTCTGCTAGTTCTTCGAAGTGCTTTTTTGACTGTCCTTTCATTTTATCTAGGAAATCTGCAAGCTCTTTTACGCTTTTACTACTTTTAAATAGTCGTATTAAAAGCTCAACTAGCGAATAGCAGCCGTTTTCACAGGCGAAATTAAACAGGTGTATATGTAATCTTATCTCATTCTCTCTAAAATTTGCAAAATATTCAAGCATGTTCAAAGCTTCGGTGCTAATGTAAACGTGATGTCTAATTTTTTCAACGGCTTCCTTGCATAGCGTGGTTGAAATTGAATTCAGCGTATCAATTTGAAACTTTACTGTTACCTCACCGTTGGTTATACCTATATGCTGAGAACCAAAGCCCGCGTTTACGTGATGCTTAAACTCTTCGCTATCAAATTTCAAAACCGGTCTTATATAACCCATATCCATATATAACACAAACGCACAGCTATTTGTTGCAGGGCTGGGAATGGAAAATTTGGTGGGTTGTATCGTGATCGGTTTCGTGAATAAATAAACTGGGATCGAAAACATGTGGGCGAGAGCTTGCATTTCAATGAAAACATTAGGCAATCTTCCAAACGCATCGGCTCGTGTTTCTTCAATGTAGTGATCAATTGTTTTAAATGTCGTGTTACTTTGACAATATTTGTTCATCACAGTTTTGTGTAAGCGCATAGATTTAATAAGAGCATTGCGAACAAACTGGTGATAATCTTCATTCTCAAACAACAAGTAACTTATGCTTCTATAGAAACTATTTCCATCGTTTTTGGTTCGGTAAGTAACAAATAAAGGACTATGATCATTCTTGTCAAGCGGTTTGAGGTCTTCTACTCGAACTATACCTTTCATATTGAAGGTTTTCAACATTTTTTCTACGCAGTGGATGCGCGTTTGCAAATCCAATATTTTGATTTGTGGGCGCGACATTTTGTTTGGAATTTCAAAGTCGTCCCAGGAATCATCCGCATCGGGCGTAACGTGTAATTTTCGTTTAAGCGTTTGCTTTAGCGACATGGTTTTGAAAGTGGTAAGGCGAAATAGATCAGCAAAGCATTTTTTTCTTATATACATTTTTTTCACTAAAGTCCTTGTAAAAATCGAAATATGAATCAAAAAAGCAAAACAACAAAACATGGGTATTTGCCAACTGCAAAGAAACCTCGCATGCATAGACACGACGATAAAGTAGGAATTACAAAACGAATGTTCATGGATATGAATCCGCAAGAATTTCTCTATGTGCTTTGCAGCATTGGTTTTCCGCTAAGGCGACTTTCGAACATAATCAGAAGTCATAACATGCATTTACAATGGGTTATGTCGGAGGTGTTTGACGCGTGGTATCCAGTAGCAAGGAAAGTTGGTCAATCAGAAGGTGTATTACCATTAACGCTGCTTGAGTATTTGATGAAACGTGGCAAACAAGTGATATCGTACGACTTGATCCTGTCAGAATCAAAACACATATTGCGATCGCAGACATATTGAGAATTGTGTATTTACTTGATTGATCGTTTAAACGATTGATAAGTACATCTTCGATGATGATATTTTTAATATGTGTGTGTTACTCATGGCTTGTCATAGTATCTTGCAAAATGTGTTATCAAACAAATATCGATGCTCTCCCGATAAATTTGATAAATGGAAAGTTTAGCATAGAAGTTCTCATCAACGATGTGTCGAAATTAACTGAAATGTTCACTCAAACACCCGGTCTACAAAATGCAGAGTATAGTGTCAATGAAAATAGACTAATTGTATACGCGACAATTCCTGATAAATTGTATAAATCCTTCGAAGAGTTAGTGCAAAGAATTAATATGGTAATCATCCTCAAAATGTGGATGCCATTTTACTCTACCAAATCGAATCTTTCCGTTTCGTTTTTAGATGCAACAAATCACTTTTGTTTTGAAAAAAGTGACAATGTTCAGATTAAATTCAGTTCAAACATATGCATTCACATTGGCTGCCAACAAAATTTAGACAGTAGTATTTCACCTAACTCAACAACATTGAAAAATGCTATAGAATTATTACAGAAGAACGTTTATTCAAAAATCCGCCAGGAAATGGTACCATGTGTATGTCAAAACTGTGAAAAAGACAAGGTAGTTGGATTAGTAGTTTTGGGCGATTGCTATTACATTCATATCAACGATAGATTTTCGTATGCATACACTGGAGTAAAACAGTTCAAAGGAGGTTTGGACGTTGAATATAGCAGATGGCTTGACCGCTCAGTTAACATCTCAATTCTATAGCCGTTTCAAATACCCAGTTATAAACTATAACGTTTATGATAGCAAATTGTTTCGAACAAATGCAACATCAACAAAAACATGTCTCAAATTGGATATTGCTTCTGGTTACATCTACGATGACACATTATTGAAATTATGCAAGGAAGAACCATCCATCGTGAAAACTGATATTTACGATCTCACAACAACTACTGATACGATGGATATTTTGAGAGACTACGGCTTGGGTGTTGAAACAGAATCTTGTGCTGATGTTCAAGACAGTGCTGTAATAGGAAACAACAAATGCTTTTATTTCATGAATGTCAACGAATTCTGTACCATTGCCAGTATTCAAACCGCAGAAGAATACGATGCGTTCGAACGTTTTGTTTTACACAAATCCATGAACGTTACCAAGAGTATCTGTGGCTTAAGTAGCGCGGCACAATCCCTCATGTTTTATTCGTCATGTGTATTCAGTTTGCATAATAATGCATATCAAACATTTGTTGTCCATATTAATCCCATATTTTTTAAAAATGAGTTTATTAAAACGTTTTTTTCATTGAGTCGATTAGATACTGGTTTTTATCTCGTTGATATCATTCGACGAAGAATGGAATACTTTGTATCGTATGATTCCGCAATTAATGCGATTAACAATAGGTACGGATTGTTTGAAAGAAAACATTTGTGCGAGAAAGATCTGGTGTATGACAAAAAGAAATACTCAAAGGAACGCAAAAAATCTCCCAAACCCATTGCTTCTACTACATCTACTACTACGATGCCGATTCAAATAAAAGACATACGCGTTCCATCAAAAAATCAGAATTCAAGTACGGTGATCATGATTGTGTTACTATGTATCTTTGTATTTGTTGCTCCTATGGCTGCATGTATTTGGGTTATATGTGTAAACAAGAAGCTATTATGTTTTTGCAATAAATCCAAATAGTTTTTGCAGGAGTTGTCATTTGTTAAATGAATTCCGAAGGAATAGCACTCGAATTTATGCGCGAATATTTGAATATGCCATCATGTTCACATTTTAGAAATGTGTTAAACGTTTACTCACATTTGAAATCTTGCGATTTTGAGGATGTTGCTTTCAATGTTTTTAATAAACACAATGTGTTGTACAATGGTTTTTTAACTTTGATGTCGTCAACGCTAAATGACAAGAAATTGTTTAACCCGATTGATGGATCATTCATTACCATTGACTGCTTTTCCAATTGGAATTTGCTTATCATGCGATCATTTTACTATTTCAAAATGTTTTTCCCAGCAATGCTTTTCTTTTTTCAAAACTCAAAATATGACTGCCATTTAGAAAGAGCCAGAAAATTGATTTTGAATCGTTATTCGATAAATACATTATCCAAAAGCAGAGAAGAATACGATTTGTGCGAAGGTTGGAGACTAAAAGTGAAATTTCTTCGAAGCGAATATTTACAATCTTGTTTTTATCCATTCAATATTATCAACAATAAACTTCTCACCAATACGCGCGATACAACAGTTAAGTCCAAAACAATTTCTGTGAACTATGAAGATGTTGAACATATTGCAACTATTATCTACAAAAACTACGCCTTCATGATTAAGGGAAGATCGTTCATCATTTGCAAAGAAAAGACAATGAACTTAAAATTTGCTAACGTTTACAAACTTAGGTTTTCAGCGCCGTTGAACGCAAAAGCATTTTTAGGAACACACTCAATAGAAACCAACATTCCATTGTACTTCCTTTTCAGGCGCGAGAAGGATCTCAAAACGTTAGTGCAAATTCACAATGCTTATGCTTGTTCTAGTCAATGTTCAACTATTGCAAAAATTCCGCTTCCCGCTGAAAAAAAAAGCGCTGCTAGAAATGCGGTGTATAATCTGGACGAGTTCGTTCAACATTTATCTACAATATACACTAGCAAGAAGCACAAATGCAAACAGTCTTTCGAACCTATTTGTAAACGCACATTAACGCAGTATTGGAAAAAACCGGATTCATTTCCAAGTGTACGATTTGAAAGACTATAAATCCTTAGCATATGTCAAAAACAGGGTAGTTCATCTGACTTCAATGTTTCAAACGGCCTATGCTCAAAAAACCGTTTTTCGAGAAG